>NW_028128566.1:1200000-1649436 GCF_965231255.1 Vanellus vanellus | reverse complement strand
GGTGCCGAAAGCGAAAACAGGTGCTTTTGAGGATGGAGTCCGCAGGAAAGCAGAGAGGGCCAAATTGTCTGTGGCATTTGAAGAGATTCCAGGAGGCAGTGAGAACCAGCATTACTTTTCCCCGCTGGCACCTTTGCTGTGGCAGCAAAAGCTGGACGTTTGTCTTTTTTGCTCCGGAGGCTGCCGAAAGCGAAAACAGGTGCTTTTGAGGATGGAGTCCGCAGGAAAGCAGAGAGGGCCAAATTGTCTGTGGCATTTGAAGAGGTTCCAGGAGGCAGTGAGAACCAGCATTACTTTTCCCCGCTGGCACCTTTGCTGTGGCAGCAAAAGCTGGACGTTTGTCTTTTTTGCTCTGGAGGGTGCCGAAAGCGAAAACAGGTGCTTTTGAGGATGGAGTCCGCAGGAAAGCAGAGAGGGCCAAATTGTCTGGGGCATTTGAAAGGGTTCCAGGAGGCAGTGAGAACCAGCATTACTTTTCCCCGCTGGCACCTTTGCTGTGGCAGCAAAGCTGGACGTTTGTCTTTTTTGCTCCGGAGGTTGCCGAAAGCGAAAACAGGTGCTTTTGAGGATGGAGTCCGCAGGAAAGCAGAGAGGGCCAAATTGTCTGGGGCATTTGAAAGAGTTCTAGGAGGTAGTGAGAACCAGCATTACTTTTCCCCGCTGGCACCTTTGCTGTGGCAGCAAAAGCTGGACGTTTGTCTTTTTTGCTCTGGAGGCTGCCGAAAGCGAAAAAAGGTGCTTTTGAGGATGGAGTCCGCAGGAAAGTAGAGAGGGCCAAATTGTCTGGGGCATTTGACAGGGTTCCAGGAGGCAGTGAGAACCAGCATTACTTTTCCCCGCTGGCACCTTTGCTGTGGCAGCAAAACCTGGACGTTTGTCTTTTTTGCTCCTGAGGATGCCGAAAGCGAAAACAGGTGCTTTTGAGGATGGAGTCGGCAGGAAAGCAGAGAGGGCCAAATTGTCTGGGGCATTTGAAAGAGTTCCAGGAGGCAGTGAGAACCAGCACCACTTTTCCCGGCTGGCACCTTTGCTGTGGCAGCAAAACCTGGACGTTTGTCTTTTTTGCTCCGGAGGCTGCCGAAAACGAAAACAGGTGCTTTTGAGGATGGAGTCCGCAGGAAAGCAGAGAGGGCCAAATTGTCTGGGGCATTTGAAAGGGTTCCAGGAGGCAGTGAGAACCAGCATTACTTTTGCCCGCTGGCACCTTTGCTGTGGCAGCAAAAGCTGGACGTTTGTCTTTTTTGCTCCTGAGGTTGCCGAAAGCGAAAACAGGTGCTTTTGAGGATGGAGTCCGCAGGAAAGCAGAGAGGGCCAAATTGTCTGTGGCATTTGAAGAGGTTCCAGGAGGCAATGAGGACCAGCATTACTTTTCCCCGCTGGCACCTTTGCTGTGGCAGCAAAAGCTGGACGTTTGTCTTTTTTGCTCTGGAGGGTGCCGAAAGCAAAAACAGGTGCTTTTGAGGATGGAGTCCGCAGGAAAGCAGAGAGGGCCAAATTGTCTGGGGCATTTGAAAGGGTTCCAGGAGGCAGTGAGAACCAGCATTACTTTTGCCCGCTGGCACCTTTGCTGTGGCAGCAAAAGCTGGACGTTTGTCTTTTTTGCTCCGGAGGTTGCCGAAAGCGAAAACAGGTGCTTTTGAGGATGGAGTCCGCAGGAAAGCAGAGAGGGCCAAATTGTCTGTGGCATTTGAAGAGGTTCCAGGAGGCAATGAGGACCAGCATTACTTTTCCCCGCTGGCACCTTTGCTGTGGCAGCAAAAGCTGGACGTTTGTCTTTTTTGCTCCTGAGGATGCCGAAAGCGAAAACAGGTGCTTTTGAGGATGGAGTCCGCAGGAAAGCAGAGAGGGCCAAATTGTCTGTGGCATTTGAAAGGGTTCCAGGAGGCAGTGAGAACCAGCATTACTTTTGCCCGTTGTCACCTTTGCTGTGGCAGCAAAAGCTGGGCGTTTGTCTTTTTTGCTCCTGAGGATGCCGAAAGCGAAAACAGGTGATTTTGAGGATGGAGTCCGCAGGAAAGCAGAGAGGGCCAAATTGTCTGTGGCATCTGAAGAGGTTCCAGGACGCAGTGAGAACCAGCATTACTTTTCCCCGCTGGCATCTTTGCTGTGGCAGCAAAACCTGGACGTTTGTCTTTTTTGCTCTGGAGGGTGCCGAAAGCGAAAACAGGTGCTTTTGAGGATGGAGTCCGCAGGAAAGCAGAGAGGGCCAAATTGTCTGTGGCATTTGAAGAGGTTCCAGGAGGCAGTGAGAACCAGCATTACTTTTCCCCGCTGGCACCTTTGCTGTGGCAGCAAAAGCTGGACGTTTGTCTTTTTTGCTCCTGAGGATGCTGAAAGCGAAAACAGGTGCTTTTGAGGATGGAGTCCGCAGGAAAGCAGAGAGGGCCAAATTGTCTGGGGCATTTGAAAGGGTTCCAGGAGGCAGTGAGAACCAGCATTACTTTTGCCCGCTGGCACCTTTGCTGTGGCAGCAAAACCTGGACGTTTGTCTTTTTTGCTCCGGAGGCTGCCGAAAGCGAAAACAGGTGCTTTTGAGGATGGAGTCCGCAAGAAAGCAGAGAGGGCCAAATTGTCTGTGGCATTTGAAAGAATTCTAGGAGGTAGTGAGAACCAGCATTACTTTTCCCCGCTGGCACCTTTGCTGTGGCAGCAAAAGCTGGACGTTTGTCTTTTTTGCTCTGGAGGCTGCCGAAAGCGAAAACAGGTGCTTTTGAGGATGGAGTCCGCAGGAAAGCAGAGAGGGCCAAATAGTCTGGGGCATTTGAAAGGGTTCCAGGAGGCAGTGAGAACCAGCATTACTTTTCCCCGCTGGCACCTTTGCTGTGGCAGCAAAACCTGGACGTTTGTCTTTTTTGCTCCTGAGGTTGCCGAAAGCGAAAACAGGTGCTTTTGAGGATGGAGTCCCCAGGAAAGCAGAGAGTGCCAAATTGTCTGTTGCATTTGAAGAAGTTCCAGGAGGCAGTGAGAACCAGCATTACTTTTCCCCGCTGGCATCTTTGCTGTGGCAGCAAAACCTGGACGTTTGTCATTTTTACTCTGGAGGCTGCCGAAAGCGAAAACAGGTGCTTTTGAGGATGGAGTCCGCAGGAAAGCAGAGAGGGCCAAATTGTCTGTGGCATTTGAAAGAGTTCTAGGAGGTAGTGAGAACCAGCATTACTTTTCCCCGCTGGCACCTTTGCTGTGGCAGCAAAAGCTGGTCGTTTGTCATTTTTGCTCTGGAGGGTGCCGAAAGCGAAAACAGGTGCTTTTGAGGATGGAGTCCGCAGGAAAGCAGAGAGGGCCAAATTGTCTGTGGCATTTGAAGAGGTTCCAGGACGCAGTGAGAACCAGCATTACTTTTCGCCGCTGGCATCTTTGCTGTGGCAGCAAAACCTGGACGTTTGTCTTTTTTGCTCTGGAGGCTGCCGAAAGCGAAAACAGGTGCTTTTGAGGATGGAGTCCGCAGGAAAGCAGAGAGGGCCAAATTGTCTGTGGCATTTGAAGAGGTTCCAGGAGGCAGTGAGAACCAGCATTACTTTTCCCGGCTGGCACCTTTGCTGTGGCAGCAAAACCTGGACGTTTGTCTTTTTTGCTCCGGAGGCTGTCGAAAGCGAAAACAGGTGCTTTTGAGGATGGAGTCCGAAGGAAAGCAGAGAGGGCCAAATTGTCTGTGGCATTTGAAAGGGTTCCAGGAGGCAGTGAGAACCAGCATTACTTTTCCCCGCTGGCACCTCTGCTGTGGCAGGAAAAGCTGGACGTTTGTCTTTTTTGCTCCTGAGGATGCCGAAAGCGAAAACAGGTGCTTTTGAGGATGGAGTCCGCAGGAAAGCAGAGAGGGCCAAATAGTCTGGGGCATTTGAAAGGGTTCCAGGAGGCAGTGAGAACCAGCATTACTTTTCCCCGCTGGCACCTTTGCTGTGGCAGCAAAAGCTGGACGTTTGTCTTTTTTGCTCCGGAGGATGCCGAAAGCGAAAACAGGTGCTTTTGAGGATGGAGTCCGCAGGAAAGCAGAGAGAGCCAAATAGTCTGGGGCATTTGAAAGGGTTCCAGGAGGCAGTGAGAACCAGCATTACTTTTGCCCGCTGGCACCTTTGCTGTGGCAGCAAAAGCTGGACGTTTGTCTTTTTTGCTCCTGAGGATGCCGAAAGCGAAAACAGGTGCTTTTGATGATGGAGTCCGCAGGAAAGCAGAGAGGGCCAAATAGTCTGGGGCATTTGAAAGGGTTCCAGGAGGCAGTGAGAACCAGCATTACTTTTCCCGGCTGGCACCTTTGCTGTGGCAGCAAAACCTGGACGTTTGTCTTTTTTGCTCCGGAGGTTGCCGAAAGCGAAAACAGGTGCTTTTGAGGATGGAGTCCGCAGGAAAGCAGAGAGGGCCAAATTGTCTGTGGCATTTGAAGAGGTCCCAGGACGCAGTGAGAACCAGCATTACTTTTCCCCGCTGGCACCTTTGCTGTGGCAGCAAAAGCTGGACGTTTTTCTTTTTTGGTCCTGAGGCTGCCGAAAGCGAAAACAGGTGCTTTTGAGGATGGAGTCCGCAGGAAAGCAGAGAGGGCCAAATTGTCTGTGGCATTTGAAAGAGTTCTAGGAGGTAGTGAGAACCAGCATTACTTTTCCCAGCTGGCACCTTTGCTGTGGCAGCAAAAGCTGGACGTTTGTCTTTTTTGCTCGGAGGTTGCCGAAAGCGAAAACAGGTGCTTTTGAGGATGGAGTCCGCAGGAAAGCAGAGAGGGCCAAATAGTCTGTGGCATTTGAAAGGGTTCCAGGAGGCAGTGAGAAGCAGCATTACTTTTCCCGGCTGGCACCTTTGCTGTGGCAGCAAAACCTGGACGTTTGTCTTTTTTGCTCGGAGGTTGCCGAAAGCGAAAACAGGTGCTTTTGAGGATGGAGTCCGCAGGAAAGCAGAGAGGGCCAAATTGTCTGTGGCATTTGAAGAGGTTCCAGGACGCAGTGAGAACCAGCATTACTTTTCCCCGCTGGCATCTTTGCTGTGGCAGCAAAACCTGGACGTTTGTCTTTTTTGCTCCGGAGGCTGCCGAAAGCGAAAACAGGTGCTTTTGAGGATGGAGTCCGCAGGAAAGCAGAGAGTGCCAAATAGTCTGGGGCATTTGAAAGGGTTCCATTAGGCAGTGAGAACCAGCATTACTTTTCCCCGCTGGCACCTTTGCTGTGGCAGCAAAACCTGGACGTTTGTCTTTTTTGCTCCTGAGGTTGCCGAAAGCGAAAACAGGTGCTTTTGAGGATGGAGTCCGCAGGAAAGCAGAGAGGGCCAAATTGTCTGGGGCATTTGAAAGGGTTCCAGGAGGCAGTGAGAACCAGCATTACTTTTGCCCGCTGGCACCTTTGCTGTGGCAGCAAAAGCTGGACGTTTGTCTTTTTTGCTCCGGAGGTTGCCGAAAGCGAAAACAGGTGCTTTTGAGGATGGAGTCCGCAGGAAAGCAGAGAGGGCCAAATTGTCTGGGGCATTTGAAAGAGTTCTAGGAGGTAGTGAGAACCAGCATTACTTTTCCCCGCTGGCACCTTTGCTGTGGCAGCAAAAGCTGGACGTTTGTCTTTTTTGCTCTGGAGGCTGCCGAAAGCGAAAAAAGGTGCTTTTGAGGATGGAGTCCGCTGGAAAGTAGAGAGGGCCAAATTGTCTGGGGCATTTGACAGGGTTCCAGGAGGCAGTGAGAACCAGCATTACTTTTCCCCGCTGGCACCTTTGCTGTGGCAGCAAAAGCTGGACGTTTGTCTTTTTTGCTCCTGAGGATGCCGAAAGCGAAAACAGGTGCTTTTGAGGATGGAGTCGGCAGGAAAGCAGAGAGGGCCAAATTGTCTGGGGCATTTGAAAGAGTTCCAGGAGGCAGTGAGAACCAGCACCACTTTTCCCGGCTGGCACCTTTGCTGTGGCAGCAAAACCTGGACGTTTGTCTTTTTTGCTCCGGAGGCTGCCGAAAACGAAAACAGGTGCTTTTGAGGATGGAGTCCGCAGGAAAGCAGAGAGGGCCAAATTGTCTGGGGCATTTGAAAGGGTTCCAGGAGGCAGTGAGAACCAGCATTACTTTTGCCCGCTGGCACCTTTGCTGTGGCAGCAAAAGCTGGACGTTTGTCTTTTTTGCTCCTGAGGTTGCCGAAAGCGAAAACAGGTGCTTTTGAGGATGGAGTCCGCAGGAAAGCAGAGAGGGCCAAATTGTCTGTGGCATTTGAAGAGGTTCCAGGAGGCAATGAGGACCAGCATTACTTTTCCCCGCTGGCACCTTTGCTGTGGCAGCAAAAGCTGGACGTTTGTCTTTTTTGCTCTGGAGGGTGCCGAAAGCAAAAACAGGTGCTTTTGAGGATGGAGTCCGCAGGAAAGCAGAGAGGGCCAAATAGTCTGGGGCATTTGAAAGGGTTCCAGGAGGCAGTGAGAACCAGCATTACTTTTGCCCGCTGGCACCTTTGCTGTGGCAGCAAAAGCTGGACGTTTGTCTTTTTTGCTCCGGAGGTTGCCGAAAGCGAAAACAGGTGCTTTTGAGGATGGAGTCCGCAGGAAAGCAGAGAGGGCCAAATTGTCTGTGGCATTTGAAGAGGTTCCAGGAGGCAATGAGGACCAGCATTACTTTTCCCCGCTGGCACCTTTGCTGTGGCAGCAAAAGCTGGACGTTTGTCTTTTTTGCTCCTGAGGATGCCGAAAGCGAAAACAGGTGCTTTTGAGGATGGAGTCCGCAGGAAAGCAGAGAGGGCCAAATTGTCTGTGGCATTTGAAAGGGTTCCAGGAGGCAGTGAGAACCAGCATTACTTTTGCCCGTTGTCACCTTTGCTGTGGCAGCAAAAGCTGGGCGTTTGTCTTTTTTGCTCCTGAGGATGCCGAAAGCGAAAACAGGTGATTTTGAGGATGGAGTCCGCAGGAAAGCAGAGAGGGCCAAATTGTCTGTGGCATCTGAAGAGGTTCCAGGACGCAGTGAGAACCAGCATTACTTTTCCCCGCTGGCATCTTTGCTGTGGCAGCAAAACCTGGACGTTTGTCTTTTTTGCTCTGGAGGGTGCCGAAAGCGAAAACAGGTGCTTTTGAGGATGGAGTCCGCAGGAAAGCAGAGAGGGCCAAATTGTCTGTGGCATTTGAAGAGGTTCCAGGAGGCAGTGAGAACCAGCATTACTTTTCCCCGCTGGCACCTTTGCTGTGGCAGCAAAAGCTGGACGTTTGTCTTTTTTGCTCCTGAGGATGCTGAAAGCGAAAACAGGTGCTTTTGAGGATGGAGTCCGCAGGAAAGCAGAGAGGGCCAAATTGTCTGGGGCATTTGAAAGGGTTCCAGGAGGCAGTGAGAACCAGCATTACTTTTGCCCGCTGGCACCTTTGCTGTGGCAGCAAAACCTGGACGTTTGTCTTTTTTGCTCCGGAGGCTGCCGAAAGCGAAAACAGGTGCTTTTGAGGATGGAGTCCGCAAGAAAGCAGAGAGGGCCAAATTGTCTGTGGCATTTGAAAGAATTCTAGGAGGTAGTGAGAACCAGCATTACTTTTCCCCGCTGGCACCTTTGCTGTGGCAGCAAAAGCTGGACGTTTGTCTTTTTTGCTCTGGAGGCTGCCGAAAGCGAAAACAGGTGCTTTTGAGGATGGAGTCCGCAGGAAAGCAGAGAGGGCCAAATAGTCTGGGGCATTTGAAAGGGTTCCAGGAGGCAGTGAGAACCAGCATTACTTTTCCCCGCTGGCACCTTTGCTGTGGCAGCAAAACCTGGACGTTTGTCTTTTTTGCTCCTGAGGTTGCCGAAAGCGAAAACAGGTGCTTTTGAGGATGGAGTCCCCAGGAAAGCAGAGAGTGCCAAATTGTCTGTTGCATTTGAAGAAGTTCCAGGAGGCAGTGAGAACCAGCATTACTTTTCCCCGCTGGCATCTTTGCTGTGGCAGCAAAACCTGGACGTTTGTCATTTTTACTCTGGAGGCTGCCGAAAGCGAAAACAGGTGCTTTTGAGGATGGAGTCCGCAGGAAAGCAGAGAGGGCCAAATTGTCTGTGGCATTTGAAAGAGTTCTAGGAGGTAGTGAGAACCAGCATTACTTTTCCCCGCTGGCACCTTTGCTGTGGCAGCAAAAGCTGGTCGTTTGTCATTTTTGCTCTGGAGGGTGCCGAAAGCGAAAACAGGTGCTTTTGAGGATGGAGTCCGCAGGAAAGCAGAGAGGGCCAAATTGTCTGTGGCATTTGAAGAGGTTCCAGGACGCAGTGAGAACCAGCATTACTTTTCGCCGCTGGCATCTTTGCTGTGGCAGCAAAACCTGGACGTTTGTCTTTTTTGCTCTGGAGGCTGCCGAAAGCGAAAACAGGTGCTTTTGAGGATGGAGTCCGCAGGAAAGCAGAGAGGGCCAAATTGTCTGTGGCATTTGAAGAGGTTCCAGGAGGCAGTGAGAACCAGCATTACTTTTCCCGGCTGGCACCTTTGCTGTGGCAGCAAAACCTGGACGTTTGTCTTTTTTGCTCCGGAGGCTGTCGAAAGCGAAAACAGGTGCTTTTGAGGATGGAGTCCGAAGGAAAGCAGAGAGGGCCAAATTGTCTGTGGCATTTGAAAGGGTTCCAGGAGGCAGTGAGAACCAGCATTACTTTTCCCCGCTGGCACCTCTGCTGTGGCAGGAAAAGCTGGACGTTTGTCTTTTTTGCTCCTGAGGATGCCGAAAGCGAAAACAGGTGCTTTTGAGGATGGAGTCCGCAGGAAAGCAGAGAGGGCCAAATAGTCTGGGGCATTTGAAAGGGTTCCAGGAGGCAGTGAGAACCAGCATTACTTTTCCCCGCTGGCACCTTTGCTGTGGCAGCAAAAGCTGGACGTTTGTCTTTTTTGCTCCGGAGGATGCCGAAAGCGAAAACAGGTGCTTTTGAGGATGGAGTCCGCAGGAAAGCAGAGAGAGCCAAATAGTCTGGGGCATTTGAAAGGGTTCCAGGAGGCAGTGAGAACCAGCATTACTTTTGCCCGCTGGCACCTTTGCTGTGGCAGCAAAAGCTGGACGTTTGTCTTTTTTGCTCCTGAGGATGCCGAAAGCGAAAACAGGTGCTTTTGATGATGGAGTCCGCAGGAAAGCAGAGAGGGCCAAATAGTCTGGGGCATTTGAAAGGGTTCCAGGAGGCAGTGAGAACCAGCATTACTTTTCCCGGCTGGCACCTTTGCTGTGGCAGCAAAACCTGGACGTTTGTCTTTTTTGCTCCGGAGGTTGCCGAAAGCGAAAACAGGTGCTTTTGAGGATGGAGTCCGCAGGAAAGCAGAGAGGGCCAAATTGTCTGTGGCATTTGAAGAGGTCCCAGGACGCAGTGAGAACCAGCATTACTTTTCCCCGCTGGCACCTTTGCTGTGGCAGCAAAAGCTGGACGTTTTTCTTTTTTGGTCCTGAGGCTGCCGAAAGCGAAAACAGGTGCTTTTGAGGATGGAGTCCGCAGGAAAGCAGAGAGGGCCAAATTGTCTGTGGCATTTGAAAGAGTTCTAGGAGGTAGTGAGAACCAGCATTACTTTTCCCAGCTGGCACCTTTGCTGTGGCAGCAAAAGCTGGACGTTTGTCTTTTTTGCTCGGAGGTTGCCGAAAGCGAAAACAGGTGCTTTTGAGGATGGAGTCCGCAGGAAAGCAGAGAGGGCCAAATAGTCTGTGGCATTTGAAAGGGTTCCAGGAGGCAGTGAGAAGCAGCATTACTTTTCCCGGCTGGCACCTTTGCTGTGGCAGCAAAACCTGGACGTTTGTCTTTTTTGCTCGGAGGTTGCCGAAAGCGAAAACAGGTGCTTTTGAGGATGGAGTCCGCAGGAAAGCAGAGAGGGCCAAATTGTCTGTGGCATTTGAAGAGGTTCCAGGACGCAGTGAGAACCAGCATTACTTTTCCCCGCTGGCATCTTTGCTGTGGCAGCAAAACCTGGACGTTTGTCTTTTTTGCTCCGGAGGCTGCCGAAAGCGAAAACAGGTGCTTTTGAGGATGGAGTCCGCAGGAAAGCAGAGAGTGCCAAACAGTCTGGGGCATTTGAAAGGGTTCCATTAGGCAGTGAGAACCAGCATTACTTTTCCCCGCTGGCACCTTTGCTGTGGCAGCAAAACCTGGACGTTTTTCTTTTTTGCTCCTGAGGTTGCCGAAAGCGAAAACAGGTGCTTTTGAGGATGGAGTCCGCAGGAAAGCAGAGAGGGCCAAATTGTCTGTGGCATTTGAAGAGGTTCCAGGACGCAGTGAGAACCAGCATTACTTTTCCCCGCTGGCATCTTTGCTGTGGCAGCAAAACCTGGACGTTTGTCTTTTTTGCTCCGGAGGCTGCCGAAAGCGAAAACAGGTGCTTTTGAGGATGGAGTCCGCAGGAAAGCAGAGAGGGCCAAATTGTCTGGGGCATTTGAAAGGGTTCCAGGAGGCAGTGAGAACCAGCATTACTTTTCCCCGCTGGCACCTTTGCTGTGGCAGCAAAAGCTGGACGTTTGTCTTTTTTGCTCCTGTGGATGCTGAAAGCGAAAACAGGTGCTTTTGAGGATGGAGTCCGCAGGAAAGCAGAGAGGGCCAAATAGTCTGGGGCATTTGAAAGGGTTCCAGGAGGCAGTGAGAACCAGCATTACTTTTGCCCGCTGGCACCTTTGCTGTGGCAGCAAAAGCTGGACGTTTGTCTTTTTTGCTCCTGAGGATGCCGAAAGCGAAAACAGGTGCTTTTGAGGATGGAGTCCGCAGGAAAGCAGAGAGGGCCAAATAGTCTGGGGCATTTGAAAGGGTTCCAGGAGGCAGTGAGAACCAGCATTACTTTTTCCCGCTGGCACCTTTGCTGTGGCAGCAAAAGCTGGACGTTTGTCTTTTTTGCTCCTGAGGATGCCGAAAGCGAAAAAAGGTGCTTTTGATGATGGAGTCCGCAGGAAAGCAGAGAGGGCCAAATAGTCTGGGGCATTTGAAAGGGTTCCAGGAGGCAGTGAGAACCAGCATTACTTTTCCCCGCTGGCACCTTTGCTGTGGCAGCAAAACCTGGACGTTTGTCTTTTTTGCTCCGGAGGTTGCCGAAAGCGAAAACAGGTGCTTTTGAGGATGGAGTCCGCAGGAAAGCAGAGAGGGCCAAATTGTCTGTGGCATTTGAAGAGGTTCCAGGACGCAGTGAGAACCAGCATTACTTTTCCCCGGTGGCACCTTTGCTGTGGCAGCAAAACCTGGACGTTTGTCTTTTTTGCTCTGGAGGCTGCCGAAAGTGAAAACAGGTGCTTTTGAGGATGGAGTCCGCAGGAAAGCAGAGAGGGCCAAATTGTCTGTGGCATTTGAAAGAGTTCTAGGAGGTAGTGAGAACCAGCATTACTTTTCCCCGCTGGCACCTTTGCTGTGGCAGCAAAAGCTGGACGTTTGTCTTTTTTGCTCCTGAGGCTGCCGAAAGTGAAAACAGGTGCTTTTGAGGATGGAGTCCGCAGGAAAGCAGAGAGGGCCAAATAGTCTGGGGCATTTGAAAGGGTTCCAGGAGGCAGTGAGAACCAGCATTACTTTTGCCCGTTGGCACCTTTGCTGTGGCAGCAAAAGCTGGACGTTTGTCCTTTTTGCTCCTGAGGATGCCAAAAGCGAAAACAGGTGCTTTTGAGGATGGAGTCCGCAGGAAAGCAGAGAGGGCCAAATAGTCTGGGGCATTTGAAAGGGTTCCAGGAGGCAGTGAGAACCAGCATTACTTTTCCCGGCTGGCACCTTTGCTGTGGCAGCAAAACCTGGACGTTTGTCTTTTTTGCTCGGAGGTTGCCGAAAGCGAAAACAGGTGCTTTTGAGGATGGAGTCCGCAGGAAAGCAGAGAGGGCCAAATTGTCTGTGGCATTTGAAGAGGTTCCAGGACGCAGTGAGAACCAGCATTACTTTTCCCCACTGGCATCTTTGCTGTGGCAGCAAAACCTGGACGTTTGTCTTTTTTGCTCCTGAGGCTGCCGAAAGCGAAAACAGGTGCTTTTGAGGATGGAGTCCGCAGGAAAGCAGAGAGGGCCAAATTGTCTGGGGCATTTGAAAGGGTTCCAGGAGGCAGTGAGAACCAGCATTACTTTTGCCCGCTGGCACCTTTGCTGTGGCAGCAAAACCTGGACGTTTGTCTTTTTTGCTCCTGAGGATGCCGAAAGCGAAAACAGGTGCTTTTGAGGATGGAGTCCGCAGGAAAGCAGAGAGAGCCAAATAGTCTGGGGCATTTGAAAGGGTTCCAGGAGGCAGTGAGAACCAGCATTACTTTTCCCCGCTGGCACCTTTGCTGTGGCAGCAAAAGCTGGACGTTTGTCTTTTTTGCTCCGGAGGCTGCCGAAAGCGAAAACAGGTGCTTTTGAGGATGGAGTCCGCAGGAAAGCAGAGAGGGCCAAATAGTCTGGGGCATTTGAAAGGGTTCCAGGAGGCAGTGAGAACCAGCATTACTTTTCCCGGCTGGCACCTTTGCTGTGGCAGCAAAACCTGGACGTTTGTCTTTTTTGCTCCGGAGGTTGCCGAAAGCGAAAACAGGTGCTTTTGAGGATGGAGTCCGCAGGAAAGCAGAGAGGGCCAAATTGTCTGTGGCATTTGAAGAGGTTCCAGGACGCAGTGAGAACCAGCATTACTTTTCCCCGCTGGCACCTTTGCTGTGGCAGCAAAACCTGGACGTTTGTCTTTTTTGCTCTGGAGGCTGCCGAAAGCGAAAACAGGTGCTTTTGAGGATGGAGTCCGCAGGAAAGCAGAGAGGGCCAAATTGTCTGTGGCATTTGAAAGAGTTCTAGGAGGTAGTGAGAACCAGCATTACTTTTGCCCGCTGGCACCTTTGCTGTGGCAGCAAAAGCTGGACGTTTGTCTTTTTTGCTCCTGAGGATGCCGAAAGCGAAAACAGGTGCTTTTGAGGATGGAGTCCGCAGGAAAGCAGAGAGGGCCAAATAGTCTGGGGCATTTGAAAGGGTTCCAGGAGGCAGTGAGAACCAGCATTACTTTTGCCCGTTGGCACCTTTGCTGTGGCAGCAAATGCTGGACGTTTGTCCTTTTTGCTCCTGAGGCTGCCGAAAGCGAAAACAGGTGCTTTTGAGGATGGAGTCCGCAGGAAAGCAGAGAGGGCCAAATAGTCTGGGGCATTTGAAAGGGTTCCAGGAGGCAGTGAGAACCAGCATTACTTTTCCCGGCTGGCACCTTTGCTGTGGCAGCAAAACCTGGACGTTTGTCTTTTTTGCTCGGAGGTTGCCGAAAGCATAAACAGGTGCTTTTGAGGATGGAGTCCGCAGGAAAGCAGAGAGGGCCAAATTGTCTGTGGCATTTGAAGAGGTTCCAGGACGCAGTGAGAACCAGCATTACTTTTCCCCGCTGGCACCTTTGCTGTGGCAGCAAAAGCTGGACGTTTTTCTTTTTTGCTCTGGAGGGTGCCGAAAGCGAAAACAGGTGCTTTTGAGGATGGAGTCCGCAGGAAAGCAGAGAGGGCCAAATTGTCTGTGGCATTTGAAGAGGTTCCAGGAGGCAGTGAGAACCAGCATTACTTTTGCCCGCTGGCACCTTTGCTGTGGCAGCAAAACCTGGACGTTTGTCTTTTTTGCTCTGGAGGCTGCCGAAAGCGAAAACAGGTGCTTTTGAGGATGGAGTCCGCAGGAAAGCAGAGAGGGCCAAATTGTCTGGGGCATTTGAAGAGGTTCCAGGAGGCAGTGAGAACCAGCATTACTTTTCCCCGCTGGCACATTTGCTGTTGCAGCAAAAGCTGGACGTTTGTCTTTTTTGCTCCTGAGGATGCCGAAAGCGAAAACAGGTGCTTTTGAGGATGGAGTCCGCAGGAAAGCAGAGAGGGCCAAATTGTCTGTGGCATTTGAAAGAGTTCTAGGAGGTAGTGAGAACCAGCATTACTTTTCCCCGCTGGCACCTTTGCTGTGGCAGCAAAAGCTGGACGTTTGTCTTTTTTGCTCCTGAGGCTGCCGAAAGCGAAAACAGGTGCTTTTGAGGATGGAGTCCGCAGGAAAGCAGAGAGGGCCAAATAGTCTGGGGCATTTGAAAGGGTTCCAGGAGGCAGTGAGAACCAGCATTACTTTTGCCCGTTGGCACCTTTGCTGTGGCAGCAAAACCTGGACGTTTGTCCTTTTTGCTCCTGAGGATGCCGAAAGCGAAAACAGGTGCTTTTGAGGATGGAGTCCGCAGGAAAGCAGAGAGGGCCAAATAGTCTGGGGCATTTGAAAGGGTTCCAGGAGGCAGTGAGAACCAGCATTACTTTTCCCGGCTGGCACCTTTGCTGTGGCAGCAAAACCTGGACGTTTGTCTTTTTTGCTCTGGAGGGTGCCGAAAGCGAAAACAGGTGCTTTTGAGGATGGAGTCCGCAGGAAAGCAGAGAGGGCCAAATTGTCTGTGGCATTTGAAGAGGTTCCAGGAGGCAGTGAGAACCAGCATTACTTTTGCCCGCTGGCACCTTTGCTGTGGCAGCAAAACCTGGACGTTTGTCTTTTTTGCTCTGGAGGCTGCCGAAAGCGAAAACAGGTGCTTTTGAGGATGGAGTCCGCAGGAAAGCAGAGAGGGCCAAATTGTCTGTGGCATTTGAAGAGGTTCCAGGACGCAGTGAGAACCAGCATTACTTTTCCCCACTGGCATCTTTGCTGTGGCAGCAAAACCTGGACGTTTGTCTTTTTTGCTCCGGAGGCTGCCGAAAGCGAAAACAGGTGCTTTTGAGGATGGAGTCCGCAGGAAAGCAGAGAGGGCCAAATAGTCTGGGGCATTTGAAAGGGTTCCAGGAGGCAGTGAGAACCAGCATTACTTTTGCCCGCTGGCACCTTTGCTGTGGCAGCAAAAGCTGGACGTTTGTCTTTTTTGCTCCTGAGGATGCCGAAAGCGAAAACAGGTGCTTTTGAGGATGGAGTCCGCAGGAAAGCAGAGAGAGCCAAATAGTCTGGGGCATTTGAAAGGGTTCCAGGAGGCAGTGAGAACCAGCATTACTTTTTCCCGCTGGCACCTTTGCTGTGGAAGCAAAAACTGGACGTTTGTCTTTTTTGCTCCGGAGGTTGCCGAAAGCGAAAACAGGTGCTTTTGAGGATGGAGTCCGCAGGAAAGCAGAGAGGGCCAAATTGTCTGTGGCATTTGAAGAGGTTCCAGGACGCAGTGAGAACCAGCATTACTTTTCCCCGCTGGCACCTTTGCTGTGGCAGCAAAACCTGGACGTTTGTCTTTTTTGCTCTGGAGGCTGCCGAAAGCGAAAACAGGTGCTTTTGAGGATGGAGTCCGCAGGAAAGCAGAGAGGGCCAAATTGTCTGTGGCATTTGAAAGAGTTCTAGGAGGTAGTGAGAACCAGCATTACTTTTCCCCGCTGGCACCTTTGCTGTGGCAGCAAAAGCTGGACGTTTTTCTTTTTTGCTCCTGAGGCTGCCGAAAGCGAAAACAGGTGCTTTTGAGGATGGAGTCCGCAGGAAAGCAGAGAGGGCCAAATAGTCTGGGGCATTTGAAAGGGTTCCAGGAGGCAGTGAGAACCAGCATTACTTTTGCCCGTTGGCACCTTTGCTGTGGCAGCAAAAGCTGGACGTTTGTCCTTTTTGCTCCTGAGGATGCCGAAAGCGAAAACAGGTGCTTTTGAGGATGGAGTCCGCAGGAAAGCAGAGAGGGCCAAATAGTCTGGGGCATTTGAAAGGGTTCCAGGAGGCAGTGAGAACCAGCATTACTTTTCCCGGCTGGCACCTTTGCTGTGGCAGCAAAACCTGGACGTTTGTCTTTTTTGCTCGGAGGTTGCCGAAAGCATAAACAGGTGCTTTTGAGGATGGAGTCCGCAGGAAAGCAGAGAGGGCCAAATTGTCTGTGGCATTTGAAGAGGTTCCAGGACGCAGTGAGAACCAGCATTACTTTTCCCCGCTGGCATCTTTGCTGTGGCAGCAAAAGCTGGACGTTTGTCTTTTTTGCTCCTGAGGATGCCGAAAGCGAAAACAGGTGCTTTTGAGGATGGAGTCCGCAGGAAAGCAGAGAGGGCCAAATTGTCTGTGGCATTTGAAAGAGTTCTAGGAGGTAGTGAGAACCAGCATTACTTTTCCCCGCTGGCACCTTTGCTGTGGCAGCAAAAGCTGGACGTTTGTCTTTTTTGCTCTGGAGGCTGCCGAAAGCGAAAAAAGGTGCTTTTGAGGATGGAGTCCGCAGGAAAGAAGAGAGGGCCAAATTGTCTGTGGCATTTGAAGAGGTTCCAGGAGGCAGTGAGAACCAGCATTACTTTTCCCCGCTGGCACCTTTGCTGTGGCAGCAAAACCTGGACGTTTGTCTTTTTTGCTCTGGAGGCTGCCGAAAGCGAAAACAGGTGCTTTTGAGGATGGAGTCCGCAGGAAAGCAGAGAGGGCCAAATAGTCTGGGGCATTTGAAAGGGTTCCAGGAGGCAGTGAGAACCAGCATTACTTTTGCCCGTTGGCACCTTTGCTGTGGCAGCAAAAGCTGGACGTTTGTCCTTTTTGCTCCTGAGGATGCCGAAAGCGAAAACAGGTGCTTTTGAGGATGGAGTCCGCAGGAAAGCAGAGAGGGCCAAATAGTCTGGGGCATTTGAAAGGGTTCCAGGAGGCAGTGAGAACCAGCATTACTTTTCCCGGCTGGCACCTTTGCTGTGGCAGCAAAACCTGGACGTTTGTCTTTTTTGCTCGGAGGTTGCCGAAAGCATAAACAGGTGCTTTTGAGGATGGAGTCCGCAGGAAAGCAGAGAGGGCCAAATTGTCTGTGGCATTTGAAGAGGTTCCAGGACGCAGTGAGAACCAGCATTACTTTTCCCCGCTGGCATCTTTGCTGTGGCAGCAAAAGCTGGACGTTTGTCTTTTTTGCTCCTGAGGATGCCGAAAGCGAAAACAGGTGCTTTTGAGGATGGAGTCCGCAGGAAAGCAGAGAGGGCCAAATTGTCTGTGGCATTTGAAAGAGTTCTAGGAGGTAGTGAGAACCAGCATTACTTTTCCCCGGTGGCACCTTTGCTGTGGCAGCAAAAGCTGGACGTTTGTCTTTTTTGCTCCGGAGGGTGCCGAAAGCGAAAACAGGTGCTTTTCAGGATGGAGTCCGCAGGAAAGCAGAGAGGGCCAAATTGTCTGTGGCATTTGAAGAGGTTCCAGGAGGCAGTGAGAACCAGCATTACTTTTCCCCGCTGGCACCTTTGCTGTGGCAGCAAAACCTGGACGTTTGTCTTTTTTGCTCTGGAGGCTGCCGAAAGCGAAAACAGGTGCTTTTGAGGATGGAGTCCGCAGGAAAGCAGAGAGGGCCAAATTGTCTGGGGCATTTGAAGAGGTTCCAGGACGCAGTGAGAACCAGCATTACTTTTCCCCGCTGGCACATTTGCTGTTGCAGCAAAAGCTGGACGTTTGTCTTTTTTGCTCCTGAGGATGCCGAAAGCGAAAACAGGTGCTTTTGAGGATGGAGTCCGCAGGAAAGCAGAGAGGGCCAAATAGTCTGGGGCATTTGAAAGGGTTCCAGGAGGCAGTGAGAACCAGCATTACTTTTCCCCGCTGGCACCTTTGCTGTGGCAGCAAAACCTGGACGTTTGTCTTTTTTGCTCTGGAGGCTGCCGAAAGCGAAAACAGGTGCTTTTGAGGATGGAGTCCGCAGGAAAGCAGAGAGGGCCAAATTGTCTGAAGCATTTGAAAGAGTTCCAGGAGGCAGTGAGAAGCAGCATTACTTTTCCCGGCTGGCACCTTTGCTGTGGCAGCAAAAGCTGGACGTTTGTCTTTTTTGCTCGGGAGGCTGCCGAAAGCGAAAACAGGTGCTTTTGAGGATGGAGTCCGCAGGAAAGCAGAGAGGGCCAAATTGTCTGGGGCATTTGAAAGGGTTCCAGGAGGCAGTGAGAACCAGCATTACTTTTCCCCGCTGGCACCTTTGCTGTGGCAGCAAAAGCTGGACGTTTGTCTTTTTTGCTCCTGAGGATGCCGAAAGCGAAAACAGGTGCTTTTGAGGATGGAGTCCGCAGGAAAGCAGAGAGGGCCAAATTGTCTGTGGCATTTGAAGAGGTTCCAGGACGCAGTGAGAACCAGCATTACTTTTCCCCGCTGGCATCTTTGCTGTGGCAGCAAAAGCTGGACGTTTGTCTTTTTTGCTCCTGAGGATGCCGAAAGCGAAAACAGGTGCTTTTGAGGATGGAGTCCGCAGGAAAGCAGAGAGGGCCAAATTGTCTGTGGCATTTGAAGAGGTTCCAGGAGGCAGTGAGAACCAGCATTACTTTTGCCCGCTGGCACCTTTGCTGTGGCAGCAAAACCTGGACGTTTGTCTTTTTTGCTCTGGAGGCTGCCGAAAGCGAAAACAGGTGCTTTTGAGGATGGAGTCCGCAGGAAAGCAGAGAGGGCCAAACTGTCTGGGGCATTTGAAGAGGTTCCAGGACGCAGTGAGAACCAGCATTACTTTTCCCCGCTGGCACATTTGCTGTTGCAGCAAAAGCTGGACGTTTGTCTTTTTTGCTCCTGAGGATGCCGAAAGCGAAAACAGGTGCTTTTGAGGATGGAGTCCGCAGGAAAGCAGAGAGGGCCAAATAGTCTGGGGCATTTGAAAGGGTTCCAGGAGGCAGTGAGAACCAGCATTACTTTTCCCCGCTGGCACCTTTGCTGTGGCAGCAAAACCTGGACGTTTGTCTTTTTTGCTCTGGAGGCTGCCGAAAGCGAAAACAGGTGCTTTTGAGGATGGAGTCCGCAGGAAAGCAGAGAGGGCCAAATTGTCTGAAGCATTTGAAAGAGTTCCAGGAGGCAGTGAGAAGCAGCATTACTTTTCCCGGCTGGCACCTTTGCTGTGGCAGCAAAAGCTGGACGTTTGTCTTTTTTGCTCGGGAGGCTGCCGAAAGCGAAAACAGGTGCTTTTGAGGATGGAGTCCGCAGGAAAGCAGAGAGGGCCAAATTGTCTGGGGCATTTGAAAGGGTTCCAGGAGGCAGTGAGAACCAGCATTACTTTTCCCCGCTGGCACCTTTGCTGTGGCAGCAAAAGCTGGACGTTTGTCTTTTTTGCTCCTGAGGATGCCGAAAGCGAAAACAGGTGCTTTTGAGGATGGAGTCCGCAGGAAAGCAGAGAGGGCCAAATTGTCTGGGGTATTTGAAAGGGTTCCAGGAGGCAGTGAGAACCAGCATTACTTTTGCCCGCTGGCACCTTTGCTGTGGCAGCAAAAGCTGGACGTTTGTCTTTTTTGCTCCTGAGGATGCTGAAAGCGAAAACAGGTGCTTTTGAGGATGGAGTCCGCAGGAAAGCAGAGAGGGCCAAATTGTCTGGGGCATTTGAAAGGGTTCCAGGAGGCAGTGAGAACCAGCATTACTTTTCCCCGCTGGCACCTTTGCTGTGGCAGCAAAAGCTGGACGTTTGTCTTTTTTGCTCCGGAGGTTGCCGAAAGCGAAAACAGGTGTTTTTGAGGATGGAGTCCGCAGGAAAGCAGAGAGGGCCAAATTGTCTGTGGCATTTGAAAGAGTTCTAGGAGGCAGTGAGAACCAGCATTACTTTTCCCCGCTGGCATCTTTGCTGTGGAAGCAAAAGCTGGACGTTTGTCTTTTTTGCTCTGGAGGCTGCCGAAAGCGAAAACAGGTGCTTTTGAGGATGGAGTCCGCAGGAAAGCAGAGAGGGCCAAATTGTCTGGGGCATTTGAAAGAGTTCCAGGAGGTTGTGAGAACCAGCATTACTTTTCCCCGCTGGCATCTTTGCTGTGGCAGCAAAAGCTGGACGTTTGTCTTTTTTGCTCTGGAGGCTGCCGAAAGCGAAAACAGGTGCTTTTGAGGATGGAGTCCGCAGGAAAGCAGAGAGGGCCAAATTGTCTGTGGCATTTGAAGAGGTTCCAGGAGGCAATGAGGACCAGCATCACTTTTCCCCGCTGGCACCTTTGCTGTGGCAGCAAAAGCTGGACGTTTGTCTTTTTACCACCGGAGGGCGCCGAAAGTGAAAAAAGGCGCTTTTGAGGATAGAGTCCGCAGGAAAGCAGAGAGGGCCAAATTGTCTGGGGCATTTGAAGGGGTTCCAGGAGGCAGTGAGAACCAGCATTACTTTTCGCCGCTGGCACCTTTGCTGTGGCAGCAAAAGCTGGACGTTTGTCTTTTTTGCTCTGGAGGCTGCCGAAAGCGAAAAAAGGTGCTTTTGAGGATGGAGTCCGCAGGAAAGTAGAGAGGGCCAAATTGTCTGTGGCATTTGAAAGGGTTCCAGGAGGCAGTGAGAACCAGCATTACTTTTCCCCGCTGGCACCTTTGCTGTGGCAGCAAAAGCTGGACGTTTGTCTTTTTTGCTCTGGAGGATGCCGAAAGCGAAAACAGGTGCTTTTGAGGATGGAGTCCGCAGGAAAGCAGAGAGGGCCAAATTGTCTGGGGCATTTGAAAGAGTTCCAGGAGGCAGTGAGAACCAGCATTACTTTTCCCGGCTGGCACCTTTGCTGTGGCAGCAAAACCTGGACGTTTGTCTTTTTTGCTCCGGAGGCTGCCGAAAGCGAAAACAGGTGCTTTTGAGGATGGAGTCCGCAGGAAAGCAGAGAGGGCCAAATTGTCTGGGGCATTTGAAAGGGTTCCAGGAGGCAGTGAGAACCAGCATTACTTTTCCCCGCTGGCACCTTTGCTGTGGCAGCAAAACCTGGACGTTTGTCTTTTTTGCTCCGGAGGTTGCCGAAAGCGAAAACAGGTGCTTTTGAGGATGGAGTCCGCACGAAAGCAGAGAGGGCCAAATTGTCTGTGGCTTTTGAAGAGGTTCCAGGAGGTAATGAGGACCAGCATTACTTTTCCCCGCTTGCACCTTTGCTGTGGCAGCAAAAGCTGGACGTTTGTCTTTTTTGCTCTGGAGGATGCCGAAAGCGAAAACAGGTGCTTTTGAGGATGGAGTCCGCAGGAAAGCAGAGAGGGCCAAATTGTCTGGGGCATTTGAAAGAGTTCCAGGAGGCAGTGAGAACCAGCATTACTTTTCCCCACTGGCACCTTTGCTGTGGCAGCAAAACCTGGACGTTTATCTTTTTTGCTCTGGAGGCTGCCGAAAGTGAAAACAGGTGCTTTTGAGGATGGAGTCCGCAGGAAAGCAGAGAGGGCCAAATTGTGTGGGGCATTTGAAAGAGTTCCAGGAGGCAGTGAGAACCAGCATTACTTTTCCCGGCTGGCACCTTTGCTGTGGCAGCAAAACCTGGACGTTTGTCTTTTTTGCTCCTGAGGATGCCGAAAGCGAAAACAGGTGCTTTTGAGGATGGAGTCCGCAGGAAAGCAGAGAGGGCCAAATTGTCTGGGGCATTTGAAAGGGTTCCAGGAGGCAGTGAGAACCAGCATTACTTTTCCCCGCTGGCACCTTTGCTGTGGCAGCAAAACTTGGACGTTTTTCTTTTTTGCTCCGGAGGATGCCGAAAGCGAAAACAGGTGCTTTTGAGGATGGAGTCCGCAGGAAAGCAGAGAGGGCCAAATTGTCTGGGGCATTTGAAAGAGTTCCAGGAGGCAGTGAGAACCAGCATTACTTTTCCCCGCTGGCACCTTTGCTGTGGCAGCAAAAGCTGGACGTTTGTCTTTTTTGCTCCGGAGGCTGCCGAAAGCGAAAACAGGTGCTTTTGAGGATGGAGTCCGCAGGAAAGCAGAGAGTGCCAAATTGTCTGTGGCATTTGAAGAGATTCCAGGAGGCAATGAGGACCAGCATCACTTTTCCCCGCTGGCACCTTTGCTGTGGCAGCAAAAGCTGGACGTTTGTCTTTTTACCACCGGAGGGCGCCGAAATTGAAAAAAGGCGCTTTTGAGGATAGAGTCCGCAGGAAAGCAGAGAGGGCCAAATGGTCTGGGGCATTTGAAGGGGTTCCAGGAGGCAGTGAGAACCAGCATTACTTTTCGCCGCTGGCACCTTTGCTGTGGCAGCAAAAGCTGGACGTTTGTCTTTTTTGCTCTGGAGGATGCCGAAAGCGAAAAAAGGTGCTTCTGAGGATGGAGTCCGCAGGAAAGCAGAGAGGGCCAAATTGTCTGGGGCATTTGAAAGGGTTCCAGGAGGCAGTGAGAACCAGCATTACTTTTCCCCGCTGGCACCTATGCTGTGGCAGCAAAAGCTGGACGTTTGTCTTTTTTGCTCCGGAGGCTGCCGAAAGCGAAAACAGGTGCTTTTGAGGATGGAGTCCGCAGGAAAGCAGAGAGGGCCAAATAGTCTGGGGCATTTGAAAGGGTTCCAGGAGGCAGTGAGAACCAGCATTACTTTTCCCGGCTGGCACCTTTGCTGTGGCAGCAAAACTTGGACGTTTGTCTTTTTTGCTCCGGAGGCTGCCGAAAGCGAAAACAGGTGCTTTTGAGGATGGAGTCCGCACGAAAGCAGAGAGGGCCAAATTGTCTGGGGCATTTGAAAGGGTTCCAGGAGGCAGTGAGAACCAGCATTACTTTTGCCCGCTGGCACCTTTGCTGTGGCAGCAAAAGCTGGACGTTTGTCTTTTTTGCTCCTGAGGATGCCGAAAGCGAAAACAGGTGCTTTTGAGGATGGAGTCCGCAGGAAAGCAGAGAGGGCCAAATTGTCTGTGGCATTTGATAGAGTTCCAGGAGGCCGTGAGAACCAGCATTACTTTTCCCCGCTGGCACGTTTGCTGTAGCAGCAAAAGCTGGACGTTTGTCTTTTTTGCTCCGGAGGCTGCCGAAAGCGAAAACAGGTGCTTTTGAGGATGGAGTCCGCAGGAAAGCAGAGAGGGCCAAATTGTCTGGGGCATTTGAAGAGGTTCCAGGAGGCAATTAGGACCAGCATCACTTTTCCCCGCTGGCACCTTTGCTGTGGCAGCACAAGCTGGACGTTTGTCTTTTTACCACCGGAGGGCGGCGAATGTGAAAAAAGGTGCTTTTGAGGATAGAGTCCGCAGGAAAGCAGAGAGGGCCAAATGGTCTGGGGCATTTGGAGGGGTTCCACGAGGCAGTGAGAACCAGCATTACTTTTCCCCGGTGGCACCTTTGCTGTGGCAGCAAAAGCTGGACGTTTGTCTTTTTTGCTCCTGAGGATGCCGAAAGCGAAAACAGGTGCTTTTGAGGATGGAGTCCGCAGGAAAGCAGAGAGGGCCAAATTGTCTGGGGCATTTGAAAGAGTTCCAGGAGGCAGTGAGAACCAGCATTACTTTTCCCGGCTGGCACCTTTGCTGTGGCAGCAAAAGCTGGACGTTTGTCTTTTTTGCTCCGGAGGCTGCCGAAAGCGAAAACAGGTGCTTTTGAGGATGGAGTCCGCAGGAAAGCAGAGAGGGCCAAATTGTCTGTGGCATTTGAAAGGGTTCCAGGAGGCAGTGAGGACCAGCATTACTTTTGCCCGCTGGCACCTTTGCTGTGGCAGCAAAAGCTGGACGTTTGTCTTTTTTGCTCCTGAGGATACCGAAAGCGAAAACAGGTGCTTTTCAGGATGGAGTCCGCAGGAAAGCAGAGAGGGCCAAATTGTCTGGGGCATTTGAAAGGGTTCCAGGAGGCAGTGAGAACCAGCATTACTTTTCCCCGGTGGCACCTTTGCTGTGGCAGCAAAAGCTGGACGTTTGTCTTTTTTGCTCTGGAGGATGCCGAAAGCGAAAACAGGTGCTTTTGAGGATGGAGTCCGCAGGAAAGCAGAGAGGGCCAAATTGTCTGGGGCATTTGAAAGAGTTCCAGGAGGCAGTGAGAACCAGCATTACTTTTCCCCGCTGGCACCTTTGCTGTGGCAGCAAAACCTAGACGTTTGTCTTTTTTGCTCTGGAGGCTGCCGAAAGCGAAAACAGGTGCTTTTGAGGATGGAGTCCGCAGGAAAGCAGAGAGGGCCAAATTGTCTGGGGCATTTGAAAGAGTTCCAGGAGGCAGTGAGAACCAGCATTACTTTTCCCGGCTGGCACCTTTGCTGTGGCAGCAAAAGCTGGACGTTTGTCTTTTTTGCTCCGGAGGCTGCCGAAAGCGAAAACAGGTGCTTTTGAGGATGGAGTCCGCAGGAAAGCAGAGAGGGCCAAATTGTCTGGGGCATTTGAAAGGGTTCCAGGAGGCAGTGAGAACCAGCATTACTTTTCCCCGCTGGCACCTTTGCTGTGGCAGCAAAACCTGGACGTTTTTCTTTTTTGCTCCGGAGGATGCCGAAAGCAAAAACAGGTGCTTTTGAGGATGGAGTCCGCAGGAAAGCAGAGAGGGCCAAATTGTCTGGGGCATTTGAAAGAGTTCCAGGAGGCAGTGAGAACCAGCATTACTTTTCCCCGCTGGCACCTTTGCTGTGGCAGCAAAAGCTGGACGTTTGTCTTTTTTGCTCCGGAGGCTGCCGAAAGCGAAAACAGGTGCTTTTGAGGATGGAGTCCGCAGGAAAGCAGAGAGTGCCAAATTGTCTGTGGCATTTGAAGAGGTTCCAGGAGGCAATGAGGACCAGCATCACTTTTCCCCGCTGGCACCTTTGCTGTGGCAGCAAAAGCTGGACGTTTGTCTTTTTACCACCGGAGGGCGCCGAAATTGAAAAAAGGCGCTTTTGAGGATAGAGTCCGCAGGAAAGCAGAGAGGGCCAAATGGTCTGGGGCATTTGAAGGGGTTCCAGGAGGCAGTGAGAACCAGCATTACTTTTCGCCGCTGGCACCTTTGCTGTGGCAGCAAAAGCTGGACGTTTGTCTTTTTTGCTCTGGAGGATGCCGAAAGCGAAAAAAGGTGCTTTTGAGGATGGAGTCCGCAGGAAAGCAGAGAGGGCCGAATTGTCTGGGGCATTTGAAAGGGTTCCAGGAGGCAGTGAGAACCAGCATTACTTTTCCCCGGTGGCACCTTTGCTGTGGCAGCAAAAGCTGGACGTTTGTCTTTTTTGCTCCTGAGGATGCCGAAAGCGAAAACAGGTGCTTTTGAGGATGGAGTCCGCAGGAAAGCAGAGAGGGCCAAATTGTCTGGGGCATTTGAAAGGGTTCCAGGAGGCAGTGAGAACCAGCATTACTTTTCCCCGCTGGCACCTTTGGTGTGGCAGCAAAAGCTGGAATTTGTCTTTTTTGCTCCTGAGGATGCCGAAAGCGAAAACAGGTGCTTTTGAGGATGGAGTCCGCAGGAAAGCAGAGAGTGCCAAATAGTCTGGGGCATTTGAAAGGGTTCCAGGAGGCAGTGAGAACCAGCATTACTTTTCCCGGCTGGCACCTTTGCTGTGGCAGCAAAACTTGGACGTTTGTCTTTTTTGCTCCGGAGGCTGCCGAAAGCGAAAACAGGTGCTTTTGAGGATGGAGTCCGCACGAAAGCAGAGAGGGCCAAATTGTCTGGGGCATTTGAAAGGGTTCCAGGAGGCAGTGAGAACCAGCATTACTTTTGCCCGCTGGCACCTTTGCTGTGGCAGCAAAAGCTGGACGTTTGTCTTTTTTGCTCCTGAGGATGCCGAAAGCGAAAACAGGTGCTTTTGAGGATGGAGTCCGCAGGAAAGCAGAGAGGGCCAAATTGTCTGTGGCATTTGATAGAGTTCCAGGAGGCTGTGAGAACCAGCATTACTTTTCCCCGCTGGCACGTTTGCTGTAGCAGCAAAAGCTGGACGTTTGTCTTTTTTGCTCCGGAGGCTGCCGAAAGCGAAAACAGGTGCTTTTGAGGATGGAGTCCGCAGGAAAGCAGAGAGGGCCAAATTGTCTGGGGCATTTGAAGAGGTTCCAGGAGGCAATTAGGACCAGCATCACTTTTCCCCGCTGGCACCTTTGCTGTGGCAGCACAAGCTGGACGTTTGCTTTTTACCACCGGAGGGCGGCGAATGTGAAAAAAGGTGCTTTTGAGGATAGAGTCCGCAGGAAAGCAGAGAGGGCCAAATGGTCTGGGGCATTTGGAGGGGTTCCACGAGGCAGTGAGAACCAGCATTACTTTTCCCCGCTGGCACCTTTGCTGTGGCAGCAAAAGCTGGACGTTTGTCTTTTTTGCTCCGGAGGCTGCCGAAAGCGAAAACAGGTGCTTTTGAGGATGGAGTCCGCAGGAAAGCAGAGAGGGCCAAATTGTCTGGGGCATTTGAAAGAGTTGCAGGAGGCAGTGAGAACCAGCATTACTTTTCCCGGCTGGCACCTTTGCTGTGGCAGCAAAACCTGGACGTTTGTCTTTTTTGCTCCGGAGGCTGCCGAAAGCGAAAACAGGTGCTTTTGAGGATGGAGTCCGCAGGAAAGCAGAGAGGGCCAAATTGTCTGGGGCATTTGAAAGGGTTCCAGGAGGCAGTGAGAACCAGCATTACTTTTGCCCGCTGGCACCTTTGCTGTGGCAGCAAAAGCTGGACGTTTGTCTTTTTTGCTCCTGAGGATGCCGAAAGCGAAAACAGGTGCTTTTGAGGATGGAGTCCGCAGGAAAGCAGAGAGGGCCAAAGTGTCTGGGGCATTTGAAAGGGTTCCAGGAGGCAGTGAGAACCAGCATTACTTTTCCCGGCTGGCACCTTTGCTGTGGCAGCAAAAGCTGGACGTTTGTCTTTTTTGCTCTGGAGGATGCCGAAAGCGAAAACAGGTGCTTTTGAGGATGGAGTCCGCAGGAAAGCAGAGAGGGCCAAATTGTCTGGGGCATTTGAAAGAGTTCCAGGAGGCAGTGAGAACCAGCATTACTTTTCCCCGCTGGCACCTTTGCTGTGGCAGCAAAACCTAGACGTTTGTCTTTTTTGCTCTGGAGGCTGCCGAAAGCGAAAACAGGTGCTTTTGAGGATGGAGTCCGCAGGAAAGCAGAGAGGGCCAAATTGTCTGGGGCATTTGAAAGAGTTCCAGGAGGCAGTGAGAACCAGCATTACTTTTCCCGGCTGGCACCTTTGCTGTGGCAGCAAAACCTGGACGTTTGTCTTTTTTGCTCCGGAGGCTGCCGAAAGCGAAAACAGGTGCTTTTGAGGATGGAGTCCGCAGGAAAGCAGAGAGGGCCAAATTGTCTGTGGCATTTGAAAGGGTTCCAGGAGGCAGTGAGAACCAGCATTACTTTTCCCCGCTGGCACCTTTGCTGTGGCAGCAAAACCTGGACGTTTGTCTTTTTTGCTCCGGAGGATGCCGAAAGTGAAAACAGGTGCTTTTGAGGATGGAGTCCGCAGGAAAGCAGAGAGTGCCAAATTGTCTGTGGCATTTGAAGAGGTTCCAGGAGGCAATGAGGACCAGCATCACTTTTCCCCGCTGGCACCTTTGCTGTGGCAGCAAAAGCTGGACGTTTGTCTTTTTACCACCGGAGGGCGCCGAAATTGAAAAAAGGCGCTTTTGAGGATAGAGTCCGCAGGAAAGCAGAGAGGGCCAAATGGTCTGGGGCATTTGGAGGGGTTCCACGAGGCAGTGAGAACCAGCATTACTTTTCCCCGCTGGCACCTTTGCTGTGGCAGCAAAAGCTGGACGTTTGTCTTTTTTGCTCCGGAGGATGCCGAAAGCGAAAACAGGTGCTTTTGAGGATGGAGTCCGCAGGAAAGCAGAGAGGGCCAAATTGTCTGGGGCATTTGAAAGAGTTGCAGGAGGCAGTGAGAACCAGCATTACTTTTCCCGGCTGGCACCTTTGCTGTGGCAGCAAAACCTGGACGTTTGTCTTTTTTGCTCCGGAGGCTGCCGAAAGCGAAAACAGGTGCTTTTGAGGATGGAGTCCGCAGGAAAGCAGAGAGGGCCAAATTGTCTGGGGCATTTGAAAGGGTTCCAGGAGGCAGTGAGAACCAGCATTACTTTTCCCCGCTGGCACCTTTGCTGTGGCAGCAAAAGCTGGACGTTTGTCTTTTTTGCTCCGGAGGATGCCGAAAGCGAAAACAGGTGCTTTTGAGGATGGAGTCCGCAGGAAAGCAGAGAGGGCCAAATTGTCTGTGGCATTTGAAAGAGTTCCAGGAGGCAATGAGGACCAGCATCACTTTTCCCCGCTGGCACCTTTGCTGTGGAAGCAAAAGCTGGACGTTTGTCTTTTTACCACCGGAGGGCGCCGAAATTGAAAAAAGGCGCTTTTGAGGATAGAGTCCGCAGGAAAGCAGAGAGGGCCAAATGGTCTGGGGCATTTGAAGGGGTTCCAGGAGGCAGTGAGAACCAGCATTACTTTTCGCCGCTGGCACCTTTGCTGTGGCAGCAAAAGCTGGACGTTTGTCTTTTTTGCTCTGGAGGATGCCGAAAGCGAAAAAAGGTGCTTTTGAGGATGGAGTCCGCAGGAAAGCAGAGAGGGCCAAATTGTCTGGGGCATTTGAAAGGGTTCCAGGAGGCAGTGAGAACCAGCATTACTTTTCCCCGGTGGCACCTTTGCTGTGGCAGCAAAAGCTGGACGTTTGTCTTTTTTGCTCCGGAGGCTGCCGAAAGCGAAAACAGGTGCTTTTGAGGATGGAGTCCGCAGGAAAGCAGAGAGGGCCAAATTGTCTGTGGCATTTGAAAGGGTTCCAGGAGGCAGTGAGAACCAGCATTACTTTTCCCCGGTGGCACCTTTGGTGTGGCTGCAAAAGCTGGAATTTGTCTTTTTTGCTCCTGAGGATGCCGAAAGCGAAAACAGGTGCTTTTGAGGATGGAGTCCGCAGGAAAGCAGAGAGGGCCAAATAGTCTGGGGCATTTGAAAGGGTTCCAGGAGGCAGTGAGAACCAGCATTACTTTTCCCGGCTGGCACCTTTGCTGTGGCAGCAAAACTTGGACGTTTGTCTTTTTTGCTCCGGAGGCTGCCGAAAGCGAAAACAGGTGCTTTTGAGGATGGAGTCCGCACGAAAGCAGAGAGGGCCAAATTGTCTGGGGCATTTGAAAGGGTTCCAGGAGGCAGTGAGAACCAGCATTACTTTTGCCCGCTGGCACCTTTGCTGTGGCAGCAAAAGCTGGACGTTTGTCTTTTTTGCTCCTGAGGATGCCGAAAGCGAAAACAGGTGCTTTTGAGGATGGAGTCCGCAGGAAAGCAGAGAGGGCCAAATTTTCAGGTGGCATTTGATAGAGTTCCAGGAGGCCGTGAGAACCAGCATTACTTTTCCCCGCTGGCACCTTTGCTGTAGCAGCAAAAGCTGGACGTTTGTCTTTTTTGCTCCGGAGGCTGCCGAAAGCGAAAACAGGTGCTTTTGAGGATGGAGTCCGCAGGAAAGCAGAGAGGGCCAAATTGTCTGGGGCATTTGAAGAGGTTCCAGGAGGCAATTAGGACCAGCATCACTTTTCCCCGCTGGCACCTTTGCTGTGGCAGCACAAGCTGGACGTTTGTCTTTTTACCACCGGAGGGCGGCGAATGTGAAAAAAGGTGCTTTTGAGGATAGAGTCCGCAGGAAAGCAGAGAGGGCCAAATTGTCTGTGGCATTTGAAAGAGTTCTAGGAGGTAGTGAGAACCAGCATTACTTTTCCCCGGTGGCACCTTTGCTGTGGCAGCAAAAGCTGGACGTTTGTCTTTTTTGCTCCTGAGGATGCCGAAAGCGAAAACAGGTGCTTTTGAGGATGGAGTCCGCAGGAAAGCAGAGAGGGCCAAATTGTCTGGGGCATTTGAAAGAGTTCCAGGAGGCAGTGAGAACCAGCATTACTTTTCCCGGCTGGCACCTTTGCTGTGGCAGCAAAACCTGGACGTTTGTCTTTTTTGCTCCGGAGGCTGCCGAAAGCGAAAACAGGTGCTTTTGAGGATGGAGTCCGCAGGAAAGCAGAGAGGGCCAAATTGTCTGGGGCATTTGAAAGGGTTCCAGGAGGCAGTGAGAACCAGCATTACTTTTGCCCGCTGGCACCTTTGCTGTGGCAGCAAAAGCTGGACGTTTGTCTTTTTTGCTCCTGAGGATGCCGAAAGCGAAAACAGGTGCTTTTGAGGATGGAGTCCGCAGGAAAGCAGAGAGGGCCAAATTGTCTGGGGCATTTGAAAGGGTTCCAGGAGGCAGTGAGAACCAGCATTACTTTTCCCCGGTGGCACCTTTGCTGTGGCAGCAAAAGCTGGACGTTTGTCTTTTTTGCTCCTGAGGATGCCAAAAGCGAAAACAGGTGCTTTTGAGGATGGAGTCCGCAGGAAAGCAGAGAGGGCCAAATTGTCTGGGGCATTTGAAAGAGTTCCAGGAGGCAGTGAGAACCAGCATTACTTTTCCCCGCTGGCACCTTTGCTGTGGCAGCAAAACCTAGACGTTTGTCTTTTTTGCTCTGGAGGCTGCCGAAAGCGAAAACAGGTGCTTTTGAGGATGGAGTCCGCAGGAAAGCAGAGAGGGCCAAATTGTCTGGGGCATTTGAAAGAGTTCCAGGAGGCAGTGAGAACCAGCATTACTTTTCCCGGCTGGCACCTTTGCTGTGGCAGCAAAAGCTGGACGTTTGTCTTTTTTGCTCCGGAGGCTGCCGAAAGCGAAAACAGGTGCTTTTGAGGATGGAGTCCGCAGGAAAGCAGAGAGGGCCAAATTGTCTGTGGCATTTGAAAGGGTTCCAGGAGGCAGTGAGAACCAGCATTACTTTTCCCCGCTGGCACCTTTGCTGTGGCAGCAAAAGCTGGACGTTTGTCTTTTTTGCTCCGGAGGCTGCCGAAAGCGAAAACAGGTGCTTTTGAGGATGGAGTCCGCAGGAAAGCAGAGAGGGCCAAATTGTCTGGGGCATTTGAAAGGGTTCCAGGAGGCAGTGAGAACCAGCATTACTTTTCCCGGCTGGCACCTTTGCTGTGGCAGCAAAACTTGGACGTTTGTCTTTTTTGCTCCGGAGGCTGCCGAAAGCGAAAACAGGTGCTTTTGAGGATGGAGTCCGCACGAAAGCAGAGAGGGCCAAATTGTCTGGGGCATTTGAAAGGGTTCCAGGAGGCAGTGAGAACCAGCATTACTTTTGCCCGCTGGCACCTTTGCTGTGGCAGCAAAAGCTGGACGTTTGTCTTTTTTGCTCCTGAGGATGCTGAAAGCGAAAACAGGTGCTTTTGAGGATGGAGTCCGCAGGAAAGCAGAGAGGGCCAAATTTTCTGTGGCATTTGATAGAGTTCCAGGAGGCCGTGAGAACCAGCATTACTTTTCCCCGCTGGCACCTTTGCTGTAGCAGCAAAAGCTGGACGTTTGTCTTTTTTGCTCCGGAGGCTGCCGAAAGCGAAAACAGGTGCTTTTGAGGATGGAGTCCGCAGGAAAGCAGAGAGGGCCAAATTGTCTGGGGCATTTGAAGAGGTTCCAGGAGGCAATTAGGACCAGCATCACTTTTCCCCGCTGGCACCTTTGCTGTGGCAGCACAAGCTGGACGTTTGTCTTTTTACCACCGGAGGGCGGCGAATGTGAAAAAAGGTGCTTTTGAGGATAGAGTCCGCAGGAAAGCAGAGAGGGCCAAATTGTCTGTGGCATTTGAAAGAGTTCTAGGAGGTAGTGAGAACCAGCATTACTTTTCCCCGGTGGCACCTTTGCTGTGGCAGCAAAAGCTGGACGTTTGTCTTTTTTGCTCTGGAGGATGCCGAAAGCGAAAACAGGTGCTTTTGAGGATGGAGTCCGCAGGAAAGCAGAGAGGGCCAAATTGTCTGTGGCATTTGAAGAGGTTCCAGGACGCAGTGAGAACCAGCATTACTTTTCCCCGCTGGCATCTTTGCTGTGGCAGCAAAAGCTGGACGTTTGTCTTTTTTGCTCCGGAGGCTGCCGAAAGCGAAAACAGGTGCTTTTGAGGATGGAGTCCGCAGGAAAGCAGAGAGGGCCAAATTGTGTGGGGCATTTGAAAGAGTTCCAGGAGGCAGTGAGAACCAGCATTACTTTTCCCGGCTGGCACCTTTGCTGTGGCAGCAAAACCTGGACGTTTGTCTTTTTTGCTCCGGAGGCTGCCGAAAGCGAAAACAGGTGCTTTTGAGGATGGAGTCCGCAGGAAAGCAGAGAGGGCCAAATTGTCTGGGGCATTTGAAAGGGTTCCAGGAGGCAGTGAGAACCAGCATTACTTTTCCCCGCTGGCACCTTTGCTGTGGCAGCAAAAGCTGGACGTTTGTCTTTTTTGCTCCGGAGGATGCCGAAAGCGAAAACAGGTGCTTTTGAGGATGGAGTCCGCAGGAAAGCAGAGAGGGCCAAATTGTCTGGGGCATTTGAAAGAGTTCCAGGAGGCAGTGAGAACCAGCATTACTTTTCCCCGCTGGCACCTTTGCTGTGGCAGCAAAAGCTGGACGTTTGTCTTTTTTGCTCCGGAGGCTGCCGAAAGCGAAAACAGGTGCTTTTGAGGATGGAGTCCGCAGGAAAGCAGAGAGTGCCAAATTGTCTGTGGCATTTGAAGAGGTTCCAGGAGGCAATGAGGACCAGCATCACTTTTCCCCGCTGGCACCTTTGCTGTGGAAGCAAAAGCTGGACGTTTGTCTTTTTACCACCGGAGGGCGCCGAAATTGAAAAAAGGCGCTTTTGAGGATAGAGTCCGCAGGAAAGCAGAGAGGGCCAAATGGTCTGGGGCATTTGAAGGGGTTCCAGGAGGCAGTGAGAACCAGCATTACTTTTCGCCGCTGGCACCTTTGCTGTGGCAGCAAAAGCTGGACGTTTGTCTTTTTTGCTCTGGAGGATGCCGAAAGCGAAAAAAGGTGCTTTTGAGGATGGAGTCCGCAGGAAAGCAGAGAGGGCCAAATTGTCTGGGGCATTTGAAAGGGTTCCAGGAGGCAGTGAGAACCAGCATTACTTTTCCCCGGTGGCACCTTTGCTGTGGCAGCAAAAGCTGGACGTTTGTCTTTTTTGCTCCGGAGGCTGCCGAAAGCGAAAACAGGTGCTTTTGAGGATGGAGTCCGCAGGAAAGCAGAGAGGGCCAAATTGTCTGTGGCATTTGAAAGGGTTCCAGGAGGCAGTGAGAACCAGCATTACTTTTCCCCGGTGGCACCTTTGGTGTGGCAGCAAAAGCTGGAATTTGTCTTTTTTGCTCCGGAGGATGCCGAAAGCGAAAACAGGTGCTTTTGAGGATGGAGTCCGCAGGAAAGCAGAGAGGGCCAAATTGTCTGGGGCATTTGAAAGAGTTCCAGGAGGCAGTGAGAACCAGCATTACTTTTCCCGGCTGGCACCTTTGCTGTGGCAGCAAAACCTGGACGTTTGTCTTTTTTGCTCCGGAGGCTGCCGAAAGCGAAAACAGGTGCTTTTGAGGATGGAGTCCGCAGGAAAGCAGAGAGGGCCAAATTGTCTGGGGCATTTGAAAGGGTTCCAGGAGGCAGTGAGAACCAGCATTACTTTTGCCCGCTGGCACCTTTGCTGTGGCAGCAAAAGCTGGACGTTTGTCTTTTTTGCTCCTGAGGATGCCGAAAGCGAAAACAGGTGCTTTTGAGGATGGAGTCCGCAGGAAAGCAGAGAGGGCCAAATTGTCTGGGGCATTTGAAAGGGTTCCAGGAGGCAGTGAGAACCAGCATTACTTTTCCCCGGTGGCACCTTTGCTGTGGCAGCAAAAGCTGGACGTTTGTCTTTTTTGCTCTGGAGGATGCCGAAAGCGAAAACAGGTGCTTTTGAGGATGGAGTCCGCAGGAAAGCAGAGAGGGCCAAATTGTCTGGGGCATTTGAAAGAGTTCCAGGAGGCAGTGAGAACCAGCATTACTTTTCCCCGCTGGCACCTTTGCTGTGGCAGCAAAACCTAGACGTTTGTCTTTTTTGCTCTGGAGGCTGCCGAAAGCGAAAACAGGTGCTTTTGAGGATGGAGTCCGCAGGAAAGCAGAGAGGGCCAAATTGTCTGGGGCATTTGAAAGAGTTCCAGGAGGCAGTGAGAACCAGCATTACTTTTCCCGGCTGGCACCTTTGCTGTGGCAGCAAAACCTGGACGTTTGTCTTTTTTGCTCCGGAGGCTGCCGAAAGCGAAAACAGGTGCTTTTGAGGATGGAGTCCGCAGGAAAGCAGAGAGGGCCAAATTGTCTGTGGCATTTGAAAGGGTTCCAGGAGGCAGTGAGAACCAGCATTACTTTTCCCCGCTGGCACCTTTGCTGTGGCAGCAAAAGCTGGACGTTTGTCTTTTTTGCTCCGGAGGCTGCCGAAAGCGAAAACAGGTGCTTTTGAGGATGGAGTCCGCAGGAAAGCAGAGAGGGCCAAATTGTCTGGGGCATTTGAAAGGGTTCCAGGAGGCAGTGAGAACCAGCATTACTTTTCCCCGCTGGCACCTTTGGTGTGGCAGCAAAAGCTGGAATTTGTCTTTTTTGCTCCTGAGGATGCCGAAAGCGAAAACAGGTGCTTTTGAGGATGGAGTCCGCAGGAAAGCAGAGAGGGCCAAATAGTCTGGGGCATTTGAAAGGGTTCCAGGAGGCAGTGAGAACCAGCATTACTTTTCCCGGCTGGCACCTTTGCTGTGGCAGCAAAACTTGGACGTTTGTCTTTTTTGCTCCGGAGGCTGCCGAAAGCGAAAACAGGTGCTTTTGAGGATGGAGTCCGCACGAAAGCAGAGAGGGCCAAATTGTCTGGGGCATTTGAAAGGGTTCCAGGAGGCAGTGAGAACCAGCATTACTTTTGCCCGCTGGCACCTTTGCTGTGGCAGCAAAAGCTGGACGTTTGTCTTTTTTGCTCCTGAGGATGCCGAAAGCGAAAACAGGTGCTTTTGAGGATGGAGTCCGCAGGAAAGCAGAGAGGGCCAAATTTTCTGTGGCATTTGATAGAGTTCCAGGAGGCCGTGAGAACCAGCATTACTTTTCCCCGCTGGCACCTTTGCTGTAGCAGCAAAAGCTGGACGTTTGTCTTTTTTGCTCCGGAGGCTGCCGAAAGCGAAAACAGGTGCTTTTGAGGATGGAGTCCGCAGGAAAGCAGAGAGGGCCAAATTGTCTGGGGCATTTGAAGAGGTTCCAGGAGGCAATTAGGACCAGCATCACTTTTCCCCGCTGGCACCTTTGCTGTGGCAGCACAAGCTGGACGTTTGTCTTTTTACCACCGGAGGGCGGCGAATGTGAAAAAAGGTGCTTTTGAGGATAGAGTCCGCAGGAAAGCAGAGAGGGCCAAATGGTCTGGGGCATTTGGAGGGGTTCCACGAGGCAGTGAGAACCAGCATTACTTTTCCCCGGTGGCACCTTTGCTGTGGCAGCAAAAGCTGGACGTTTGTCTTTTTTGCTCCGGAGGATGCCGAAAGCGAAAACAGGTGCTTTTGAGGATGGAGTCCGCAGGAAAGCAGAGAGGGCCAAATTGTCTGGGGCATTTGAAAGAGTTCCAGGAGGCAGTGAGAACCAGCATTACTTTTCCCGGCTGGCACCTTTGCTGTGGCAGCAAAACCTGGACGTTTGTCTTTTTTGCTCCGGAGGCTGCCGAAAGCGAAAACAGGTGCTTTTGAGGATGGAGTCCGCAGGAAAGCAGAGAGGGCCAAATTGTCTGGGGCATTTGAAAGGGTTCCAGGAGGCAGTGAGAACCAGCATTACTTTTGCCCGCTGGCACCTTTGCTGTGGCAGCAAAAGCTGGACGTTTGTCTTTTTTGCTCCTGAGGATGCCGAAAGCGAAAACAGGTGCTTTTCAGGATGGAGTCCGCAGGAAAGCAGAGAGGGCCAAATTGTCTGGGGCATTTGAAAGGGTTCCAGGAGGCAGTGAGAACCAGCATTACTTTTCCCCGCTGGCATCTTTGCTGTGGCAGCAAAAGCTGGACGTTTGTCTTTTTTGCTCTGGAGGATGCCGAAAGCGAAAACAGGTGCTTTTGAGGATGGAGTCCGCACGAAAGCAGAGAGGGCCAAATTGTCTGGGGCATTTGAAAGAGTTCCAGGAGGCAGTGAGAACCAGCATTACTTTTCCCCGCTGGCACCTTTGCTGTGGCAGCAAAACCTAGACGTTTGTCTTTTTTGCTCTGGAGGCTGCCGAAAGCGAAAACAGGTGCTTTTGAGGATGGAGTCCGCAGGAAAGCAGAGAGGGCCAAATTGTCTGGGGCATTTGAAAGAGTTCCAGGAGGCAGTGAGAACCAGCATTACTTTTCCCGGCTGGCACCTTTGCTGTGGCAGCAAAACCTGGACGTTTGTCTTTTTTGCTCCGGAGGCTGCCGAAAGCGAAAACAGGTGCTTTTGAGGATGGAGTCCGCAGGAAAGCAGAGAGGGCCAAATTGTCTGGGGCATTTGAAAGGGTTCCAGGAGGCAGTGAGAACCAGCATTACTTTTCCCCGCTGGCACCTTTGCTGTGGCAGCAAAACCTGGACGTTTGTCTTTTTTGCTCCGGAGGATGCCGAAAGTGAAAACAGGTGCTTTTGAGGATGGAGTCCGCAGGAAAGCAGAGAGTGCCAAATTGTCTGTGGCATTTGAAGAGGTTCTAGGAGGCAATGAGGACCAGCATCACTTTTCCTCGCTGGCACCTTTGCTGTGGCAGCAAAAGCTGGACGTTTGTCTTTTTACCACCGGAGGGCGCCGAAATTGAAAAAAGGCGCTTTTGAGGATAGAGTCCGCAGGAAAGCAGAGAGGGCCAAATGGTCTGGGGCATTTGAAGGGGTTCCAGGAGGCAGTGAGAACCAGCATTACTTTTCGCCGCTGGCACCTTTGCTGTGGCAGCAAAAGCTGGACGTTTGTCTTTTTTGCTCCGGAGGCTGCCGAAAGCGAAAACAGGTGCTTTTGAGGATGGAGTCCGCAGGAAAGCAGAGAGGGCCAAATTGTCTGGGGCATTTGAAAGGGTTCCAGGAGGCAGTGAGAACCAGCATTACTTTTCCCCGCTGGCACCTTTGGTGTGGCAGCAAAAGCTGGAATTTGTCTTTTTTCCTCCTGAGGATGCCGAAAGCGAAAACAGGTGCTTTTGAGGATGGAGTCCGCAGGAAAGCAGAGAGGGCCAAATAGTCTGGGGCATTTGAAAGGGTTCCAGGAGGCAGTGAGAACCAGCATTACTTTTGCCCGCTGGCACCTTTGCTGTGGCAGCAAAACCTGGACGTTTGTCTTTTTTGCTCCTGAGGTTTCCGAAAGCGAAAACAGGTGCTTTTGAGGATGGAGTCCGCTGGAGAGCAGAGAGGGCCAAATAGTCTGGGGCATTTGAAAGGGTTCCAGGAGGCAGTGAGAACCAGCATTACTTTTCCTGGCTGGCACCTTTGCTGAGGCAGCAAAACCTGGACGTTTGTCTTTTTTGCTCTGGAGGCTGCCGAAAGCGAAAACAGGTGCTTTTGAGGATGGAGTCCGCAGGAAAGCAGAGAGGGCCAAATTGTCTGAAGCATTTAAAAGAGTTCCAGGAGGCAGTGAGAACCAGCATTACTTTTGCCCGCTGGCACCTTTGCTGTGGCAGCAAAACCTGGACGTTTGTCTTTTTTGCTCTGGAGGCTGCCGAAAGCGAAAACAGGTGCTTTTAAGGATGGAGTCCGCAGGAAAGCAGAGAGGGCCAAATTGTCTGAAGCATTTAAAAGAGTTCCAGGAGGCAGTGAGAAGCAACATTACTTTTGCCCGCTGGCACCTTTGCTGTGGCAGCAAAAGCTGGACGTTTGTCTTTTTTGCTCCTGAGGATGCCAAAAGCAAAAACAGGTGCTTTTGAGGATGGAGTCCGCACGAAAGCAGAGAGGGCCAAATTGTCTGGGGCATTTGAAAGGGTCCCAGGAGGCAGTGAGAACCAGCATTACTTTTGCCCACTGGCACCTTTGCTGTGGCAGCAAAAGCTTGACGTTTGTCTTTTTTGCTCCTGAGGATGCCGAAAGCGATAACAGGTGCTTTTGAGGATGGAGTCCGCAGGAAAGCAGATAGGGCCAAATTGTCTGTGGCATTTGATAGAGTTCCAGGAGGCCGTGAAAACCAGCATTACTTTTCCCCGCTGGCACCTTTGCTGTAGCAGCAAAAGCTGGACGTTTGTCTTTTTTGCTCCGGAGGCTGCCGAAAGCGAAAACAGGTGCTTTTGAGGATGGAGTCCGCAGGAAAGCAGAGAGGGCCAAATTGTCTGGGGCATTTGAAGAGGTTCCAGGAGGCAATTAGGACCAGCATCACTTTTCCCCGCTGGCACCTTTGCTGTGGCAGCACAAGCTGGACGTTTGTCTTTTTACCACCGGAGGGCGGCGAATGTGAAAAAAGGTGCTTTTGAGGATAGAGTCCGCAGGAAAGCAGAGAGGGCCAAATGGTCTGGGGCATTTGGAGGGGTTCCACGAGGCAGTGAGAACCAGCATTACTTTTCCCCGCTGGCACCTTTGCTGTGGCAGCAAAAGCTGGACGTTTGTCTTTTTTGCTCCTGAGGATGCCGAAAGCGAAAACAGGTGCTTTTGAGGATGGAGTCCGCAGGAAAGCAGAGAGGGCCAAATTGTCTGGGGCATTTGAAAGAGTTCCAGGAGGCAGTGAGAACCAGCATTACTTTTCCCGGCTGGCACCTTTGCTGTGGCAGCAAAAGCTGGACGTTTGTCTTTTTTGCTCCGGAGGCTGCCGAAAGCGAAAACAGGTGCTTTTGAGGATGGAGTCCGCAGGAAAGCAGAGAGGGCCAAATTGTCTGGGGCATTTGACAGGGTTCCAGGAGGCAGTGAGAACCAGCATTACTTTTGCCCGCTGGCACCATTGCTGTGGCAGCAAAACCTGGACGTTTGTCTTTTTTGCTCCTGAGGATGCCGAAAGCGAAAACAGGTGCTTTTGAGGATGGAGTCCGCAGGAAAGCAGAGAGGGCCAAATTGTCTGGGGCATTTGAAAGGGTTCCAGGAGGCAGTGAGAACCAGCATTACTTTTGCCCGCTGGCACCTTTGCTGTGGCAGCAAAACCTGGACGTTTGTCTTTTTTGCTCCTGAGGTTTCCGAAAGCGAAAACAGGTGCTTTTGAGGATGGAGTCCGCAGGAGAGCAGAGAGGGCCAAATTGTCTGTGGCATTTGAAGAGGTTCCAGGACGCAGTGAGAACCAGCATTACTTTTCCCCGCTGGCATCTTTGCTGTGGCAGAAAAACCTGGACGTTTGTCTTTTTTGCTCCGGAGGCTGCCGAAAGCGAAAACAGGTGCTTTTGAGGATGGAGTCCGCAGGAAAGCAGAGAGGGCCAAATTGTCTGTGGCATTTGAAAGAGTTCTAGGAGGTAGTGAGAACCAGCATTACTTTTCCCCGCTGGAACCTTTGCTGTGGCAGCAAAAGCTGGACGTTTGTCTTTTTTGCTCTGGAGGCTGCCGAAAGCGAAAACAGGTGCTTTTGAGGATGGAGTCCGCAGGAAAGCAGAGAGGGCCAAATTGTCTGGGGCATTTGAAAGGGTTCCAGGAGGCAGTGAGAAGCAGCATTACTTTTCCCGGCTGGCACCTTTGCTGTGGCAGCAAAACCTGGACGTTTGTCTTTTTTGCTCCTGAGGCTGCCGAAAGCGAAAACAGGTGCTTTTGAGGATGGAGTCCGCAGGAAAGCAGAGAGGGCCAAATTGTCTGGGGCATTTGAAAGGGTTCCAGGAGGCAGTGAGAACCAGCATTACTTTTGCCCGCTGGCACCTTTGCTGTGGCAGCAAAAGCTGGACGTTTGTCTTTTTTGCTCCTGAGGATGCCGAAAGCGAAAACAGGTGCTTTTGAGGATGGAGTCGGCAGGAAAGCAGAGAGGGCCAAATTGTCTGTGGCATTTGATAGAGTTCCAGGAGGCCGTGAGAACCAGCATTACTTTTCCCCGCTGGCACCTTTGCTGTGGCAGCAAAAGCTGGACGTTTGTCTTTTTTGCTCCGGAGGCTGCCGAAAGTGAAAACAGGTGCTTTTGAGGATGGAGTCCGCAGGAAAGCAGAGAGGGCCAAATTGTCTGGGGCATTTGAAGAGGTTCCAGGAGGCAATGAGGACCAGCATCACTTTTCCCCGCTGGCACCTTTGCTGTGGCAGCACAAGCTGGACGTTTGTCTTTTTACCACCGGAGGGCGGCGAATGTGAAAAAAGGTGCTTTTGAGGATGGAGTCCGCAGGAAAGCAGAGAGGGCCAAATGGTCTGGGGCATTTGGAGGGGTTCCAGGAGGCAGTGAGAACCAGCATTACTTTTCCCCGGTGGCACCTTTGCTGTGTCAGCAAAAGCTGGACGTTTGTCTTTTTTGCTCCGGAGGTTGCCGAAAGCGAAAACAGGTGCTTTTGAGGATGGAGTCCGCAGGAAAGCAGAGAGGGCCAAATTGTCTGTGGCATTTGAAAGAGTTCTAGGAGGCAGTGAGAACCAGCATTACTTTTCCCCGCTGGCATCTTTGCTGTGGCAGCAAAAGCTGGACGTTTGTCTTTTTTGCTCTGGAGGCTGCCGAAAGCGAAAACAGGTGCTTTTGAGGATGGAGTCCGCAGGAAAGCAGAGAGGGCCAAATTGTCTGGGGCATTTGAAAGGGTTCCAGGAGGCAGTGAGAACCAGCATTACTTTTCCCCGCTGGCACCTCTGCTGTGGCAGCAAAAGCTGGACGTTTGTTTTTTTTGCTCCGGAGGTTGCCGAAAGCAAAAACAGGTGCTTTTGAGGATGGAGTCCGCAGGAAAGCAGAGAGGGCCAAATTGTCTGGGGCATTTGAAAGAGTTCCAGGAGGTAGTGAGAACCAGCATTACTTTTCCCCGCTGGCACCTTTGCTGTGGCAGCAAAACCTGGACGTTTGTCTATTTTGCTCTGGAGGCTGCCGAAAGCGAAAACAGGTGCTTTTGAGGATGGAGTCCGCAGGAAAGCAGAGAGGGCCAAATTGTCTGTGGCATTTGAAAGAGTTCTAGGAGGTAGTGAGAACCAGCATTACTTTTCCCCGCTGGCACCTTTGCTGTGGCAGCAAAAGCTGGACGTTTGTCTTTTTTGCTCCTGAGGATGCCGAAAGCGAAAACAGGTGCTTTTGAGGATGGAGTCCGCAGGAAAGCAGAGAGGGCTAAATTGTCTGAAGCATTTGAAAGAGTTCCAGGAGGCAGTGAGAAGCAGCATTACTTTTGCCCGCTGGCACCTTTGCTGTGGCAACAAAAGCTGGACGTTTGTCTTTTTTGCTCTGTAGGGTGCCGAAAGCGAAAACAGGTGCTTTTGAGGATGGAGTCCGCACGAAAGCATAGAGGACCAAATTGTCTGGGGCATTTGAAAGGGTTCCAGGAGGCAGTGAGAACCAGCATTACTTTTCCCCGCTGGCACCTTTGCTGTGGCAGCAAAAGCTGGACGTTTGTCTTTTTTGCTCCTGAGGATGCCGAAAGCGAAAACAGGTGCTTTTGAGGATGGAGTCCGCAGGAAAGCAGAGAGGGCCAAATTGTCTGTGGCATTTGAAAGAGTTCTAGGAGGCAGTGAGAACCAGCATTACTTTTCCCCGCTGGCATCTTTGCTGTGGCAGCAAAAGCTGGACGTTTGTCTTTTTTGCTCCTGAGGCTGCCGAAAGCGAAAAAAGGTGCTTTTGAGGATGGAGTCCTCAGGAAAGCAGAGAGGGCCAAATTGTCTGGGGCATTTGAAAGGGTTCCAGGACGCAGTGAGAACCAGCATTACTTTTGCCCGCTGGCACCTTTGCTGTGGCAGCAAAAGCTGGACGTTTGTCTTTTTTGCTCCTGAGGATGCCGAAAGCGAAAACAGGTGCTTTTGAGGATGGAGTCCGCAGGAAAGCAGAGAGGGCCAAATTGTCTGGGGCATTTGAAAGAGTTCTAGGAGGCAGTGAGAACCAGCATTACTTTTCCCCGCTGGCATCTTTGCTGTGGCAGCAAAAGCTGGACGTTTTGTCTTTTTTGCTCTGGAGGCTGCCGAAAGCGAAAACAGGTGCTTTTGAGGATGGAGTCCGCAGGAAAGCAGAGAGGGCCAAATTGTCTGGGGCATTTGAAAGGGTTCCAGGAGGCAGTGAGAACCAGCATTACTTTTCCCCGCTGGCACCTCTGCTGTGGCAGCAAAAGCTGGACGTTTGTCTTTTTTGCTCAGGAGGTTGCCGAAAGCAAAAACAGGTGCTTTTGAGGATGGAGTCCGCAGGAAAGCAGAGAGGGCCAAATTGTCTGGGGCATTTGAAAGAGTTCCAGGAGGTAGTGAGAACCAGCATTACTTTTCCCCGCTGGCACGTTTGCTGTGACAGCAAAACCTGGACGTTTGTCTATTTTGCTCTGGAGGCTGCCGAAAGCGAAAACAGGTGCTTTTGAGGATGGAGTCCGCAGGAAAGCAGAGAGGGCCAAATTGTCTGGGGCATTTGAAAGAGTTCCAGGAGGCAGTGAGAACCAGCATTACTTTTCCCGGCTGGCACCTTTGCTGTGGCAGCAAAAGCTAGACGTTTGTCTTTTTTGCTCTGGAGGCTGCCGAAAGCGAAAACAGGTGCTTTTGAGGATGGAGTCCGCAGGAAAGCAGAGAGGGCCAAATTGTCTGGGGCATTTGAAAGGGTTCCAGGAGGCAGTGAGAACCATCATTACTTTTCCCGGCCAGCACCTTTGCTGTGGCAGCAAAACCTGGACGTTTGTCTTTTTTGCTCCGGAGGTTGCCGAAAGCGAAAACAGGTGCTTTTGAGGATGGAGTCCGCAGGAAAGCAGAGAGGGCCAAATTGTCTGTGGCTTTTGAAGAGGTTCCAGGAGGTAATGAGGACCAGCATCACTTTTCCCCGCTGGCACCTTTGCTGTGGCAGCAAAAGCTGGACGTTTGTCTTTTTTGCTCTGGAGGCTGCCGAAAGCGAAAAAAGGTGCTTTTGAGGATGGAGTCCGCAAGAAAGTAGAGAGGGCCAAATTGTCTGTGGCATTTGAAAGGGTTCCAGGAGGCAGTGAGAACCAGCATTACTTTTCCCCGCTGGCACATTTGCTGTGGCAGCAAAAGCTGGACGTTTGTCTTTTTTCCTCCTGAGGTTGCCGAAAGCGAAAACAGGTGCTTTTGAGGATGGAGTCCGCAGGAAAGCAGAGAGGGCCAAATTGTCTGGGGCATTTGAAAGGGTTCCAGGAGGCAGTGAGAACCAGCATTACTTTTCCCCGGTGGCACCTTTGCTGTGGCAGCAAAAGCTGGACGTTTGTCTTTTTTGCTCTGGAGGATGCAGAAAGCGAAAAAAGGTGCTTTTGAGGATGGAGTCCGCAGGAAAGCAGAGAGGGCCAAATTGTCTGGGGCATTTTAAAGGGTTCCAGGAGGCAGTGAGAACCAGCATTACTTCTCCCCGCTGCCACCTCTGCTGTGGCAGCAACATCTGGACATTTGTCTTTTTTACTCCGGAGGTTGTCGAAAGCAAAAACAGGTGCTTTTGAGGATGGAGTCCGCAGGAAAGCAGAGAGGGCCAAATTTTCTGTGGCATTTGAAGAGGTTCCAGGAGGCAATGAGGACCAGCATAACTTTCCCCGCTGGCACCTTTGCTGTGGCAGCAAAACCTGGACGTTTGTCTTTTTTGCTCCTGAGTTTGACGAAAGCGAAAACAGGTACTTTTGAGGATGGAGTCCGCAGGAAAGCAGAGAGGGCCAAATTGTCTGTGGCATTTGAAGAGGTTCCAGGACACAGTGAGAACCAGCATTACTTTTCCCCGCTGGCACCTTTGCTGTTACAGCAAAACCTGGACGTTTGTCTTTTTTGCTCCGGAGGCTGCCGAAAGCGAAAACAGGTGCTTTTGAGGATCGAGTCCGCAGGAAAGCAGAGAGGGCCAAATTGTCTGGGGCATTTGAAGAGGTTCCAGGAGGCAATGAGGACCAGCATTACTTTTCCCCGCTGGCACCTTTGCTGTGGCAGCAAAAGCTGGACGTTTGTCTTTTTACCACCGGAGGGCGGCGAAAGTGAAAAAAGGCGCTTTTGAGGATAGAGCCTGCAGGAAAGCAGAGAGGGCCAAATGGTCTGGGGCATTTGGAGGGGTTCCACGAGGCAGTGAGAACCAGCATTACTTTTCCCCGCTGGCACCTTTGCTGTGGCAGCAAAAGCTGGACGTTTGTCTTTTTTGCTCTTGAGGATGCCGAAAGCGAAAAAAGGTGCTTTTGAGGATGGAGTCCGCAGGAAAGCAGAGAGGGCCAAATTGTCTGGGGCATTTGAAAGAGTTCCAGGAGGCAGTGAGAACCAGCATTACTTTTCCCGGCTGGCACCTTTGCTGTGGCAGCAAAAGCTAGACGTTTGTCTTTTTTGCTCCGGAGGCTGCCGAAAGCGAAAACAGGTGCTTTTGAGGATAGAGTCCGCAGGAAAGCAGAGAGGGCCAAATTGTCTATGGCATTTGAAGAGGTTCCAGGACGCAGTGAGAACCAGCATTACTTTTCCCCGCTGGCATCTTTGCTGTGGCAGCAAAACCTGGACGTTTGTCTTTTTTGCTCCTGAGGTTGCCGAAAGCGAAAACAGGTGCTTTTGAGGATGGAGTCCGCAGGAAAGCAGAGAGGGCCAAATTGTCTGGGGCATTTGAAAGAGTTCTAGGAGGTAGTGAGAACCAGCATTACTTTTCCCCGCTGGCACCTTTGCTGTGGCAGCAAAAGCTGGACGTTTGTCTTTTTTGCTCCGGAGGCTGCCGAAAGCGAAAACAGGTGCTTTTGAGGATGGAGTCCGCAGGAAAGCAGAGAGGGCCAAATTGTCTGGGGCATTTGAAAGGGTTCCAGGAGGCAGTGAGAACCAGCATTACTTTTCCCCGCTGGCACCTCTGCTGTGGCAGCAAAATCTGGACGTTTGTCTTTTTTACTCCGGAGGTTGCCGAAAGCAAAAACAGGTGCTTTTGAGGATGGAGTCCGCAGGAAAGCAGAGAGGGCCAAATTGTCTGTGGCATTTGAAAGAGTTCCAGGAGGTAGTGAGAACCAGCATTACTTTTCCCCGCTGGCACCTTTGCTGTGGCAGCAAAACCTGGACGTTTGTCTTTTTTGCTTTGGAGGCTGCGGAAAGCGAAAAAAGGTGCTTCTGAGGATGGAGTTAGCAGGAAAGCAGAGAGGGCCAAATTGTCTGGGGCATTTGAAAGGGTTCCAGGAGGCAGTGAGAACCAGCATTACTTTTCCTTGCTGGCACCTTTGCTGTGGCAGCAAAAGCTGGACGTTTTTCTTTTTTGCTCCTGAGGATGCCAAAAGCGAAAACAGGTGCTTTTGAGGATGGAGTCCGCAGGAAAGCAGAGAGGGCCAAATAGTCTGGGGCATTTGAAAGAGTTCCAGGAGGCAGTGAGAACCAGCATTACTTTTCCCGGCTGGCACCTTTGCTGTGGCATCAAAACCTGGACGTTTGTCTTTTTTGCTCCGGAGGTTGCCGAAAGCGAAAACAGGTGCTTTTGCGGAAGGAGTCCGCAGGAAAGCAGAGAGGGCCAAATTGTCTGGGGCATTTGAAGAGGTTCCAGGACGCACTGAGAACCAGCATTACTTTTCCCCGCTGGCATCTTTGCTGTGGCAGCAAAACCTGGACGTTTGTCTTTTTTGCTCCTGAGGTTGCCGAAAACGAAAACAGGTGCTTTTGAGCATGGAGTCTGCAGGAAAGCAGAGAGGGCCAAATTGTCTGGGGCATTTGAAAGGGTTCCAGGAGGCAGTGAGAACCAGCATTACTTTTCCCCGCTGGCACCTCTGCTGTGGCAGCAAAAGCTGGACGTTTGTCTTTTTTACTCCGGAGGTTGCCGAAAGCAAAAACAGGTGCTTTTGAGGATGGAGTCCGCAGGAAAGCAGAGAGGGCCAAATTGTCTGGGGCATTTGAAAGAGTTCCAGGAGGTAGTGAGAACCAGCATTACTTTTGCCCGCTGGCACCTTTGCTGTGGCAGCAAAACCTGGACTTTTGTCTTTTTTGCTCTGGAGGCTGCCGAAAGCGAAAAGAGGTGCTTTTGAGGATGGAGTCCGCAGGAAAGCAGAGAGGGCCAAATTGTCTGGGGCATTTGAAAGAGTTCCAGGAGGCAGTGAGAACCAGCATTACTTTTCCCGTCTGGCACCTTTGCTGTGGCAGCAAAACCTGGACGTTTGCTTTTTTCCTCCGGAGGCTGCCGAAAGCGAAAACAGGTGCTTTTGAGGATGGAGTCCGCAGGAAAGCAGAGAGGGCCAAATTGTCTGTGGCTTTTGAAGAGGTTCTAGGAGGTAATGAGGACCAGCATTACTTTTCCCCGCTGGCACCTTTGCTGTGGCAGCAAAAGCTGGACGTTTGTCTTTTTTGCTCCGGAGGCTGCCGAAAGCGAAAACAGGTGCTTTTGAGGATGGAGTCCGCAGGAAAGCAGAGAGGGCCAAATTGTCTGGGGCATTTGAAAGGGTTCCAGGAGGCAGTGAGAACCAGCATTACTTTTCCCCGCTGGCACCTTTGCTGTGGCAGCAAAAGCTGGACGTTTGGCTTTTTTGCTCCGGAGGCTGCCGAAAGCGAAAACAGGTGCTTTTGAGGATGGAGTCCGCAGGAAAGCAGAGAGGGCCAAATTGTCTGGGGCATTTGAAAGGGTTCCAGGAGGCAGTGAGAACCGGCATTACTTTTCCCCGGTGGCACCTTTGCTGTGGCAGCAAAAGCTGGTCGTTTGTCTTTTTTGCTTCGGAGGCTGCCGAAAGCGAAAACAGGTGCTTTTGAGGATGGAGTCCGCAGGAAAGCAGAGAGGGCCAAATTGTCTGGGGCATTTGAAAGAGTTCCAGGAGGCAGTGAGAACCAGCATTACTTTTCCCGGCTGGCACCTTTGCTGTGGCAGCAAAACCTGGACGTTTGTCTTTTTTGCTCCGGAGGCTGCCGAAAGCGAAAACAGGTGCTTTTGAGCATGGAGTCCGCAGGAAAGCAGAGAGGGCCAAATTGTCTGGGGCATTTGAAAGGGTTCCAGGAGGCAGTGAGAACCAGCATTACTTTTCCCCGCTGGCACCTTTGCTGTGGCAGCAAAAGCTGGACGTTTGTCTTTTTTGCTCCTGAGGTTGCCGAAAGCGAAAACAGGTGCTTTTGAGGATGGAGTCCGCAGGAAAGCAGAGAGGGCCAAATTGTCTGTGGCTTTTGAAGAGGTTCCAGGAGGCAGTGAGAACCAGCATTACTTTTCCCGGCTGGCACCTTTGCTGTGGCAGCAAAAGCTGGACCTTTGTCTTTTTTGCTCCGGAGGCTGCCGAAAGCGAAAACAGGTGCTTTTGAGGATGGAGTCCGCAGAAAAGCAGAGAGGGCCAAATTGTCTGGGGCATTTGAAAGGGTTCCAGGAGGCAGTGAGAACCAGCATTACTTTTCCCCGCTGGCACCTTTGCTGTGGCAGCAAATCCTGGACGTTTGTCTTTTTTGCTCCGGAGGTTGCCGAAAGCGAAAACAGGTGCTTTTGAGGATGGAGTCCGCAGGAAAGCAGAGAGGGCCAAATTGTCTGTGGCATTTGAAGAGGTTCCAGGAGGCAATGAGGACCAGCATAACTTTCCCCGCTGGCACCTTTGCTGTGGCAGCAAAAGCTGGACGTTTGTCTTTTTTGCTCCTGAGGTTGACGAAAGCGAAAACAGGTACTTTTGAGGATGGAGTCCGCAGGAAAGCAGAGAGGGCCAAATTGTCTGTGGCATTTGAAGAGGTTCCAGGACGCAGTGAGAACCAGCATTACTTTTCCCCGCTGGCACCTTTGCTGTGGCAGCAAAAGCTGGACGTTTGTCTTTTTTGCTCCGGAGGCTGCCGAAAGCGAAAACAGGTGCTTTTGAGGATGGAGTCCGCAGGAAAGCAGAGAGGGCCAAATTGTCTGGGGCATTTGAAGAGGTTCCAGGAGGCAATGAGGACCAGCATTACTTTTCCCCGCTGGCACCTTTGCTGTGGCAGCAAAAGCTGGACGTTTGTGTTTTTACCACCGGAGGGCGGCGAAAGTGAAAAAAGGCGCTTTTGAGGATAGAGCCTGCAGGAAAGCAGAGAGGGCCAAATGGTCTGGGGCATTTGGAGGGGTTCCACGAGGCAGTGAGAACCAGCATTACTTTTCCCCGCTGGCACCTTTGCTGTGGCAGCAAAAGCTGGACGTTTGTCTTTTTTGCTCCTGAGGATGCCGAAAGCGAAAAAAGGTGCTTTTGAGGATGGAGTCCGCAGGAAAGCAGAGAGGGCCAAATTGTCTGGGGCATTTGAAAGAGTTCCAGGAGGCAGTGAGAACCAGCATTACTTTTCCCGGCTGGCACCTTTGCTGTGGCAGCAAAAGCTAGACGTTTGTCTTTTTTGCCTCGGAGGCTGCCGAAAGCGAAAACAGGTGCTTTTGAGGATAGAGTCCGCAGGAAAGCAGAGAGGGCCAAATTGTCTGTGGCATCTGAAGAGGTTCCAGGACGCAGTGAGAACCAGCATTACTTTTCCCCGCTGGCATCTTTGCTGTGGCAGCAAAACCTGGACGTTTGTCTTTTTTGCTCTGGAGGCTGCCGAAAGCGAAAACAGGTGCTTTTGAGGATGGAGTCCGCAGGAAAGAAGAGAGGGCCAAATTGTCTGGGGCATTTGAAAGGGTTCCAGGAGGCAGTGAGAACCAGCATTACTTTTCCCCGCTGGCACCTCTGCTGTGGCAGCAAAATCTGGACGTTTGTCTTTTTTGCTCTGGAGGCTGCGGAAAGCGAAAAAAGGTGCTTTTGAGGATGGAGTCCGCAGGAAAGCAGAGAGGGCCAAATTGTCTGGGGCATTTGAAAGGGTTCCAGGAGGCAGTGAGAACCAGCATTACTTTTCCCCGCTGGCACCTTTGCTGTGGCAGCAAAAGCTGGACGTTTTTCTTTTTTGCTCCTGAGGATGCCAAAAGCGAAAACAGGTGCTTTTGAGGATGGAGTCCGCAGGAAAGCAGAGAGGGCCAAATAGTCTGTGGCATTTGAAAGAGTTCTAGGAGGTAGTGAGAACCAGCATTACTTTTCCCCGCTGGCACCTTTGCTGTGGCAGCAAAACCTGGACGTTTGTCTTTTTTGCTCCGGAGGCTGCCGAAAGCGAAAACAGGTGCTTTTGAGGATTGAGTCCTCAGGAAAGCAGAGAGGGCCAAATTGTCTGGGGCATTTGAAAGGGTTCCAGGAGGCAGTGAGAACCAGCATTACTTTTCCCCGCTGGCACCTCTGCTGTGGCAGCAAAATCTGGACGTTTGTCTTTTTTGCTCCTGAGGATGCCAAAAGCGAAAACAGGTGCTTTTGAGGATGGAGTCCGCAGGAAAGCAGAGAGGGCCAAATTGTCTGTGGCATTTGAAAGAGTTCCAGGAGGCAGTGAGAACCAGCATTACTTTTCCCGGCTGGCACCTTTGCTGTGGCATCAAAACCTGGACGTTTGTCTTTTTTGCTCCGGAAGTTGCCGAAAGCCAAAACAGGTGCTTTTGCGGAAGAAGTCCGCAGGAAAGCAGAGAGGGCCAAATTGTCTGGGGCATTTGAAGAGGTTCCAGGAGGCAGTGAGAACCAGCATTACTTTTCCCCGCTGGCATCTTTGCTGTGGCAGCAAAACCTGGACGTTTGTCTTTTTTGCTCCTGAGGTTGCCGAAAGCGAAAACAGGTGCTTTTGAGGATGGAGTCCGCAGGAAAGCAGAGAGGGCCAAATTGTCTGGGGCATTTGAAAGAGTTCCAGGAGGCAGCGAGAACCAGCATTACTTTTCCCCGCTGGCACCTCTGCTGTGGCAGCAAAATCTGGACGTTTGTCTTTTTTACTCCGGAGGTTGCCGAAAGCAAAAACAGGTGCTTTTGAGGATGGAGTCCGCAGGAAAGCAGAGAGGGCCAAATTGTCTGGGGCATTTGAAAGAGTTCCAGGAGGTAGTGAGAACCAGCATTACTTTTGCCCGCTGGCACCTTTGCTGTGGCAGCAAAACCTGGACGTTTGTCTTTTTTGCTCTGGAGGCTGCCGAAAGCGAAAACAGGTGCTTTTGAGGATGGAGTCCGCAGGAAAGCAGAGAGGGCCAAATTGTCTGTGGCATTTGAAAGAGTTCCAGGAGGTAGTGAGAACCAGCATTACTTTTCCCCGCTGGCACCTTTGCTGTGGCAGCAAAACCTGGACGTTTTTCTTTTTTGCTCCTGAGGATGCCAAAAGCGAAAACAGGTGCTTTTGAGGATGGAGTCCGCAGGAAAGCAGAGAGGGCCAAATTGTCTGTGGCATTTGAAAGAGTTGTAGGAGGTAGTGAGAACCAGCATTACTTTTCCCCGCTGGCACCTTTGCTGTGGCAGCAAAACCTGGACATTTGTCTTTTTTGCTCCGGAGGCTGCCGAAAGCGAAAACAGGTGCTTTTGAGGATTGAGTCCGCAGGAAAGCAGAGAGGGCCAAATTGTCTGGGGCATTTGAAAGGGTTCCAGGAGGCAGTGAGAACCAGCATTACTTTTCCCCGCTGGCACCTCTGCTGTGGCAGCAAAATCTGGACGTTTGTCTTTTTTACTCCGGAGGCTGCCGAAAGCGAAAAAAGGTGCTTTTGAGGATGGAGTCCGCAGGAAAGCAGAGAGGGCCAAATTGTCTGGGGCATTTGAAAGAGTTCCAGGAGGTAGTGAGAACCAGCATTACTTTTCCCTGCTGGCACCTTTGCTGTGGCTGCAAAACCTGGACGTTTGTCTTTTTTGCTCTAGAGGCTGCCGAAAGCGAAAAAAGGTGCTTTTGAGGATGGAGTCCGCAGGAAAGCAGAGAGGGCCAAATTTTCTGGGGCATTTGAAAGGGTTCCAGGAGGCAGTGAGAACCAGCATTACTTTTCGCCGCTGGCACCTTTGCTGTGGCAGAAAAAGCTGGACGTTTGTCTTTTTTGCTCCTGAGGATGCCAAAAGCGAAAACAGGTGCTTTTGAGGATGGAGTCCGCAGGAAAGCAGAGAGGGCCAAATTGTCTGTGGCATTTGAAAGAGTTCCAGGAGGCAGTGAGAACCAGCATTACTTTTCCCGGCTGGCACCTTTGCTGTGGCATCAAAACCTGGACGTTTGTCTTTTTTGCTCCGGAGGTTGCCGAAAGCCAAAACAGGTGCTTTTGCGGAAGAAGTCCGCAGGAAAGCAGAGAGGGCCAAATTGTCTGTGGCATTTGAAGAGGTTCCAGGAGGCAGTGAGAACCAGCATTACTTTTCCCCGCTGGCATCTTTGCTGTGGCAGCAAAACCTGGACGTTTGTCTTTTTTGCTCCGGAGGCTGCCGAAAGCGAAAACAGGTGCTTTTGAGGATGGAGTCCGCAGGAAAGCAGAGAGGGCCAAATTGTCTGGGGCATTTGAAAGGGTTCCAGGAGGCAGTGAGAACCAGCATTACTTTTCCCCGCTGGCACCTCTGCTGTGGCAGCAAAATCTGGACGTTTTTCTTTTTTACTCCGGAGGTTGCCGAAAGCAAAAACAGGTGCTTTTGAGGATGGAGTCCGCAGGAAAGCAGAGAGGGCCAAATTGTCTGGGGCATTTGAAAGAGTTCCAGGAGGTAGTGAGAACCAGCATTACTTTTGCCCGCTGGCACCTTTGCTGTGGCAGCAAAACCTGGACGTTTGTCTTTTTTGCTCCGGAGGCTGCCGAAAGCGAAAACAGGTGCTTTTGAGGATGGAGTCCGCAGGAAAGCAGAGAGGGCCAAATTGTCTGTGGCATTTGAAAGGGTTCCAGGAGGCAGTGAGAACCAGCATTACTTTTGCCCGCTGGCACCTTTGCTGTGGCAGGAAAACCTGGACGTTTGTCTTTTTTGCTCCTGAGGTTGCCGAAAGCGAAAACAGGTGCTTTTGAGGATGGAGTCCGCAGGAAAGCAGAGAGGGCCAAATTGTCTGTTGCTTTTGAAGAGGTTCCAGGAGGTAATGAGGACCAGCATTACTTTTCCCCGCTGGCACCTTTGCTGTGGCAGCAAAAGCTGGACGTTTGTCTTTTTTGCTCCGGAGGCTGCCGAAAGCGAAAACAGGTGCTTTTGAGGATGGAGTCCGCAGGAAAGCAGAGAGGGCCAAATTGTCTGGGGCATTTGAAAGGGTTCCAGGAGGCAGTGAGAACCAGCATTACTTTTCCCCGCTGGCACCTTTGCTGTGGCAGCAAAAGCTGGGCGTTTGTCTTTTTTGCTCCGGAGGCTGCCGAAAGCGAAAACAGGTGCTTTTGAGGATGGAGTCCGCAGGAAAGCAGAGAGGGCCAAATTGTCTGGGGCATTTGAAAGGGTTCCAGGAGGCAGTGAGAACCAGCATTACTTTTGCCCGCTGGCACCTCTGCTGTGGCAGCAAAATCTGGACGTTTGTCTTTTTTACTCCGGAGGTTGCCGAAAGCAAAAACAGGTGCTTTTGAGGATGGAGTCCGCAGGAAAGCAGAGAGGGCCAAATTGTCTGGGGCATTTGAAAGAGTTCCAGGAGGCAGTGAGAACCAGCATTACTTTTCCCGGCTGGCACCTTTGCTGTGGCAGCAAAACCTGGACGTTTGTTTTTTTCCTCCGGAGGCTGCCGAAAGCGAAAACAGGTGCTTTTGAGGATGGAGTCCGCAGGAAAGCAGAGAGGGCCAAATTGTCTGGGGCATTTGAAAGGGTTCCAGGAGGCAGTGAGAACCAGCATTACTTTTTCCCGCTGGCACCTTTGCTGTGGCAGCAAAACCTGGACGTTTGTCTTTTTTGCTCTGGAGGTTGCCGAAAGCGAAAACAGGTGCTTTTGAGGATGGAGTCCGCAGGAAAGCAGAGAGGGCCAAATTGTCTGTGGCTTTTGAAGAGGTTCCAGGAGGCAATGAGGACCAGCATCACTTTTCCCCGCTGGCACCTTTGCTGTGGCAGCAAAAGCTGGACGTTTGTCTTTTTACCACCGGAGGGCGCCGAAAGTGAAAAAAGGCGCTTTTGAGGATGGAGTCCGCAGGAAAGCAGAGAGGGCCAAATGGTCTGGGGCATTTGAAGGGGTTCCAGGAGGCAGTGAGAACCAGCATTACTTTTCGCCGCTGGCACCTTTGCTGTGGCAGCAAAAGCTGGACGTTTGTCTTTTTTGCTCTACAGGATGCCGAAAGCGAAAAAAGGTGCTTTTGAGGATGGAGTCCGCAGGAAAGTAGAGAGGGCCAAATTGTCTGTGGCATTTGAAAGGGTTCCAGGAGGCAGTGAGAACCAGCATTACTTTTCCCGGCTGGCACCTTTGCTGTGGCAGCAAAAGCTGGACGTTTGTCTTTTTTGCTCCTGAGGATGCCGAAAGCGAAAACAGGTGCTTTTGAGGATGGAGTCCGCAGGAAAGCAGAGAGGGCCAAATTGTCTGGGGCATTTGAAAGGGTTCCAGGAGGCAGTGAGAACCAGCATTACTTTTGCCCGCTGGCACCTTTGCTGTGGCAGCAAAAGCTGGACGTTTGTCTTTTTTGCTCTGGAGGATGCCGAAAGCGAAAAAAGGTGCTTTTGAGGATGGAGTCCGCAGGAAAGCAGAGAGGGCCAAATTGTCTGGGGCATTTGAAAGGGTTCCAGGAGGCAGTGAGAACCAGCATTACTTTTCCCCGCTGGCACCTGTGGTGTTGCAGCAAAAGCTGGACGTTTGTCTTTTTTGCTCCTGAGGATGCCGAAAGCGAAAACAGGTGCTTTTGAGGATGGAGTCCGCAGGAAAGCAGAGAGGGCCAAATTGTCTGGGGCATTTGAAAAAGTTCCAGGAGGCAGTGAGAACCAGCATTACTTTTCCCGGCTGGCACCTTTGCTGTGGCAGCAAAACCTGGACGTTTGTCTTTTTTGCTCCGGAGGCTGCCGAAAGCGAAAACAGGTGCTTTTGAGAATGGAGTCCGCAGGAAAGCAGAGAGGGCCAAATTGTCTGGGGCATTTGAAAGGGTTCCAGGAGGCAGTGAGAACCAGCATTAGTTTTGCCCGCTGGCACCTTTGCTGTGGCAGGAAAACCTGCACGTTTGTCTTTTTTGCTCCTGAGGTTTCCGAAAGCGAAAACAGATGCTTTTGAGGATGGAGTCCGCAGGAAAGCAGAGAGGGCCAAATTGTCTGTGGCATTTGAATAGGTTCCAGGAGGCAATGAGGACCAGCATAACTTTCCCCGCTGGCACCTTTGCTGTGGCAGCAAAACCTGGACGTTTGTCTTTTTTGCTCCTGAGGTTGACGAAAGCGAAAACAGATGCTTTTGAGGATGGAGTCCGCAGGAAAGCAGAGAGGGCCAAATAGTCTGGGGCATGTGAAAGAGTTCCAGGACGCAGTGAGAACCAGCATTACTTTTCCCCGCTGGCATCTTTGCTGTGGCAGCAAAACCTGGACGTTTGTCTTTTTTGCTCCTGAGGTTGCCGAAAGCGAAAACAGGTGCTTTTGAGGATGGAGTCCGCAGGAAAGAAGAGAGGGCCAAATTGTCTGTGGCATTTGAAAGAGTTCTAGGAGGTAGTGAGAACCAGCATTACTTTTCCCCGCTGGCACCTTTGCTGTGGCAGCAAAAGCTGGACGTTTGTCTTTTTTGCTCCGGAGGCTGCCGAAAGCGAAAACAGGTGCTTTTGAGGATGGAGTCCGCAGGAAAGCAGAGAGGGCCAAATTGTCTGGGGCATTTGAAGAGGTTCCAGGAGGCAATGAGGACCAGCATCACTTTTCCCCGCTGGCACCTTTGCTGTGGCAGCAAAAGCTGGACGTTTGTCTTTTTACCACCGGAGGGCGGCGAAAGTGAAAAAAGGCGCTTTTGAGGATAGAGCCTGCAGGAAAGCAGAGAGGGCCAAATGGTCTGGGGCATTTGGAGGGGTTCCACGAGGCAGTGAGAACCAGCATTACTTTTCCCCGGTGGCACCTTTCCTGTGGCAGCAAAAGCTGGACGTTTGTCTTTTTTGCTCTGGAGGATGCCGAAAGCGAAAAAAGGTGCTTTTGAGGATGGAGTCCGCAGGAAAGTAGAGAGGGCCAAATTGTCTGGGGCATTTGAAAGGGTTCCAGGAGGCAGTGAGAACCAGCATTACTTTTCCCCGCTGGCACCTTTGCTGTGGCAGCAAAAGCTGGATGTTTGTCTTTTTTGCTCCTGAGGTTGCCGAAAGCGAAAACAGGTGCTTTTGAGGATGGACTCCGCAGGAAAGCAGAGAGGGCCAAATTGTCTGGGGCATTTGAAAGGGTTCCAGGAGGCAGTGAGAACCAGCATTACTTTTCCCCGGTGGCACCTTTGGTGTTGCAGCAAAAGCTGGAATTTGTCTTTTTTGCTCCTGAGGATGCCGAAAGCGAAAACAGGTGCTTTTGAGGATGGAGTCCGCAGGAAAGCAGAGAGGGCCAAATTGTCTGGGGCATTTGAAAGAGTTCCAGGAGGCAGTGAGAACCAGCATTACTTTTCCCGGCTGGCACCTTTGCTGTGGCAGCAAAAGCTGGACGTTTGTCTTTTTTGCTCCGGAGGATGCCGAAAGCGAAAACAGGTGCTTTTGAGAATGGAGTCCGCAGGAAAGCAGAGAGGGCTAAATTGTCTGGGGCATTTGAAAGGGTTCCAGGAGGCAGTGAGAACCAGCATTACTTTTGCCCGCTGGCACCTTTGCTGTGGCAGCAAAACCTGGACGTTTGTCTTTTTTGCTCCTGAGGTTGACGAAAGCGAAAGCAGGTACTTTTGAGGATGGAGTCCGCAGGAAAGCAGAGAGGGCCAAATTGTCTGTGGCATTTGAAGAGGTTCCAGGAGGTGTGAGAACCAGCATTACTTTTGCCCGCTGGCACCTTTGCTGTGGCAGGAAAACCTGCACGTTTGTCTTTTTTGCTCCGGAGGCTGCCGAAAGCGAAAACAGGTGCTTTTGAGGATGGAGTCCGCAGGAAAGCAGAGAGGGCCAAATTGTCTGGGGCATTTGAAGAGGTTCCAGGAGGCAATGAGGACCAGCATCACTTTTCCCCGCTGGCACCTTTGCTGTGGCAGCAAAAGCTGGACGTTTGTCTTTTTACCACCGGAGGGCGGCGAAAGTGAAAAAAGGCACTTTTGAGGATAGAGTCCGCAGGAAAGCAGAGAGGGCCAAATGGTCTGGGGCATTTGGAGGGGTTCCAGGAGGCAGTGAGAACCAGCATTACTTTTCCCCGCTGGCACCTTTGCTGTGGCAGCAAAAGCTGGACGTTTGTCTTTTTTGCTCCTGAGGATGCCGAAAGCGAAAACAGGTGCTTTTGAGGATGGAGTCCGCAGGAAAGCAGAGAGGGCCAAATTGTCTGGGGCATTTGAAAGGGTTCCAGGAGGCAGTGAGAACCAGCATTACTTTTGCCCGCTGGCACCTTTGCTGTGGCAGCAAAAGCTGGACGTTTGTCTTTTTTGCTCCGGAGGTTGCCGAAAGCGAAAACAGGTGCGTTTGAGGATGGAGTCCGCAGGAAAGCAGAGAGGGCCAAATTGTCTGGGGCATTTGAAGAGGTTCCAGGAGGCAATGAGGACCAGCATCACTTTTCCCCGCTGGCACCTTTGCTGTGGCAGCAAAAGCTGGACGTTTGTCTTTTTACCACCGGAGGGCGGCGAAAGTGAAAAAAGGCGCTTTTGAGGATAGAGCCTGCAGGAAAGCAGAGAGGGCCAAATGGTCTGGGGCATTTGGAGGGGTTCCACGAGGCAGTGAGAACCAGCATTACTTTTCCCCGGTGGCACCTTTGCTGTGGCAGCAAAAGCTGGACGTTTGTCTTTTTTGCTCCTGAGGATGCCGAAAGCGAAAACAGGTGCTTTTGAGGATGGAGTCCGCAGGAAAGCAGAGAGGGCCAAATTGTCTGGGGCATTTGAAAGGGTTCCAGGAGGCAGTGAGAACCAGCATTACTTTTCCCCGGTGGCACCTTTCCTGTGGCAGCAAAAGCTGGACGTTTGTCTTTTTTGCTCTGGAGGATGCCGAAAGCGAAAAAAGGTGCTTTTGAGGATGGAGTCCGCAGGAAAGTAGAGAGGGCCAAATTGTCTGGGGCATTTGAAAGGGTTCCAGGAGGCAGTGAGAACCAGCATTACTTTTCCCCGCTGGCACCTTTGCTGTGGCAGCAAAAGCTGGATGTTTGTCTTTTTTGCTCCTGAGGTTGCCGAAAGCGAAAACAGGTGCTTTTGAGGATGGAGTCCGCAGGAAAGCAGAGAGGGCCAAATTGTCTGGGGCATTTGAAAGGGTTCCAGGAGGCAGTAAGAACCAGCATTACTTTTCCCCGGTGGCACCTTTGGTGTTGCAGCAAAAGCTGGAATTTGTCTTTTTTGCTCCTGAGGATGCCGAAAGCGAAAACAGGTGCTTTTGAGGATGGAGTCCGCAGGAAAGCAGAGAGGGCCAAATTGTCTGGGGCATTTGAAAGAGTTCCAGGAGGTAGTGAGAACCAGCATTACTTTTCCCCGCTGGCACCTTTGCTGTGGCAGCAAAACCTGGACGTTTGTCTTTTTTGCTCCGGAGGCTGCCGAAAGCGAAAACAGGTGCTTTTGAGAATGGAGTCCGCAGGAAAGCAGAGAGGGCCAAATTGTCTGGGGCATTTGAAAGGGTTCCAGGAGGCAGTGAGAACCAGCATTACTTTTGCCCGCTGGCACCTTTGCTGTGGCAGCAAAACCTGGACGTTTGTCTTTTTTGCTCCTGAGGTTGACGAAAGCGAAAGCAGGTACTTTTGAGGATGGAGTCCGCAGGAAAGCAGAGAGGGCCAAATTGTCTGTGGCATTTGAAGAGGTTCCAGGAGGTGTGAGAACCAGCATTACTTTTGCCCGCTGGCACCTTTGCTGTGGCAGGAAAACCTGCACGTTTGTCTTTTTTGCTCCGGAGGCTGCCGAAAGCGAAAACAGGTGCTTTTGAGGATGGAGTCCGCAGGAAAGCAGAGAGGGCCAAATTGTCTGGGGCATTTGAAGAGGTTCCAGGAGGCAATGAGGACCAGCATCACTTTTCCCCGCTGGCACCTTTGCTGTGGCAGCAAAAGCTGGACGTTTGTCTTTTTACCACCGGAGGGCGGCGAAAGTGAAAAAAGGCGCTTTTGAGGATAGAGTCCGCAGGAAAGCAGAGAGGGCCAAATGGTCTGGGGCATTTGGAGGGGTTCCAGGAGGCAGTGAGAACCAGCATTACTTTTCCCCGCTGGCACCTTTGCTGTGGCAGCAAAAGCTGGACGTTTGTCTTTTTTGCTCCTGAGGATGCCGAAAGCGAAAACAGGTGCTTTTGAGGATGGAGTCCGCAGGAAAGAAGAGAGGGCCAAATTGTCTGGGGCATTTGAAAGGGTTCCAGGAGGCAGTGAGAACCAGCATTACTTTTGCCCGCTGGCACCTTTGCTGTGGCAGCAAAAGCTGGACGTTTGTCTTTTTTGCTCCGGAGGTTGCCGAAAGCGAAAACAGGTGCTTTTGAGGATGGAGTCGGCAGGAAAGCAGAGAGGGCCAAATAGTCTGGGGCATGTGAAAGAGTTCCAGGACGCAGTGAGAACCAGCATTACTTTCCCCCGCTGGCATCTTTGCTGTGGCAGCAAAACCTGGACGTTTGTCTTTTTTGCTCCTGAGGTTGCCGAAAGCGAAAACAGGTGCTTTTGAGGATGGAGTCCGCAGGAAAGAAGAGAGGGCCAAATTGTCTGGGGCATTTGAAAGAGTTCTAGGAGGTAGTGATAACCAGCATTACTTTTCGCCGCTGGCACCTTTGCTGTGGCAGCAAAAGCTGGACGTTTGTCTTTTTTGCTCCGGAGGCTGCCGAAAGCGAAAACAGGTGCTTTTGAGGATGGAGTCCGCAGGAAAGCAGAGAGGGCCAAATTGTCTGGGGCATTTGAAGAGGTTCCAGGAGGCAATGAGGACCAGCATTACTTTTCCCCGCTGGCACCTTTGCTGTGGCAGCAAAAGCTGGACGTTTGTCTTTTTTCCTCCGGAGGCTGCCGAAAGCGAAAACAGGTGCTTTTGAGGATGGAGTCCGCAGGAAAGCAGAGAGGGCCAAATTGTCTGGGGCATTTGAAAGGGTTCCAGGAGGCAGTGAGAACCAGCATTACTTTTCCCCGCTGGCACCTCTGCTGTGGCAGCAAAAGCTGGACGTTTGTCTTTTTTGCTCCTGAGGATGCCGAAAGCGAAAACAGGTGCTTTTGAGGATGGAGTCCGCAGGAAAGCAGAGAGGGCCAAATTCTCTGGGGCATTTGAAAGAGTTCTAGGAGGTAGTAAGAACCAGCATTACTTTTCCCCCTGGCATCTTTGCTGTGGCAGCAAAAGCTGGACGTTTGTCTTTTTTGCTTTGGAGGCTGCCGAAAGCGAAAACAGGTGCTTTTGAGGATGGAGTCCGCAGGAAAGCAGAGAGGGCCAAATTGTCTGGGGCATTTGAAAGAGTTCCAGGAGGTAGTGAGAACCAGCATTACTTTTCCCGGCTGGCACCTTTGCTGTGGCAGCAAAAGCTGGACGTTTGTCTTTTTTGCTCTGGAGGCTGCCGAAAGCGAAAACAGGTGCTTTTGAGGATGGAGTCCGCAGGAAAGCAGAGAGGGCCAACTTGTCTGGGGCATTTGAAGAGGTTCCAGGAGGCAATGAGGACCAGCATAACTTTTTCCCGCTGGCACCTTTGCTGTGGCAGCAAAACCTGGACGTTTGTCTTTTTTGCTCTGGAGGCTGCCGAAAGCGAAAACAGGTGCTTTTGAGGATGGAGTCCGCAGGAAAGCAGAGAGGGCCAAATTGTCTGGGGCATTTGAAAGAGTTCCAGGAGGCAGTGAGAACCAGCATTACTTTTCCCGGCTGGCACCTTTGCTGTGGCAGCAAAAGCTGGACGTTTGTCTTTTTTGCTCCGGAGGTTGCCGAAAGCGAAAACAGGTGCTTTTGAGGATGGAGTCCGCAGGAAAGCAGAGAGGGCCAAATTGTCTGGGGCATTTGAAGAGGTTCCAGGACGCAGTGAGAACCAGCATTACTTTTCGCCGCTGGCACCTTTGCTGTGGCAGCAAAAGCTGGACGTTTGTATTTTTGCTCTGGAGGCTGCCGAAAGCGAAAAGAGGTGCTTTTGAGGATGGAGTCCGCAGGAAAGCAGAGAGGGCCAAATTGTCTGGGGCATTTGAAAGGGTTCCAGGAGGCAGTGAGAACCAGCATTACTTTTCCCCGCTGGCACCTCTGCTGTGGCAGCAAAAGCTGGACGTTTGTCTTTTTTGCTCCTGAGGATGCCGAAAGCGAAAACAGGTGCTTTTGAGGATGGAGTCCGCAGGAAAGCAGAGAGGGCCAAATTCTCTGGGGCATTTGAAAGAGTTCTAGGAGGTAGTAAGAACCAGCATTACTTTTCCCCCTGGCATCTTTGCTGTGGCAGCAAAAGCTGGACGTTTGTCTTTTTTGCTCCGGAGGCTGCCGAAAGCGAAAACAGGTGCTTTTGAGGATGGAGTCCGCAGGAAAGCAGAGAGGGCCAAATTGTCTGGGGCATTTGAAAGAGTTCCAGGAGGCAGTGAGAACCAGCATTACTTTTCCCCGCTGGCACCTCTGCTGTGGCAGCAAAAGCTGGATGTTTGTCTTTTTTGCTCCTGAGGCTGCCGAAAGCGAAAACAGGTGCTTTTGAGGACGGAGTCCGCAGGAAAGCAGAGAGGGCCAAATTGTCTGGGGCATTTGAAAGAGTTCCAGGAGGCAGTGAGAACCAGCATTACTTTTCCCCGCTGGCACCTCTCCTGTGGCAGAAAAAGCTGGACGTTTGTCTTTTTTGCTCCTGAGGATGCCGAAAGCGAAAAGAGGTGCTTTTGAGGATGGAGTCCGCAGGAAAGCAGAGAGGTCCAAATTGTCTGTGGTTTTTGAAGAGGTTCCAGGAGGCAATGAGGACCAGCATTACTTTTCCCCGCTGGCAAATTTGCTGTGGCAGCAAAAGCTGGACGTTTGTCTTTTTTGCTCTGGAGGCTGCCGAAAGCGAAAACAGGTGCTTTTGAGGATGGAGTCCGCAGAAAAGCAGAGAGGGCCAAATTGTCTGGGGCATTTGAAAGGGTTCCAGGAGGCAGTGAGAACCAGCATTACTTTTCCCCGCTGGCACCTTTGCTGTGGCAGCAAAAGCTGGACGTTTGTCTTTTTTGCTCCTGAGGATGCCGAAAGTGAAAACAGGTGCTTTTAAGGATGAAGTCCGCAGGAAAGCAGAGAGGGCCAAATTGTCTGGGGCATTTGAAAGAGTTCCAGGAGGCAATGAGAACCAGCATTACTTTTCCCCGCTGGCACCTTTGCTGTGGCAGCAAAAGCTGGACGTTTGTCTTTTTTGCTCCGGAGGCTGCCGAAAACGAAAACAGGTGCTTTTGAGGATGGAGTCCGCAGGAAAGCAGAGAGGGCCAAATTGTCTGGGGCATTTGAAAAGGGTTCCAGGAGGCAGTGAGAACCAGCATTACTTTTGCCTGCTGGCACCTTTGCTGTGGCAGGAAAACCTGGACGTTTGTCTTTTTTGCTCCTGAGGTTTCCGAAAGCGAAAACAGGTGCTTTTGAGGATGGAGTCCGCAGGAAAGCAGAGAGGGCCAAATTGTCTGTGGCATTTGAAGAGGTTCCAGGACGCAGTGAGAACCAGCATTACTTTTCCCCGCTGGCACCTTTGCTGTGGCAGCAAAACCTGGACGTTTGTCTTTTTTGCTCCGGAGGCTGCCGAAAGCGAAAACAGGTGCTTTTGAGGATGGAGTCCGCAGGAAAGCAGACAGGGCCAAATTGTCTGGGGCATTTGAAAGAGTTCTAGGAGGTAGTGAGAACCAGCATTACTTTTCCCCGCTGGCACCTTTGCTGTGGCAGCAAAAGCTGGACGTTTGTCTTTTTTGCTCCGGAGGCTGCCGAAAGCGAAAACAGGTGCTTTTGAGGATGGAGTCCGCAGGAAAGCAGAGAGGGCCAAATTGTCTGGGGCATTTGAAGAGGTTCCAGGAGGCAATGAGGACCAGCATCACTTTTCCTCGCTGGCACCTTTGCTGTGGCAGCAAAAGGTGGACGTTTGTCTTTTTTGCTCTGGAGGCTGCCGAAAGCGAAAACAGGTGCTTTTGAGGATGGAGTCCGCAGGAAAGCAGAGAGGGCCAAATTGTCTGGGGCATTTGAAAGAGTTCCAGGAGGCAGTGAGAACCAGCATTACTTTTCCCGGCTGGCACCTTTGCTGTGGCAGCAAAACCTGGACGTTTGTCTTTTTTCCTCCGGAGGCTGCCGAAAGCGAAAAAAGGTGCTTTTGAGGATGGAGTCCGCAGGAAAGCAGAGAGGGCCAAATTGTCTGGGGCATTTGAAAGGGTTCCAGGAGGCAGTGAGAACCAGCATTAGTTTTGCCCGCTGGCACCTTTGCTGTGGCAGCAAAAGCTGGACGTTTGTCTTTTTTGCTCCTGAGGTTGCCGAAAGCGAAAACAGGTGCTTTTGAGGATGGAGTCCGCAGGAAAGCAGAGAGGGCCAAATTGTCTGTGGCTTTTGAAGAGGTTCCAGGAGGTAATGAGGACCAGCATTACTTTTCCCCGCTGGCACCTTTGCTGTGGCAGCAAAAGCTGGACGTTTGTCTTTTTTGCTCCGGAGGCTGCCGAAAGCGAAAACAGGTGCTTTTGAGGATGGAGTCCGCAGGAAAGCAGAGAGGGCCAAATTGTCTGGGGCATTTGAAAGGGTTCCAGGAGGCAGTGAGAACCAGCATTACTTTTCCCCGCTGGCACCTTTGCTGTGGCAGCAAAAGCTGGACGTTTGTCTTTTTTGCTCCTGAGGATGCCGAAAGCGAAAACAGGTGCTTTTGAGGATGGAGTCCGCAGGAAAGCAGAGAGGGCCAAATTGTCTGGGGCATTTGACAGGGTTCCAGGAGGCACTGAGAACCGGCATTACTTTTCCCCGCTGGCACCTTTGCTGTGGCAGCAAAAGCTGGACGTTTGTCTTTTTTGCTCTTGACGTTGCCGAAAGCGAAAACAGGTGCTTTTGAGGATGGAGTCCGCAGGAAAGCAGAGAGGGCCAAATTGTCTGGGGCATTTGAAAGGGTTCTAGGAGGCAGTGAGAACCAGCATTACTTTTCCCCGCTGGCACCTTTGCTGTGGCAGCAAAAGCTGGACGTTTGTCTTTTTTGCTCCGGAGGCTGCCGAAAGCGAAAACAGGTGCTTTTGAGCATGGAGTCCGCAGGAAAGCAGAGAGGGCCAAATTGTCTGGGGCATTTGAAAAGGTTCCAGGACGCAGTGAGAACCAGCATTACTTTTCCCCGCTGGCATCTTTGCTGTGGCAGCAAAAGCTGGACGTTTGTCTTTTTTGCTCCTGAGGTTGCCGAAAGCGAAAACAGGTGCTTTTGAGGATGGAGTCCGCAGGAAAGAAGAGAGGGCCAAATTGTCTGTGGCATTTGAAAGAGTTCTAGGAGGTAGTGAGAACCAGCATTACTTTTCCCCGCTGGCACCTTTGCTGTTGCAGCAAAACCTGGACGTTTGTCTTTTTTGCTCCGGAGGCTGCTGAAAGCGAAAACAGGTGCTTTTCAGGATGGAGTCCGCAGGAAAGCAGAGAGGGCCAAATTGTCTGGGGCATTTGAAAGGGTTCCAGGAGGCAGTGAGAACCAGCATTACTTTTCCCCGCTGGCACCTCTGCTGTGGCAGCAAAATCTGGACGTTTGTCTTTTTTACTCCGGAGGTTGCCGAAAGCAAAAACAGGTGCTTTTGAGGATGGAGTCCGCAGGAAAGCAGAGAGGGCCAAATTGTCTGGGGCATTTGAAAGAGTTCCAGGAGGTAGTGAGAACCAGCATTACTTTTCCCCGCTGGCACCTTTGCTGTGGCAGCAAAAGCTGGACGTTTGTCTTTTTTGCTCTGGAGGCTGCCGAAAGCGAAAACAGGTGCTTTTGAGGATGGAGTCCGCAGGAAAGCAGAGAGGGCCAAATTGTCTGGGGCATTTGAAAGAGTTCCAGGAGGCAGTGAGAACCAGCATTACTTTTCCCGGCTGGCACCTTTGCTGTGGCAGCAAAACCTGGACGTTTGTTTTTTTCCTCCGGAGGCTTCCGAAAGCGAAAAGAGGTGCTTTTGAGGATGGAGTCCGCAGGAAAGCAGAGAGGGCCAAATTGTCTGTGGCTTTTGAAGAGGTTCCAGGAGGCAATGAGGACCAGCATCACTTTTCCCCGCTGGCACCTTTGCTGTGGCAGCAAAAGCTGGACGTTTGTCTTTTTACCACCGGAGGGCGCCGAAAGTGAAAAAAGGCGCTTTTGAGGATAGAGTCCGCAGGAAAGCAGAGAGGGCCAAATGGTCTGGGGCATTTGAAGGGGTTCCAGGAGGCAGTGAGAACCAGCATTACTTTTCGCCGCTGGCACCTTTGCTGTGGCAGCAAAAGCTGGACGTTTGTCTTTTTTGCTCTGGAGGATGCCGAAAGCGAAAAAAGGTGCTTTTGAGGATGGAGTCCGCAGGAAAGTAGAGAGGGCCAAATTGTCTGTGGCATTTGAAAGGGTTCCAGGAGGCAGTGAGAACCAGCATTACTTTTCCCCGCTGGCACCTTTGCTGTGGCAGCAAAAGCTGGACGTTTGTCTTTTTTGCTCCTGAGGTTGCCGAAAGCGAAAACAGGTGCTTTTGAGGAGGGACTCCGCAGGAAAGCAGAGAGGGCCAAATTGTCTGGGGCATTTGAAAGAGTTCCAGGAGGCAGTGAGAACCAGCATTACTTTTCCCGGCTGGCACCTTTGCTGTGGCAGCAAAAGCTGGACGTTTGTCTTTTTTGCTCCGGAGGCTGCCGAAAACGAAAACAGGTGCTTTTGAGGATGGAGTCCGCAGGAAAGCAGAGAGGGCCAAATTCTCTGGGGCATTTGAAAAGGGTTCCAGGAGGCAGTGACAACCAGCATTACTTTTGCCCGCTGGCACCTTTGCTGTGGCAGCAAAAGCTGGACGTTTGTCTTTATTGCTCCGGAGGATGCCGAAAGCGAAAACAGGTGCTTTTGAGGATGGAGTCCGCAGGAAAGCAGAGAGGGCCAAATTGTCTGTGGCATTTGAAAGAGTTCTAGGAGGTAGTGAGAACCAGCATTACTTTTCCCCGCTGGCACCTTTGCTGTGGCAGCAAAAGCTGGACGTTTGTCTTTTTTGCTTTGGAGGCTGCCGAAAGCGAAAACAGGTGCTTTTGAGGATGGAGTCCGCAGGAAAGCAGAGAGGGCCAAATTGTCTGGGGCATTTGAAGAGGTTCCAGGACGCAGTGAGAACCAGCATTACTTTTCGCCGCTGGCACCTTTGCTGTGGCAGCAAAACCTGGACGTTTGTCTTTTTTGCTCTGGAGGATGCCGAAAGCGAAAACAGGTGCTTTTGAGGATGGAGTCCGCAGGAAAGCAGAGAGGGCCAAATTGTCTGTGGCATTTGAAAGAGTTCTAGGAGGTAGTGAGAACCAGCATTACTTTTCCCCGCTGGCACCTTTGTTGTGGCAGCAAAAGCTGGACGTTTGTCTTTTTTCCTCCGGAGGCTGCCGAAAGCGAAAACAGGTGCTTTTGAGGATGGAGTCCGCAGGAAAGCAGAGAGGGCCAAATTGTCTGTGGCTTTTGAAAGGGTTCCAGGAGGCAGTGAGAACCAGCATTACTTTTCCCCGCTGGCACCTTTGCTGTGGCAGCAAAACCTGGACGTTTGTCTTTTTTGCTCCTGAGGATGCCGAAAGCGAAAACAGGTGCTTTTGAGGATGGAGTCCGCAGGAAAGCAGAGAGGGCCAAATTCTCTGGGGCATTTGAAAGAGTTCTAGGAGGTAGTAAGAACCAGCATTACTTTTCCCCCTGGCATCTTTGCTGTGGCAGCAAAAGCTGGACGTTTGTCTTTTTTGCTTTGGAGGCTGCCGAAAGCGAAAACAGGTGCTTTTGAGGATGGAGTCCGCAGGAAAGCAGAGAGGGCCAAATTGTCTGGGGCATTTGAAAGAGTTCCAGGAGGTAGTGAGAACCAGCATTACTTTTCCCCGCTGGCACCTTTGCTGTGGCAGCAAAAGCTGGACGTTTGTCTTTTTTGCTCTGGAGGCTGCCGAAAGCGAAAACAGGTGCTTTTGAGGATGGAGTCCGCAGGAAAGCAGAGAGGGCCAAATTGTCTGTGGCATTTGAAAGAGTTCCAGGAGGCAGTGAGAACCAGCATTACTTTTCCCGGCTGGCACCTTTGCTGTGGCAGCAAAACCTGGACGTTTGTTTTTTTCCTCCGGAGGCTTCCGAAAGCGAAAACAGGTGCTTTTGAGGATGGAGTCCGCAGGAAAGCAGAGAGGGCCAAATTGTCTGTGGCTTTTGAAGAGGTTCCAGGAGGCAATGAGGACCAGCATCACTTTTCCCCGCTGGCACCTTTGCTGTGGCAGCAAAAGCTGGACGTTTGTCTTTTTACCACCGGAGGGCGCCGAAAGTGAAAAAAGGCGCTTTTGAGGATAGAGTCCGCAGGAAAGCAGAGAGGGCCAAATGGTCTGGGGCATTTGAAGGGGTTCCAGGAGGCAGTGAGAACCAGCATTACTTTTCGCCGCTGGCACCTTTGCTGTGGCAGCAAAAGCTGGACGTTTGTCTTTTTTGCTCTGGAGGATGCCGAAAGCGAAAAAAGGTGCTTTTGAGGATGGAGTCCGCAGGAAAGTAGAGAGGGCCAAATTGTCTGTGGCATTTGAAAGGGTTCCAGGAGGCAGTGAGAACCAGCATTACTTTTCCCCGCTGGCACCTTTGCTGTGGCAGCAAAAGCTGGACGTTTGTCTTTTTTGCTCCTGAGGTTGCCGAAAGCGAAAACAGGTGCTTTTGAGGAGGGACTCCGCAGGAAAGCAGAGAGGGCCAAATTGTCTGGGGCATTTGAAAGAGTTCCAGGAGGCAGTGAGAACCAGCATTACTTTTCCCGGCTGGCACCTTTGCTGTGGCAGCAAAAGCTGGACGTTTGTCTTTTTTGCTCCGGAGGCTGCCGAAAACGAAAACAGGTGCTTTTGAGGATGGAGTCCGCAGGAAAGCAGAGAGGGCCAAATTCTCTGGGGCATTTGAAAAGGGTTCCAGGAGGCAGTGACAACCAGCATTACTTTTGCCCGCTGGCACCTTTGCTGTGGCAGCAAAAGCTGGACGTTTGTCTTTATTGCTCCGGAGGATGCCGAAAGCGAAAACAGGTGCTTTTGAGGATGGAGTCCGCAGGAAAGCAGAGAGGGCCAAATTGTCTGTGGCATTTGAAAGAGTTCTAGGAGGTAGTGAGAACCAGCATTACTTTTCCCCGCTGGCACCTTTGCTGTGGCAGCAAAAGCTGGACGTTTGTCTTTTTTGCTTTGGAGGCTGCCGAAAGCGAAAACAGGTGCTTTTGAGGATGGAGTCCGCAGGAAAGCAGAGAGGGCCAAATTGTCTGTGGCTTTTGAAAGGGTTCCAGGAGGCAGTGAGAACCAGCATTACTTTTCCCCGCTGGCACCTTTGCTGTGGCAGCAAAACCTGGACGTTTGTCTTTTTTGCTCCTGAGGATGCCGAAAGCGAAAACAGGTGCTTTTGAGGATGGAGTCCGCAGGAAAGCAGAGAGGGCCAAATTCTCTGGGGCATTTGAAAGAGTTCTAGGAGGTAGTAAGAACCAGCATTACTTTTCCCCCTGGCATCTTTGCTGTGGCAGCAAAAGCTGGACGTTTGTCTTTTTTGCTTTGGAGGCTGCCGAAAGCGAAAACAGGTGCTTTTGAGGATGGAGTCCGCAGGAAAGCAGAGAGGGCCAAATTGTCTGGGGCATTTGAAAGAGTTCCAGGAGGTAGTGAGAACCAGCATTACTTTTCCCGGCTGGCACCTTTGCTGTGGCAGCAAAAGCTGGACGTTTGTCTTTTTTGCTCTGGAGGCTGCCGAAAGCGAAAACAGGTGCTTTTGAGGATGGAGTCCGCAGGAAAGCAGAGAGGGCCAAATTGTCTGGGGCATTTGAAGAGGTTCCAGGAGGCAATGAGGACCAGCATAACTTTTCCCCGCTGGCACCTTTGCTGTGGCAGCAAAACCTGGACGTTTGTCTTTTTTGCTCTGGAGGCTGCCGAAAGCGAAAACAGGTGCTTTTGAGGATGGAGTCCGCAGGAAAGCAGAGAGGGCCAAATTGTCTGGGGCATTTGAAAGAGTTCCAGGAGGCAGTGAGAACCAGCATTACTTTTCCCGGCTGGCACCTTTGCTGTGGCAGCAAAAGCTGGACGTTTGTCTTTTTTGCTCCGGAGGTTGCCGAAAGCGAAAACAGGTGCTTTTGAGGATGGAGTCCGCAGGAAAGCAGAGAGGGCCAAATTGTCTGGGGCATTTGAAGAGGTTCCAGGACGCAGTGAGAACCAGCATTACTTTTCGCCGCTGGCACCTTTGCTGTGGCAGCAAAAGCTGGACGTTTGTCTTTTTTGCTCTGGAGGCTGCCGAAAGCGAAAACAGGTGCTTTTGAGGATGGAGTCCGCAGGAAAGCAGAGAGGGCCAAATTGTCTGGGGCATTTGAAAGAGTTCTAGGAGGTAGTGAGAACCAGCATTACTTTTCCCCGCTGGCACCTTTGCTGTGGCAGCAAAAGCTGGACGTTTGTCTTTTTTCCTCCGGAGGCTGCCGAAAGCGAAAACAGGTGCTTTTGAGGATGGAGTCCGCAGGAAAGCAGAGAGGGCCAAATTGTCTGGGGCATTTGAAAGGGTTCCAGGAGGCAGTGAGAACCAGCATTACTTTTCCCCGCTGGCACCTCTGCTGTGGCAGGAAAACCTGGACGTTTGTCTTTTTTGCTCCTGAGGATGCCGAAAGCGAAAACAGGTGCTTTTGAGGATGGAGTCCGCAGGAAAGCAGAGAGGGCCAAATTGTCTGGGGCATTTGAAAGGGTTCCAGGAGGCACTGAGAACCGGCATTACTTTTCCCCGCTGGCACCTTTGCTGTGGCAGCAAAAGCTGGACGTTTGTCTTTTTTGCTCTTGACGTTGCCGAAAGCGAAAACAGGTGCTTTTGAGGATGGAGTCCGCAGAAAAGCAGAGAGGGCCAAATTGTCTGGGGCATTTGAAAGGGTTCTAGGAGGCAGTGAGAACCAGCATTACTTTTCCCCGCTGGCACCTTTGCTGTGGCAGCAAAACCTGGACGTTTGTCTTTTTTGCTCCGGAGGCTGCCGAAAGCGAAAACAGGTGCTTTTGAGCATGGAGTCCGCAGGAAAGCAGAGAGGGCCAAATTCTCTGGGGCATTTGAAAGAGTTCCAGGAGGCAGTGAGAACCAGCATTACTTTTCCCCGCTGGCATCTTTGCTGTGGCAGCAAAAGCTGGACGTTTGTCTTTTTACCACCGGAGGGCGCCGAAAGTGAAAAAAGGCGCTTTTGAGGATAGAGTCCGCAGGAAAGCAGAGAGGGCCAAATGGTCTGGGGCATTTGAAGGGGTTCCAGGAGGCAGTGAGAACCAGCATTACTTTTCGCCGCTGGCACCTTTGCTGTGGCAGCAAAAGCTGGACGTTTGTCTTTTTTGCTCTGGAGGATGCCGAAATCGAAAAAAGGTGCTTTTGAGGATGGAGTCCGCAGGAAAGTAAAGAGGGCCAAATTGTCTGTGGCATTTGAAAGGGTTCCAGGAGGCAGTGAGAACCAGCATTACTTTTCCCCGCTGGCACCTTTGCTGTGGCAGCAAAAGCTGGACGTTTGTCTTTTTTGCTCCTGAGGTTGCCGAAAGCGAAAACAGGTGCTTTTGAGGAGGGACTCCGCAGGAAAGCAGAGAGGGCCAAATTGTCTGGGGCATTTGAAAGGGTTCCAGGAGGCAGTGAGAACCAGCATTACTTTTCCCCGCTGGCACCTTTGCTGTGGCAGCAAAACCTGGACGTTTGTCTTTTTTGCTCCGGAGGTTGCTGAAAGCGAAAACAGGTGCTTTTGAGGATGGAGTCCGCAGGAAAGCAGAGAGGGCCAAATTGTCTGGGGCATTTGAAAGAGTTCCAGGAGGCAGTGAGAACCAGCATTACTTTTCCCAGCTGGCACCTTTGCTGTGGCAGCAAAAGCTGGACGTTTGTCTTTTTTGCTCCGGAGGCTGCCGAAAACGAAAACAGGTGCTTTTGAGGATGGAGTCCGCAGGAAAGCAGAGAGGGCCAAATTCTCTGGGGCATTTGAAAAGGGTTCCAGGAGGCAGTGAGAACCAGCATTACTTTTGCCCGCTGGCACCTTTGCTGTGGCAGCAAAAGCTGGACGTTTGTCTTTATTGCTCCGGAGGCTGCCGAAAGCGAAAACAGGTGCTTTTGAGGATGGAGTCCACAGGAAAGAAGAGAGGGCCAAATTGTCTGTGGCATTTGAAAGAGTTCTAGGAGGTAGTGAGAACCAGCATTACTTTTCCCCGCTGGCACCTTTGCTGTGGCAGCAAAAGCTGGACGTTTGTCTTTTTTGCTTTGGAGGCTGCCGAAAGCGAAAAAAGGTGCTTTTAAGGATGGAGTCCGCAGGAAAGCAGAGAGGGCCAAATTGTCTGGGGCATTTGAAAGAGTTCCAGGAGGTAGTGAGAACCAGCATTACTTTTCCCGGCTGGCACCTTTGCTGTGGCAGCAAAACCTGGACGTTTGTCTTTTTTGCTCCGGAGGCTGCCGAAAGCGAAAACAGGTGCTTTTGAGGATGGAGTCCGCAGGAAAGCAGAGAGGGCCAAATTGTCTGGGGCATTTGAAGAGGTTCCAGGACGCAGTGAGAACCAGCATTACTTTTCGCCGCTGGCACCTTTGCTGTGGCAGCAAAACCTGGACGTTTGTCTTTTTTGCTCTGGAGGATGCCGAAAGCGAAAACAGGTGCTTTTGAGGATGGAGTCCGCAGGAAAGCAGAGAGGGCCAAATTGTCTGTGGCATTTGAAAGAGTTCTAGGAGGTAGTGAGAACCAGCATTACTTTTCCCCGCTGGCACCTTTGCTGTGGCAGCAAAAGCTGGACGTTTGTCTTTTTTCCTCCGGAGGCTGCCGAAAGCGAAAACAGGTGCTTTTGAGGATGGAGTCCGCAGGAAAGCAGAGAGGGCCAAATTGTCTGGGGCATTTGAAAGGGTTCCAGGAGGCAGTGAGAACCAGCATTACTTTTCCCCGCTGGCACCTTTGCTGTGGCAGCAAAAGCTGGACGTTTGTCTTTTTTGCTCCTGAGGATGCCGAAAGCGAAAACAGGTGCTTTTGAGGATGGAGTCCGCAGGAAAGCAGAGAGGGCCAAATTCTCTGGGGCATTTGAAAGAGTTCTAGGAGGTAGTAAGAACCAGCATTACTTTTCCCCCTGGCATCTTTGTTGTGGCAGCAAAAGCTGGACGTTTGTCTTTTTTGCTTTGGAGGCTGCCGAAAGCGAAAACAGGTGCTTTTGAGGATGCAGTCCGCAGGAAAGCAGAGAGGGCCAAATTGTCTGGGGCATTTGAAAGAGTTCCAGGAGGTAGTGAGAACCAGCATTACTTTTCCCGGCTGGCACCTTTGCTGTGGCAGCAAAAGCTGGACGTTTGTCTTTTTTGCTCTGGAGGCTGCCGAAAGCGAAAACAGGTGCTTTTGAGGATGGAGTCCGCAGGAAAGCAGAGAGGGCCAAATTGTCTGGGGCATTTGAGGAGGTTCCAGGAGGCAATGAGGACCAGCATAACTTTTCCCCGCTGGCACCTTTGCTGTGGCAGCAAAACCTGGACGTTTGTCTTTTTTGCTCCGGAGGCTGCCGAAAGCGAAAACAGGTGCTTTTGAGGATGGAGTCCGCAGGAAAGCAGAGAGGGCCAAATTTGTCTGGGGCATTTGAAAGAGTTCCAGGAGGCAGTGAGAACCAGCATTACTTTTCCCGGCTGGCACCTTTGCTGTGGCAGCAAAAGCTGGACGTTTGTCTTTTTTGCTCCGGAGGTTGCCGAAAGTGAAAACAGGTGCTTTTGAGGATGGAGTCCGCAGGAAAGCAGAGAGGGCCGAATTGTCTGGGGCATTTGAAGAGGTTCCAGGACGCAGTGAGAACCAGCATTACTTTTCGCCGCTGGCACCTCTGCTGTGGCAGCAAAAGCTGGACGTTTGTCTTTTTTGCTCCTGAGGATGCCGAAAGCGAAAACAGGTGCTTTTGAGGATGGAGTCCGCAGGAAAGCAGAGAGGGCCAAATTCTCTGGGGCATTTGAAAGAGTTCTAGGAGGTAGTAAGAACCAGCATTACTTTTCCCCCTGGCATCTTTGCTGTGGCAGCAAAAGCTGGACGTTTGTCTTTTTTGCTCCGGAGGCTGCCGAAAGCGAAAACAGGTGCTTTTGAGGATGGAGTCCGCAGGAAAGCAGAGAGGGCCAAATTGTCTGGGGCATTTGAAAGAGTTCCAGGAGGCAGTGAGAACCAGCATTACTTTTCCCCGCTGGCACCTCTGCTGTGGCAGCAAAAGCTGGACGTTTGTCTTTTTTGCTCCTGAGGCTGCCGAAAGCGAAAACAGGTGCTTTTGAGGATGGAGTCCGCAGGAAAGCAGAGAGGGCCAAATTGTCTGGGGCATTTGAAAGAGTTCCAGGAGGCAGTGAGAACCAGCATTACTTTTCCCCGCTGGCACCTCTCCTGTGGCAGAAAAAGCTGGACGTTTGTCTTTTTTGCTCCTGAGGATGCCGAAAGAGAAAAGAGGTGCTTTTGAGGATGGAGTCCGCAGGAAAGCAGAGAGGGCCAAATTGTCTGTGGTTTTTGAAGAGGTTCCAGGAGGCAATGAGGACCAGCATTACTTTTCCCCGCTGGCAAATTTGCTGTGGCAGCAAAAGCTGGACGTTTGTCTTTTTTGCTCTGGAGGCTGCCGAAAGCGAAAACAGGTGCTTTTGAGGATGGAGTCCGCAGAAAAGCAGAGAGGGCCAAATTGTCTGGGGCATTTGAAAGGGTTCCAGGAGGCAGTGAGAACCAGCATTACTTTTCCCCGCTGGCACCTTTGCTGTGGCAGCAAAAGCTGGACGTTTGTCTTTTTTGCTCCTGAGGATGCCGAAAGTGAAAACAGGTGCTTTTAAGGATGAAGTCCGCAGGAAAGCAGAGAGGGCCAAATTGTCTGGGGCATTTGAAAGAGTTCCAGGAGGTAGTGAGAACCAGCATTACTTTTCCCCGCTGGCACCTTTGCTGTGGCAGCAAAAGCTGGACGTTTGTCTTTTTTGCTCCGGAGGCTGCCGAAAACGAAAACAGGTGCTTTTGAGGATGGAGTCCGCAGGAAAGCAGAGAGGGCCAAATTGTCTGGGGCATTTGAAAAGGGTTCCAGGAGGCAGTGAGAACCAGCATTACTTTTGCCTGCTGGCACCTTTGCTGTGGCAGGAAAACCTGGACGTTTGTCTTTTTTGCTCCTGAGGTTTCCGAAAGCGAAAACAGGTGCTTTTGAGGATGGAGTCCGCAGGAAAGCAGAGAGGGCCAAATTGTCTGTGGCATTTGAAGAGGTTCCAGGACGCAGTGAGAACCAGCATTACTTTTCCCCGCTGGCACCTTTGCTGTGGCAGCAAAACCTGGACGTTTGTCTTTTTTGCTCCGGAGGCTGCCGAAAGCGAAAACAGGTGCTTTTGAGGATGGAGTCCTCAGGAAAGCAGACAGGGCCAAATTGTCTGTGGCATTTGAAAGAGTTCTAGGAGGTAGTGAGAACCAGCATTACTTTTCCCCGCTGGCACCTTTGCTGTGGCAGCAAAAGCTGGACGTTTGTCTTTTTTGATCCGGAGGCTGCCGAAAGCGAAAACAGGTGCTTTTGAAGATGCAGTCCGCAGGAAAGCAGAGAGGGCCAAATTGTCTGGGGCATTTGAAAGGGTTCCAGGAGGCAGTGAGAACCAGCATTACTTTTCCCCGCTGGCACCTCTGCTGTGGCAGCAAAAGTTGGACGTTTGTCTTTTTTGCTCCTGAGGATGCCGAAAGCGAAAACAGGTGCTTTTGAGGATGGAGTCCGCAGGAAAGAAGAGAGGGCCAAATTGTCTGTGGCATTTGAAAGGGTTCCAGGAGGTAGTGAGAACCAGCATTACTTTTCCCCGCTGGCACCTTTGCTGTGGCAGCAAAAGCTGGACGTTTGTCTTTTTTGCTTTGGAGGCTGCCGAAAGCGAAAACAGGTGCTTTTAAGGATGGAGTCCGCAGGAAAGCAGAGAGGGCCAAATTGTCTGGGGCATTTGAAAGAGTTCCAGGAGGTAGTGAGAACCAGCATTACTTTTCCCCGCTGGCACCTCTGCTGTGGCAGCAAAACCTGGACGTTTGTCTTTTTTGCTCTGGAGGCTGCCGAAAGCGAAAAGACGTGCTTTTGAGGATGGAGTCCGCAGGAAAGCAGAGAGGGCCAAATTGTCTGGGGCATTTGAAAGGGTTCCAGGAGGCAGTGAGAACCAGCATTACTTTTCCCGGCTGGCACCTTTGCTGTGGCAGCAAAAGCTGGACGTTTGTCTTTTTTGCTCCGGAGGCTGCCGAAAGCGAAAACAGGTGCTTTTGAGGATGGAGTCCGCAGGAAAGCAGAGAGGGCCAAATTGTCTGGGGCATTTGAAGAGGTTCCAGGACGCAGTGAGAACCAGCATTACTTTTCGCCGCTGGCACCTTTGCTGTGACAGCAAAACCTGGACGTTTGTCTTTTTTGCTCTGGAGGCTGCCGAAAGCGAAAACAGGTGCTTTTGAGGATGGAGTCCGCAGGAAAGCAGAGAGGGCCAAATTGTCTTTGGCATTTGAAAGAGTTCCAGGAGGTAGTGAGAACCAGCATTACTTTTCCCCGCTGGCACCTTTGCTGTGGCAGCAAAAGCTGGACGTTTGTCTTTTTTGCTCCGGAGGCTGCCGAAAGCGAAAACAGGTGCTTTTAAGGATGGAGTCCGCAGGAAAGCAGAGAGGGCCAAATTGTCTGGGGCATATGAAAGGATTCCAGGAGGCAGTGAGAACCAGCATTACTTTTCCCCGCTGGCACCTCTGCTGTGGCAGCAAAAGCTGGACGTTTGTCTTTTTTGCTCCTGAGGATGCCGAAAGCGAAAACAGGTGCTTTTGAGGATGGAGTCCGCAGGAAAGCAGAGAGGGCCAAATTCTCTGGGGCATTTGAAAGAGTTCTAGGAGGTAGTAAGAACCAGCATTACTTTTCCCCCTGGCATCTTTGCTGTGGCAGCAAAAGCTGGACGTTTGTCTTTTTTGCTTTGGAGGCTGCCGAAAGCGAAAACAGGTGCTTTTGAGGATGGAGTCCGCAGGAAAGCAGAGAGGGCCGAATTGTCTGGGGCATTTGAAAGAGTTCCAGGAGGTAGTGAGAACCAGCATTACTTTTCCCGGCTGGCACCTTTGCTGTGGCAGCAAAAGCTGGACGTTTGTCTTTTTTGCTCTGGAGGCTGCCGAAAGCGAAAACAGGTGCTTTTGAGGATGGAGTCCGCAGGAAAGCAGAGAGGGCCAAATTGTCTGGGGCATTTGAAGAGGTTCCAGGAGGCAATGAGGACCAGCATAACTTTTCCCCGCTGGCACCTTTGCTGTGGCAGCAAAACCTGGACGTTTGTCTTTTTTGCTCCGGAGGCTGCCGAAAGCGAAAACAGGTGCTTTTGAGGATGGAGTCCGCAGGAAAGCAGAGAGGGCCAAATTGTCTGTGGCATTTGATAAGGTTCCAGGAGGCAATGAGGACCAGCATTACTTTTCCCGGCTGGCACCTTTGCTGTGGCAGCAAAAGCTGGACGTTTGTCTTTTTTGCTCCGGAGGTTGCCGAAAGCGAAAACAGGTGCTTTTGAGGATGGAGTCCGCAGGAAAGCAGAGAGGGCCAAATTGTCTGGGGCATTTGAAAGAGTTCCAGGAGGCAGTGAGAACCAGCATTACTTTTCCCCGCTGGCACCTCTGCTGTGGCAGCAAAAGCTGGACGTTTGTCTTTTTTGCTCCGGAGGATGCCGAAAGCGAAAACAGGTGCTTTTGAGGATGGAGTCCGCAGAAAAGCAGAGAGGGCCAAATTGTCTGGGGCATTTGAAAGGGTTCCAGGAGGCAGTGAGAACCAGCATTACTTTTCCCCGCTGGCACCTTTGCTGTGGCAGCAAAACCTGGACGTTTGTCTTTTTTGCTCCGGAAATTGCCGAAAGCGAAAACAGGTGCTTTTGAGGATGGAGTCCGCAGGAAAGCAGAGAGGGCCAAATTGTCTGAGGCATTTGAAGAGGTTCCAGGAGGCAATGAGGACCAGCATAACTTTTCCCCGCTGGCACCTTTGCTGTGGCAGGAAAACCTGGACGTTTGTCTTTTTTGCTCCTGAGGTTGCCGAAAGCGAAAACAGGTACTTTTGAGGATGGTGTCCGCAGGAAAGCAGAGAGGGCCAAATTGTCTGTTGCATTTGAAGAGGTTCCAGGACGCAGTGAGAACCAGCATTACTTTTCCTAGCTGGCACATTTGCTGTGGCAGCAAAAGCTGGACGTTTGTCTTTTTTGCTCTGGAGGCTGCCGAAAGCGAAAACAGGTGCTTTTGAGGATGGAGTCCGCAGGAAAGCAGAGAGGGCCAAATTGTCTGGGGCATTTGAAAGAGTTCAGGAGGCAGTGAGAAACAGCATTACTTTTGCCCGCTGGCACCTTTGCTGTGGCAGCAAAACCTGGACGTTTGTCTTTTTTGCTCCGGAGGCTGCCGAAAGCGAAAACAGGTGCTTTTGAGGATAGAGTCCGCAGGAAAGCAGAGAGGGCCAAATTGTCTGGGGCATTTGAAAGAGTTCCAGGAGGCAGTGAGAACCAGCATTACTTTTCCCGGCTGGCACCTTTGCTGTGGCAGCAAAACCTGGACGTTTGTCTTTTTTGCTCCGGAGGCTGCCGAAAGCGAAAACAGGTGCTTTTGAGGATGGAGTCCGCAGGAAAGCAGAGAGGGCCAAATTGTCTGTGGCATTTGATAAGGTTCCAGGAGGCAATGAGGACCAGCATTACTTTTCCCGGCTGGCACCTTTGCTGTGGCAGCAAAAGCTGGACGTTTGTCTTTTTTGCTCCGGAGGTTGCCGAAAGCGAAAACAGGTGCTTTTGAGGATGGAGTCCGCAGGAAAGCAGAGAGGGCCAAATTGTCTGGGGCATTTGAAAGAGTTCCAGGAGGCAGTGAGAACCAGCATTACTTTTCCCCGCTGGCACCTCTGCTGTGGCAGCAAAAGCTGGACGTTTGTCTTTTTTGCTCCTGAGGATGCCGAAAGCGAAAACAGGTGCTTTTGAGGATGGAGTCCGCAGGAAAGCAGAGAGGGCCAAATTGTGGGGGCATTTGAAAGAGTTCCAGGAGGCAGTGAGAACCAGCATTACTTTTCCCCGCTGGCACCTCTCCTGTGGCAGAAAAAGCTGGACGTTTGTCTTTTTTGCTCCTGAGGTTGCCGAAAGCGAAAAGAGGTGCTTTTGAGGATGGAGTCCGCAGGAAAGCAGAGAGGGCCAAATTGTCTGTGGTTTTTGAAGAGGTTCCAGGAGGCAATGAGGACGAGCATTACTTTTCCCCGCTGGCAAATTTGCTGTGGCAGCAAAAGCTGGACGTTTGTCTTTTTTGCTCTGGAGGCTGCCGAAAGCGAAAACAGGTGCTTTTGAGGATGGAGTCCGCAGAAAAGCAGAGAGGGCCAAATTGTCTGGGGCATTTGAAAGGGTTCCAGGAGGCAGTGAGAACCAGCATTACTTTTCCCGGCTGGCACCTTTGCTGTGGCAGCAAAACCTGGACGTTTGTCTTTTTTGCTCCGGAAATTGCCGAAAGCGAAAACAGGTGCTTTTGAGGATGGAGTCCGCAGGAAAGCAGAGAGGGCCAAATTGTCTGAGGCATTTGAAGAGGTTCCAGGAGGCAATGAGGACCAGCATAACTTTTCCCCGCTGGCACCTTTGCTGTGGCAGGAAAACCTGGACGTTTGTCTTTTTTGCTCCTGAGGTTGCCGAAAGCGAAAACAGGTACTTTTGAGGATGGTGTCCGCAGGAAAGCAGAGAGGGCCAAATTGTCTGTTGCATTTGAAGAGGTTCCAGGACGCAGTGAGAACCAGCATTACTTTTCCTAGCTGGCACATTTGCTGTGGCAGCAAAAGCTGGACGTTTGTCTTTTTTGCTCCGGAGGCTGCCGAAAGCGAAAACAGGTGCTTTTGAGGATGGAGTCCGCAGGAAAGCAGAGAGGGCCAAATTGTCTGGGGCATTTGAAAGAGTTCAGGAGGCAGTGAGAAACAGCATTACTTTTGCCCGCTGGCACCTTTGCTGTGGCAGCAAAACCTGGACGTTTGTCTTTTTTGCTCCGGAGGCTGCCGAAAGCGAAAACAGGTGCTTTTGAGGATAGAGTCCGCAGGAAAGCAGAGAGGGCCAAATTGTCTGGGGCATTTGAAAGAGTTCCAGGAGGCAGTGAGAACCAGCATTACTTTTCCCGGCTGGAACCTTTGCTGTGGCAGCAAAACCTGGACGTTTGTCTTTTTTGCTCCGGAGGCTGCCGAAAGCGAAAACAGGTGCTTTTGAGGATGGAGTCCGCAGGAAAGCAGAGAGGGCCAAATTGTCTGTGGCATTTGAAGAGGTTCCAGGAGGCAATGAGGACCAGCATCACTTTTCCCCGCTGGCACCTTTGCTGTGGCAGCAAAAGCTGGACGTTTGTCTTTTTTGCTCCTGAGGTTGCCGAAAGCGAAAACAGGTGCTTTTGAGGATGGAGTCCGCAGGAAAGCAGAGAGGGCCAAATTGTCTGTGGCATTTGAAGAGGTTCCAGGAGGCAATGAGGACCAGCATTACTTTTCCCCGCTGGCACCTTTGCTGTGGCAGCAAAAGCTGGACGTTTGTCTTTTTTGCTCCGGAGGCTGCCGAAAGCGAAAACAGGTGCTTTTGAGGATGGAGTCCGCAGGAAAGCAGAGAGGGCCAAATTGTCTGGGGCATTTGAAAGAGTTCCAGGAGGCAGTGAGAACCAGCATTACTTTTCCCGGCTGGCACCTTTGCTGTGGCAGCAAAAGCTGGACGTTTGTCTTTTTTGCTCCGGAGGCTGCCGAAAGCGAAAACAGGTGCTTTTGAGGATGCAGTCCGCAGGAAAGCAGAGAGGGCCAAATTGTCTGGGGCATTTGAAAGGGTTCCAGGAGGCAGTGAGAACCAGCATTACTTTTGCCCGCTGGCACCTTTGCTGTGGCAGGAAAACCTGGACGTTTGTCTTTTTTGCTCCTGAGGTTGCCGAAAGCGAAAACAGGTGCTTTTGAGGATGGAGTCCGCAGGAAAGCAGAGAGGGCCAAATTGTCTGGGGCATTTGAAGAGGTTCCAGGACGCAGTGAGAACCAGCATTACTTTTCGCCGCTGGCACCTTTGCTGTGGCAGCAAAACCTGGACGTTTGTCTTTTTTGCTCCTGAGGATGCCGAAAGCGAAAACAGGTGCTTTTGAGGATGGAGTCCGCAGGAAAGCAGAGAGGGCCAGATTCTCTGGGGCATTTGAAAGAGTTCTAGGAGGTAGTAAGAACCAGCATTACTTTTCCCCCTGGCATCTTTGCTGTGGCAGCAAAAGCTGGACGTTTGTCTTTTTTGCTTTGGAGGCTGCCGAAAGCGAAAACAGGTGCTTTTGAGGATGGAGTCCGCAGGAAAGCAGAGAGGGCCGAATTGTCTGGGGCATTTGAAAGAGTTCCAGGAGGTAGTGAGAACCAGCATTACTTTTCCCGGCTGGCACCTTTGCTGTGGCAGCAAAAGCTGGACGTTTGTCTTTTTTGCTCCGGAGTTTGCCGAAAGCGAAAACAGGTGCTTTTGAGGATGGAGTCTGCAGGAAAGCAGAGAGGGCCAAATTGTCTGGGGCATTTGAAAGAGTTCCAGGAGGCAGTGAGAACCAGCATTACTTTTCCCCGCTGGCACCTCTGCTGTGGCAGCAAAAGCTGGACGTTTGTCTTTTTTGCTCCTGAGGATGCCGAAAGCGAAAACAGGTGCTTTTGAGGATGGAGTCCGATGGAAAGCAGAGAGGGCCAAATTGTCTGGGGCATTTGAAAGAGTTCCAGGAGGCAGTGAGAACCAGCATTACTTTTCCCCGCTGGCACCTCTCCTGTGGCAGAAAAAGCTGGACGTTTGTCTTTTTTGCTCCTGAGGTTGCCGAAAGCGAAAAGAGGTGCTTTTGAGGATGGAGTCCGCAGGAAAGCAGAGAGGGCCAAATTGTCTGTGGTTTTTGAAGAGGTTCCAGGAGGCAATGAGGACCAGCATTACTTTTCCCCGCTGGCAAATTTGCTGTGGCAGCAAAAGCTGGACGTTTGTCTTTTTTGCTCTGGAGGCTGCCGAAAGCGAAAACAGGTGCTTTTGAGGATGGAGTCCGCAGAAAAGCAGAGAGGGCCAAATTGTCTGGGGCATTTGAAAGGGTTCCAGGAGGCAGTGAGAACCAGCATTACTTTTCCCGGCTGGCACCTTTGCTGTGGCAGCAAAACCTGGACGTTTGTCTTTTTTGCTCCGGAAATTGCCGAAAGCGAAAACAGGTGCTTTTGAGGATGGAGTCCGCAGGAAAGCAGAGAGGGCCAAATTGTCTGAGGCATTTGAAGAGGTTCCAGGAGGCAATGAGGACCAGCATAACTTTTCCCCGCTGGCACCTTTGCTGTGGCAGCAAAACCTGGACGTTTGTCTTTTTTGCTCCTGAGGTTGCCGAAAGCGAAAACAGGTACTTTTGAGGATGGTGTCCGCAGGAAAGCAGAGAGGGCCAAATTGTCTGTGGCATTTGAAGAGGTTCCAGAACGCAGTGAGAACCAGCATTACTTTTCCTAGCTGGCACATTTGCTGTGGCAGCAAAAGCTGGACGTTTGTCTTTTTTGCTCTGGAGGCTGCCGAAAGCGAAAACAGGTGCTTTTGAGGATGGAGTCCGCAGGAAAGCAGAGAGGGCCAAATTGTCTGGGGCATTTGAAAGAGTTCCAGGAGGCAGTGAGAACCAGCATTACTTTTCCCCGGTGGCACCTTTGCTGTGGCAGCAAAAGCTGGACGTTTGTCTTTTTTGCTCCGGAGGCTGCCGAAAGCGAAAACAGGTGCTTTTGAGGATAGAGTCCGCAGGAAAGCAGAGAGGGCCAAATTGTCTGGGGCATTTGAAAGAGTTCCAGGAGGCAGTGAGAACCAGCATTACTTTTCCCGGCTGGCACCTTTGCTGTGGCAGCAAAACCTGGACATTTGTCTTTTTTGCTCCGGAGGCTGCCGAAAGCGAAAACAGGTGCTTTTGAGGATGGAGTCCGCAGGAAAGCAGAGAGGGCCAAATTGTCTGTGGCATTTGAAGAGGTTCCAGGAGGCAATGAGGACCAGCATCACTTTTCCCCGCTGGCACCTTTGCTGTGGCAGCAAAAGCTGGACGTTTGTCTTTTTTGCTCCTGAGGTTGCCGAAAGCGAAAACAGGTGCTTTTGAGGATGGAGTCCGCAGGAAAGCAGAGAGGGCCAAATTGTCTGTGGCATTTGATAAGGTTCCAGGAGGCAATGAGGACCAGCATTACTTTTCCCCGCTGGCACCTTTGCTGTGGCAGCAAAAGCTGGACGTTTGTCTTTTTTGCTCCGGAGGCTGCCGAAAGCGAAAACAGGTGCTTTTGAGGATGGAGTCCGCAGGAAAGCAGAGAGGGCCAAATTGTCTGGGGCATTTGAAAGAGTTCCAGGAGGCAGTGAGAATCAGCATTACTTTTCCCGGCTGGCACCTTTGCTGTGGCAGCAAAAGCTGGACGTTTGTCTTTTTTGCTCCGGAGGCTGCCGAAAGCGAAAACAGGTGCTTTTGAGGATGCAGTCCGCAGGAAAGCAGAGAGGGCCAAATTGTCTGGGGCATTTGAAAGAGTCACAGGAGGCAGTGAGAAGTAGCATTACTTTTCCCTGATGGCACCTTTGCTGTGGCAGCAAAAGCTGGACGTTTGTCTTTTTTGCTCCGGAGGTTGCCGAAAGCGAAAACAGGTGCTTTTGAGGATGGAGTCCGCAGGAAAGCAGAGAGTGCCAAATTGTCTGTGGCATTTGAAGAGGTTCCAGGAGGCAATGAGGACCAGCATTACTTTTCCCCGATGGCACCTTTGCTGTGGCAGCAAAAGCTGGACGTTTGTCTTTTTACCACCGGAGGGCGCCGAAAGTGAAAAAAGGCGCTTTTGAGGATAGAGTCCGCAGGAAAGCAGAGAGGGCCAAATGGTCTGGGGCATTTGAAGGGGTTCCAGGAGGCAGTGAGAACCAGCATTACTTTTCCCCGCTGGCACCTTTGCTGTGGCAGCAAAAGCTGGACGTTTGTCTTTTTTGCTCCGGAGGCTGCCGAAAACGAAAACAGGTGCTTTTGAGGATGGAGTCCGCAGGAAAGCAGAGAGGGCCAAATTGTCTGAAGCATTTGAAAGAGTTCCAAGAGGCAGTGAGAACCAGCATTACTTTTCCCCGCTGGCACCTCTGCTGTGGCAGCAAAAGCTGGACGTTTGTCTTTTTTGCTCCTGAGGATGCCGAAAGCGAAAACAGGTGCTTTTGAGGATGGAGTCCGCAGGAAAGCAGAGAGGGCCAAATTGTCTGAGGCATTTGAAGAGGTTCCAGGAGGCAATGAGGACCAGCATTACTTTTCCCCGCTGGCACCTTTGCTGTGGCAGCAAAGCCTGGACGTTTGTCTTTTTTGCTCCTGAGGTTGCCGAAAGCGAAAACAGGTGCTTTTGAGGATGGAGTCCGCAGGAAAGCAGAGAGGGCCAAATTGTCTGTGGCATTTGAAAGAGTTCCAGGAGGCAGTGAGAACCAGCATTACTTTTCCCGGCTGGCACCTTTGCTGTGGCAGCAAAAGCTGGACGTTTGTCTTTTTTGCTCCGGAGGCTGCCGAAAGCGAAAACAGGTGCTTTTGAGGATGGAGTCCGCAGGAAAGCAGAGAGGGCCAAATTGTCTGGGGCATTTGAAAGGGTTCCAGGAGGCAGTGAGAACCAGCATTACTTTTCCCCGGTGGCACCTTTGCTGTGGCAGCAAAAGCTGGACGTTTGTCTTTTTTGCTCCTGAGGATGCCGAAAGCGAAAACAGGTGCTTTTGAGGATGGAGTCCGCAGGAAAGCAGAGAGGGCCAAATTGTCTGTGGCATTTGAAAGAGTTCCAGGAGGCAGTGAGAACCAGCATTACTTTTCCCCGCTGGCACCTTTGCTGTGGCAGCAAAAGCTGGACGTTTGTCTTTTTTGCTCCGGAGGCTGCCGAAAGCGAAAACAGGTGCTTTTGAGGATGGAGTCCGCAGGAAAGCAGAGAGGGCCAAATTGTCTGTGGCATTTGAAAGAGTTCCAGGAGGCAGTGAGAACCAGCATTACTTTTCCCCGCTGGCACCTTTGCTGTGGCAGGAAAACCTGGACGTTTCTCTTTTTTGCTCCTGAGGTTGCCGAAAGCGAAAACAGGTGCTTTTGAGGATGGAGTCCGCAGGAAAGCAGAGAGGGCCAAATTGTCTGTGGCATTTGAAGAGGTTCCAGGAGGCAATGAGGACCAGCATTACTTTTCCCTGCTGGCACCTTTGCTGTGGCAGCAAAAGCTGGACGTTTGTCTTTTTTGCTCCTGAGGTTGCCGAAAGCGAAAACAGGTGCTTTTGAGGATGGAGTCCGCAGGAAAGCAGAGAGGGCCAAATTGTCTGTGGCATTTGATAAGGTTCCAGGAGGCAATGAGGACCAGCATTACTTTTCCCGGCTGGCACCTTTGCTGTGGCAGCAAAAGCTGGACGTTTGTCTTTTTTGCTCCGGAGGTTGCCGAAAGCGATAACAGGTGCTTTTGAGGATGGAGTCCGCAGGAAAGCAGAGAGGGCCAAATAGTCTGGGGCATTTGAAAGAGTTCCAGGAGGCAGTGAGAACCAGCATTACTTTTCCCGGCTGGCACCTTTGCTGTGGCAGCAAAAGCTGGACGTTTGTCTTTTTTGCTCCTGAGGTTGCCGAAAGAAAAAACAGGTGCTTTTGAGGATGGAGTCCGCAGGAAAGCAGAGAGGGCCAAATAGTCTGGGGCATTTGAAGAGGTTCCAGGAGGCATTGAGAACCAGCATTACTTTTCCCCGCTGGCACCTTTGCTGTGGCAGCAAAAGCTGGATGTTTGTCTTTTTTGCTCCGGAGGCTGCCGAAAGCGAAAACAGGTGCTTTTGAGGATGGAGTCCGCAGGAAAGCAGAGAGGGCCAAATTGTCTGGGGCATTTGAAAGGGTTCCAGGAGGCAGTGAGAACCAGCATTACTTTTGCCCGCTGGCACATTTGCTGTGGCAGCAAAAGCTGGACGTTTGTCTATTTTGCTCCGGAGGTTGCCGAAAGCGAAAACAGGTGCTTTTGAGCATGGAGTCCGCAGGAAAGCAGAGAGGGCCAAATTGTCTGGGGCATTTGAAAGAGTTCTAGGAGGTAGTGAGAACCAGCATTACTTTTCCCCGCTGGCACCTTTGCTGTGGCAGCAAAAGCTGGACGTTTGTCTTTTTTGAGCTGGAGGCTGCCGAAAGCGAAAACAGGTGCTTTTGAGGATGGAGTCCGCAGGAAAGCAGAGAGGGCCAAATTGTCTGTGGCATTTGAAGAGGTTCCAGGACGCAGTGAGAACCAGCATTACTTTTCCCCGCTGGCACCTTTGCTGTGGCAGCAAAAGCTGGACGTTTGTCTTTTTTGCTCCTGAGGTTGCCGAAAGCGAAAACAGGTGCTTTTGAGGATGGAGTCCGCAGGAAAGCAGAGAGGGCCAAATTGTCTGTGGCATTTGATAAGGTTCCAGGAGGCAATGAGGACCAGCATTACTTTTCCCCGCTGGCACATTTGCTGTGGCAGCAAAAGCTGGACGTTTGTCTTTTTTGCTCCGGAGGCTGCCGAAAGCGAAAACAGGTGCTTTTGAGGATGGAGTCCGCAGGAAAGCAGAGAGGGCCAAATTGTCTGTGGCATTTGAAAGAGTTCCAGGAGGCAGTGAGAACCAGCATTACTTTTCCCGGCTGGCACCTTTGCTGTGGCAGCAAAACCTGGACGTTTGTCTTTTTTGCTCCTGAGGCTGCCGAAAGCGAAAACAGGTGCTTTTGAGGATGGAGTCCGCAGGAAAGCAGAGAGGGCCAAATTGTCTGTGGCATTTGATAAGGTTCCAGGAGGCAATGAGGACCAGCATTACTTTTCCCGGCTGGCACCTCTGCTGTGGCAGCAAAACCTGGACGTTTGTCTTTTTTGCTCTGGAGGCTGCCGAAAGCGAAAACAGGTGCTTTTGAGGATGGAGTCCGCAGGAAAGCAGAGAGGGCCAAATTGTCTGGGGCATTTGAAAGGGTTCCAGGAGGCAGTGAGAACCAGCATTACTTTTCCCGGCTGGCACCTTTGCTGTGGCAGCAAAAGCTGGACGTTTGTCTTTTTTGCTCCGGAGGCTGCCGAAAGCGAAAACAGGTGCTTTTGAGGATGGAGTCCGCAGGAAAGCAGAGAGGGCCAAATAGTCTGGGGCATTTGAAGAGGTTCCAGGAGGCAGTGAGAACCAGCATTACTTTTTCCCGCTGGCACCTTTGCTGTGGCAGCAAAACCTGGACGTTTTTCTTTTTTGCTCCGGAGGCTGCCGAAAGCGAAAACAGGTGCTTTTGAGGATGGAGTCCGCAGGAAAGCAGAGAGGGCCAAATTGTCTGGGGCATTTGAAAGGGTTCCAGGAGGCAGTGAGAACCAGCATTACTTTTGCCCGCTGGCACCTTTGCTGTGGCAGCAAAACCTGGACGTTTGTCTTTTTTGCTCCTGAGGTTGCCGAAAGCGAAAACAGGTGCTTTTGAGGATGGAGTCCGCAGGAAAGCAGAGAGGGCCAAATTGTCTGTGGCATTTGAAGAGGTTCCAGGAGGCAATGAGGACCAGCATCACTTTTCCCCGCTGGCACCTTTGCTGTGGCAGCAAAAGCTGGACGTTTGTCTTTTTTGCTCTGGAGGCTGCCGAAAGCGAAAACAGGTGCTTTTGAGGATGGAGTCCGCAGGAAAGCAGAGAGGGCCAAATTGTCTGTGGCATTTGATAAGGTTCCAGGAGGCAATGAGGACCAGCATTACTTTTCCCCGCTGGCACCTTTGCTGTGGCAGCAAAAGCTGGACGTTTGTCTTTTTTGCTCCGGAGGCTGCCGAAAGCGAATACAGGTGCTTTTTAGGATGGAGTCCGCAGGAAAGCAGAGAGGGCCAAATTGTCTCTGGCATTTGAAAGAGTTCCAGGAGGCAGTGAGAACCAGCATTACTTTTCCCGGCTGGCACCTTTGCTGTGGCAGCAAAAGCTGGACGTTTTTCTTTTTTGCTCCGGAGGCTGCCGAAAGCGAAAACAAGTGCTTTTGAGGATGGAGTCCGCAGGAAAGCAGAGAGGGCCAAATTGTCTGGGGCATTTGAAAGGGTTCCAGGAGGCAGTGAGAACCAGCATTACTTTTGCCCGCTGGCACCTTTGCTGTGGCAGCAAAACCTGGACGTTTGTCTTTTTTGCTCCGGAGGTTGCCGAAAGCGAAAACAGGTGCTTTTGAGGATGGAGTCCGCAGGAAAGCAGAGAGGGCCAAATTGTCTGTGGCATTTGAAGAGGTTCCAGGAGGCAATGAGGACCAGCATCACTTTTCCCCGCTGGCACCTTTGCTGTGGCAGCAAAACCTGGACGTTTGTCTTTTTTGCTCCTGAGGTTGCCGAAAGCGAAAACAGGTGCTTTTGAGGATGGAGTCCGCAGGAAAGCAGAGAGGGCCAAATTGTCTGTGGCATTTGATAAGGTTCCAGGAGGCAATGAGGACCAGCATTACTTTTCCCGGCTGGCACCTTTGCTGTGGCAGCAAAAGCTGGACGTTTGTCTTTTTTGCTCCGGAGGTTGCCGAAAGCGAAAACAGGTGCTTTTGAGGATGGAGTCCGCAGGAAAGCAGAGAGGGCCAAATAGTCTGGGGCATTTGAAAGGGTTCCAGGAGGCAGTGAGAACCAGCATTACTTTTCCCGGCTGGCACCTTTGCTGTGGCAGCAAAAGCTGGACGTTTGTCTTTTTTGCTTTGGAGGTTGCCGAAAGCGAAAACAGGTGCTTTTGAGGATGGAGTCCGCAGGAAAGCAGAGAGGGCCAAATTGTCTGTGGCATTTGAAGAGGTTCCAGGAGGCAGTGAGAACCAGCATTACTTTTCCCGGCTGGCACCTTTGCTGTGGCAGCAAAACCTGGACGTTTGTCTTTTTTGCTTCTGAGGCTGCCGAAAGCGAAAACAGGTGCTTTTGAGGATGGAGTCCGCAGGAAAGCAGAGAGGGCCAAATTGTCTGGGGCATTTGAAAGAGTTCCAGGAGGCAGTGAGAACCAGCATTACTTTTCCCCGGTGGCACCTTTGCTGTGGCAGCAAAACCTGGACGTTTGTCTTTTTTGCTCCGGAGGCTGCCGAAAGCGAAAACAGGTGCTTTTGAGGATGGAGTCCGCAGGAAAGCAGAGAGGGCCAAATTGTCTGTGGCATTTGAAAGAGTTCCAGGAGGCAGTGAGAACCAGCATTACTTTTCCCGGCTGGCACCTTTGCTGTGGCAGCAAAAGCTGGACGTTTTTCTTTTTTGCTCCGGAGGCTGCCGAAAGCGAAAACAAGTGCTTTTGAGGATGGAGTCCGCAGGAAAGCAGAGAGGGCCAAATTGTCTGGGGCATTTGAAAGGGTTCCAGGAGGCAGTGAGAACCAGCATTACTTTTCCCCGCTGGCACCTTTGCTGTGGCAGCAAAAGCTGGACGTTTGTCTTTTTTGCTCCGGAGGCTGCCGAAAACGAAAACAGGTGCTTTTGAGCATGGAGTCCGCAGGAAAGCAGAGAGGGCCAAATTGTCTGGTGCCGCGATTGAGAGACGGAGACCTAGTTGGGTGCACGCCAGATCTAACTTTATTGTTTTCAGCAACCATCTTTTATATGATCAAATATTCATTAGAAGACAGCGTGTTAGAGTCTGATTGGTTACACAGAAAATCATCTCATACATATTACAAAAGCTGAGCTCCTAATTGGCCAGTCATTTCAAAGTCGTCCGTCTCTTTTCGCATCCTGTTGCCCAATTTCTTTCAACCACCAATTCCTTGTTCTATAAACAAAGCCAGGATGTTGCAGTCTGTTGTTCCTGATGTTTATCTTGTGACAGATAACAGTCTTGCCCAAGCAGAGGCTTTTTTCAAGGCGCTGCATTGTTCAAACTTTCTGTAGTTCGCGCTGCATAAGCTCCAGCACTTCCTTTTCGATTAGCTGGCTATCACTAGGAGTTCTTCCAAGGCTGATCAGATCATTCCCTTCATCTCCCCCCTCTTGTTGCACAATAAGGACCCGCTTCATTGAGTTTGCTATTAACCTCTGTAAACATTGCAACAGACAGGGTAAAAAGAGCAATAAAAGGACAAAGACAGCCAAAGCATACACAATTGTTTTTACCAGGCTTCTTAGCCAGCCAGACAAACCCCATCCTTTAAAAAGTTTGTCTAGCCAATCCCAGCTGTCATCCTGGTGGAGTTTAGAGACTCCTTCCTTAAGCTGCTGAATACTTGCGTGAATCGATTCAGAATGATCAGAAAGGTTCATACAACACATACCTTCAAAATCCTCACACCCATGGCCTTGTGCTAAAAGCAAAAAATCTATAGCAGCCCTATTTTGCAGTGTAGCATGGCGAACACTATCCACATCTAACAAGAGACCAGATAATGCCTTGCTGGTGGCATTTGTTTGCTTGGCAAGCCAACAGCCAAGTTTATCTAAAGTTGCCAAGGCTTTCCCAGCAGCAGCCCCAGGCAACAAAAAAGAAGCAGCAAAGCGTTGACCAAAAGACCAAAATTCCACACTATCATCACAGTCAGGGGTATAGGTATGGACACTACGTTTTGCCCTATGAGAAAGGCGGTGTTGCAAAATCATAGACGTGTTGGGGGTCAAGACTGAGAGGCGTCCAAGACTGCAGGGACCCCCTTTTATATGAGAAGGGATGCTAGGCCAAGCCTTATCCCCACAAATAAAGAATATTCCGGGGGGTAATAAGAGGGGGACATTCGTAGATTTAGACACATTTAAGGCTGTGGAGTTACACCAAACACTAGCATTCCGGAAGACAGGGTGAACGGGAGAAACATCCCACACCTTAGACTGATTTTTTCCTGTATAATTAAATTTAAAACAAAGATCCATTTTTACTGATCCCAATAACTCAATTTCTTGCGGTTCCAAACTGGCCTGCGGGAGTCGGGGGGCCCACGCGTCCCAATATTTTATTATTTCCCTGACGTCTACTTTTCTTAAATCTTGGGGTACCGGCTATTCATCTAGCGGCAAACCCACGAGACAGGTAGAGAAAGGGTTGTTCGGGGAAGCAGTAGATAGACACAAGGTATCCTGTCCCGTGAGATTTGCTAGTGTTACCCATACATTAACCTTAGGCAATGCTGGCGGAAACAGATTGCCCCATGCTCCTCCCATTATATTGATCATAATTACTATTGGGAAAATTGACGTCGCCACTTCTTTTCCATTTTCCAAGCAAACTGCCTTTTGCATTCTCTCTTTGTACGGTCTCAGTCCTTTCTTAAGACGGGCCAGATGGCAGGTACCAGATTGGTCCTACTACACTCCAAGTCACAAACCAATATCTTTTTTGCTTGATCAGTCACTATTTTTGCCCAATCAGTAAGGCAGGAAAAGTATCGATCAGTGTCACCTAACTCGTGTCCTGTGACAAGCAGGAGTCTGGCCGTACTAATCTCTTTTTCTAAACAAATTTCACACCAGCGTCCAGCAAGCGTCGCCCGACGCCACCACTCCTTGTCACAAGTGTAACAAACACACAGGACCCAGGGGTCACAATGTCCACACAAGCCACAGGTAATGTTTCTAATGGGCACTTCACGACACTTATTCATAGAACGCTTATTTGTTCAGAACAGCCAGTTCCTTTTGCTCTGTTTCCTCGATGAGAGATTCTTCTACGTGATGATCAGGATTCTCCGGTGAGGTTTGCGGTAGGGGCTCGCGGAAGGGTCGCACGTTCTTAGCAGGAATCCACCTGGGACCCTTCTCTGTGGAGACAGAAGCATAACCTCTACCCCAGGTGATAAGAGGATAAGGTCCCACAATTTTACCTGTTTCTGGGTCTCGGACCAAGACTGGTGGCTTAATCCGCATTTCCAGCGAGGCGTTCATGTTAAAATGGCGAACTATAGGAGGATTGCTGTCTAATAAAGAACAGTTCAGAAAATTAAAAACATATAAAGCTTTCTGTAAGCGCTCCTCGGGGGTAGCAGTCCCTACTCCCCCTTTCTGCTGTAGTAAGAGGCGTTTTAAGGATTGATGGGAGCGCTCGATTAACGATTGTCCTGTAGGGGAGTGAGGAATTCCGGTGACATGATCGATTCCCCAGGAGTCAAAAAATTTTTTAATTGCTGCTGATATATATGCAGGACCGTTATCAGTCTTAATTTGGGAGGGTATACCCAAAGTGGCAAATGCACGTGCCAAATGCCTTTGGACATCGCGCGCCCTTTCTCCTGTATGGCAGGAGGCAAATAATGCGCCAGAGAAGGTATCAATGGAAGAATGAATATATTTTAGGTGGCCAAATTCTGAAAAGTGGGTGACATCGGTTTGCCAGAGTTGCAAACTCTGCAAACCCCTAGGGTTAACTCCTCCTGCTACTGAGGGAAAGGAGTGTTTTTGACAATCAGGGCATACAGCAATGATAGTCGTTGCTTGCTGAGTAGTAAGACTAAATTGTCGTTTAAGACCTCCAGCATTTTGGTGGAAAAAGGAATGACTTAATTTGGCTTGTGCTACACGGTCCGGTAACACTTGCACTGGTAATGTAAGCAAATCGGCTTGTCGATTTCCCTCTGCAATAAAACCAGGCAAAGAAGTATGAGACCTAACATGCATAATAAAATAAGGGTGAGGACGTGAGTCGAGGAGGTAAATAAGCTCCTGTAACAAAGAAAATAAGTCAGCATGTGAAACATCACGCAACAAAGATGCCTCGGCTCGCTCAACAATTCCTGTAACATAAGCAGAGTCTGTAACAATATTAAGTGGCATCGACCATTTTCTAAATGCGCGGACAACTGCTGCTAATTCTACTATTTGAGGAGAGCCTGGCACAGTCTCTATATCAGAGTCCCATTGTCTACTGTGGTTATCCCACCAGAGAATAACTGACTTGTGTGATTTTCCGGATCCGTCTGTAAATACAGTTAAGGCTTGCAGAGGTTGGTCACTTCTTTTTGGCTTGGACACCAGACGGAAGTCGGCGCTAAACAGTTTATGAGAAGGTGGGTGAGAAGAAAGCTGACCTGCGTAGCCGGTTACTGCTATACTGAAGGCCTCTGATTGTTGGTGGAGCCACTGCAGATATTCGTTTGCTATAGGCAAATAAATACAAATAAAATCTATTCCTGACAATGTTAATAAACGCCTCCGGGCTCGAATGATTAAAAATGCAAACATTTCATGCTGTGTTACGATAGTCTTTGTGGGCTGATTTGGCAAAAAGACCCATTCAATAATTAACAATGGATCGGATTTCTGAAAATCCCATTGAAATATCAAGGCGTAAGGCTGTCGAGCAGGATTTAAGATGATTAGATAAAAGGGTGACTCAGGAGCGCATCGGTGTGCTTGTCTAAGGGCAATTGCAGTTGCGACTCTTTGCAGAGAGTCAACAGCCTCAGGGCCGAGAGCCCGAGGGGAGTTTAAATTAGTATCTCCTTTAAGCAATTCAAACAAAGGACTTAAGTCTGCATTAGAAATTCCCAACAACGGTCGTACCCAATTAATTGTTCCTAACAACTTTTGCACATCATGCAAGTTTTTTATGTCTGCCCGAATTTGCAGGGGCTGAGGAACTATGGTTTGCGCTCGTATGCGCCAGCCTAGATATTTCCATGGTGCAATTTTTTGAATTTTTTCTGGCGCAATACAGAGACCTGCTGAATTAACAGCAGCTGTGACAAGGGCTACAGCTTCCTCCAGGACCTTGTGATGTTGTGCAGCCATCAGGATATCATCCATATAATGATACAATAAGACACTGGGCATCTTAGTCCTAACAGGACTAAGGACTTTGGCTACATACCATTGGCATATCGTAGGGCTATTTTTCATTCCTTGTGGCAGCACAACCCACTGATATCTTTGCAACGGGGCTTGCATGTTGACACTTGGAACTGAGAAGGCAAATTTAGGAGCATCATCCGGATGCAACGGAATATTAAAAAAGCAATCTTTAAGATCGATAACAGTTAAATGCCAATCTCGAGGGATCATAGTAGGGGACGGGAGCCCCGGTTGGAGGGCTCCCATGTCCTCCATCGCGTCATTGATTTTTCTAAGGTCATGGAGCAAGCGCCACTTGCCGGTTTGCTTTTTAATAACAAAGACAGGGGAATTCCAAGGACTAACAGAGGGTACAATGTGGCCTTTTGACAGTTGTTCTGTAACTAATTCCTGGAGAGCGCGAAGCTTTTCTAACGGTAGGGGCCATTGGTCAACCCAAACAGGGGTATTGGTTTTCCAAGTCAATTTCAGGGTGTCGCGCTCTTCAATGGCCCCACCTAAAAATGTGTCTGAATAGACATTCCCCACTGGGACAACACATCTCGTCCCCACAAGATCATAGGAACAGGCAACACAAAGGGCTTAACAGAAGCTACATGTCCCTCTGGGCCTTTAATTTGGATCAAATCCAAACTTTGTTGGCTATTACCAGTCCCTCCAATGCCCGCCAACGCCTGAGAAATATTAGCTAGAGGCCATTGCGGGGGCCATTTGGCCTGAGAGATTACTGTAACATCAGCTCCAGTATCAATGATTCCGCTTAACACTATTTGCTGTCCCTCGCGGGTAAGAGTACATTGACATACGGGCCTTCTCTGGGAAATGGATTGTACCCACAAGATTTGCGGGTTTCCCGTAGACCCAAAGCCCCCATTCCTCTGTTGGGATTGAGTGGGGATAGGGGCGCCAGTCTCCTTGGGAATTAATATCAGTTGCGCTATACGGCTACCTTTCGGTATTGTACAGGGGGGGAATGGAGTCCATGCCATGATCTTAATCTCATCAATACTATCAGAGTCAATAACTCCCGGCAACACAAAAAGTCCTGACAAAGTTGTAGATGATCTTCCTAACAATAACGCTTGCGTTCCAGGGGGCAGAGGCCCCGAAACATTTGTAGATAATAGGTGGACCGAGGAATCGAGTACCGTTACTGTGTGGGCGGTTGCCAGGTCCAGTCCGGCGCTCCCGGCCGTTGCTGGACGAAGACTTGAGGCGCTGCTGCCCCCCCCTGAGGGTTTGGGAATGTCTGCTGCGGCATTTGTGTCTGCACGCGTCGCTGCTCCGCGCTCCGTGATCGGTTTCCCTGGATTAATTGACCCTGCAAATCATACTTAGACCGACATTGATTAGCATAATGACGCCCTTTCTTACATCTGGGACAAATTCCCGGAGCTCGAGGTTTAGTACTGCCGTTAGCGGCTAAGCAATTTTTCTTCAAGTGACCAGGCTTACCGCACCCATAGCAGACACCCGGACCCATTGGGCCGCGCATAGCCGCAAAGGCAGCTGCCATGGCTTCATACTTATGATCCGCAGTACCAATCCTATTACAGGCTTCAACCATTTCAACTAGGGTGGGGTTTTGATTAGGGAGAGATTTCAAAAGTTTTTTGCAATCTGCATTAGCATTTTCCACAGCCAGTTTTAACAACAAAATTTCTCGAGCTTCCGCATTATCTATCTGACGTTCCAGAGCTTGTTTCAATCTGTCAATAAACTGCATATAGGGTTCCCGAGGTTCTATGGGTCCTGGGTCAAAGGGATCCTCCTCCGGGGGATACCCTGCCGCTCCCACCGTGAGGGGCCCCTTAGTATGCTCGGTACCTGGCGGGTTATCGGTGTCTCTAGCCTCTCTACCGTCCTCGTCCTCCTGCGCCTTTAAGGTTTCAAAAATAGTTCGCCACCACGGAAGCATACGCTGCGCTTCAACGTTTCCAGTTGTGGCTGCATGCCACAGTTTCACCCCTACATCATCCCACAGTTCCCGTGTAAAAATAGTGGAGGCAGTCACAGTGGGTATTTTTACTTGTACCCATTTAAGCATCATTTTAAGGTCTTGCCCAGAAATATTCTTTCCATGTTTCTTAAGAAGAGCTTTCATAAGCTCATATACGTCTCTCTCTGGGGAAGACGCTTGATTTCCCATGTTTCCCACAGCTCACCTCTTCGTTCCAGAGGGATTCTTAGGCCGGCTCCTGCTTCCTTTCAGCAGCTCATTTAAAGTTCTGTGGGACTCGCAGCCTGCCACGCAGTTAGGTGGTTGTCGAACCCGGGAATCACGTCGGGGTCACCAATTTGCCGCGATTGAGAGACGGAGACCTAGTTGGGTGCACGCCAGATCTAACTTTATTGTTTTCAGCAACCATCTTTTATATGATCAAATATTCATTAGAAGACAGCGTGTTAGAGTCTGATTGGTTACACAGAAAATCATCTCATACATATTACAAAAGCTGAGCTCCTAATTGGCCAGTCATTTCAAAGTCGTCCGTCTCTTTTCGCATCCTGTTGCCCAATTTCTTTCAACCACCAATTCCTTGTTCTATAAACAAAGCCAGGATGTTGCAGTCTGTTGTTCCTGATGTTTATCTTGTGACAGATAACAGTCTTGCCCAAGCAGAGGCTTTTTTCAAGGCGCTGCATTGTTCAAACTTTCTGTAGTTCGCGCTGCATAAGCTCCAGCACTTCCTTTTCGATTAGCTGGCTATCACTAGGAGTTCTTCCAAGGCTGATCAGATCATTCCCTTCAGTCTGGGGCATTTGAAAGAGTTCTAGGAGGTAGTGAGAACCAGCATTACTTTTCCCGGCTGGCACCTTTGCTGTGGCAGCAAAACCTGGACGTTTGTCTTTTTTGCTCCGGAGGCTGCCGAAAGCGAAAACAGGTGCTTTTGAGGATGGAGTCCGCAGGAAAGCAGAGAGGGCCAAATTGTCTGGGGCATTTGAAAGAGTTCCAGGAGGCAGTGAGAACCAGCATTACTTTTCCCCGGTGGCACCTTTGCTGTGGCAGCAAAACCTGGACGTTTGTCTTTTTTGCTCCGGAGGCTGCCGAAAGCGAAAACAGGTGCTTTTGAGGATGGAGTCCGCAGGAAAGCAGAGAGGGCCAAATTGTCTGTGGCATTTGAAAGGGTTCCAGGAGGCAGTGAGAACCAGCATTACTTTTCGCCGCTGGCACCTTTGCTGTGGCAGCAAAAGCTGGACGTTTGTCTTTTTTGCTCCGGAGGCTGCCGAAAACGAAAACAGGTGCTTTTGAGCATGGAGTCCGCAGGAAAGCAGAGAGGGCCAAATTGTCTGGGGCATTTGAAAGAGTTCTAGGAGGTAGTGAGAACCAGCATTACTTTTCCCCGCTGGCACCTTTGCTGTGGCAGCAAAAGCTGGACGTTTGTCTTTTTTGAGCTGGAGGCTGCCGAAAGCGAAAACAGGTGCTTTTGAGGATGGAGTCCGCAGGAAAGCAGAGAGGGCCAAATTGTCTGGGGCATTTGAAAGAGTTCCAGGAGGCAGTGAGAACCAGCATTACTTTTGCCCGCTGGCACCTTTGCTGTGGCAGCAAAAGCTGGACTTTTTTCTTTTTTGCTCCGGAGGCTGCCGAAAGCGAAAACAGGTGCTTTTGAGGATGGAGTCCGCAGGAAAGCAGAGAGGGCCAAATTGTCTGGGGCATTTGAAAGGGTTCCAGGAGGCAGTGAGAACCAGCATTACTTTTGCCCGCTGGCACCTTTGCTGTGGCAGCAAAACCTGGACGATTGTCTTTTTTGCTCCTGAGGTTGCCGAAAGCGAAAACAGGTGCTTTTGAGGATGGAGTCCGCAGGAAAGCAGAGAGGGCCAAATTGTCTGTGGCATTTGAAGAGGTTCCAGGACGCAGTGAGAACCAGCATTACTTTTCCCCGCTGGCACCTTTGCTGTGGCAGCAAAAGCTGGACGTTTGTCTTTTTTGCTCTGGAGGCTGCCGAAAGCGAAAACAGGTGCTTTTGAGGATGGAGTCCGCAGGAAAGCAGAGAGGGCCAAATTGTCTGTGGCATTTGATAAGGTTCCAGGAGGCAATGAGGACCAGCATTACTTTTCCCCGCTGGCACCTTTGCTGTGGCAGCAAAAGCTGGACGTTTGTCTTTTTTGCTCCGGAGGCTGCCGAAAGCGAATACAGGTGCTTTTGAGGATGGAGTCCGCAGGAAAGCAGAGAGGGCCAAATTGTCTCTGGCATTTGAAAGAGTTCCAGGAGGCAGTGAGAACCAGCATTACTTTTCCCGGCTGGCACCTTTGCTGTGGCAGCAAAACCTGGACGTTTGTCTTTTTTGCTCCTGAGGCTGCCGAAAGCGAAAACAGGTGCTTTTGAGGATGGAGTCCGCAGGAAAGCAGAGAGGGCCAAATTGTCTGTGGCATTTGAAAGAGTTCCAGGAGGCAGTGAGAACCAGCATTACTTTTCCCCGGTGGCACCTTTGCTGTGGCAGCAAAACCTGGACGTTTGTCTTTTTTGCTCCGGAGGCTGCCGAAAGCGAAAACAGGTGCTTTTGAGGATGGAGTCCGCAGGAAAGCAGAGAGGGCCAAATTGTCTGTGGCATTTGAAAGAGTTCCAGGAGGCAGTGAGAACCAGCATTACTTTTCCCGGCTGGCACCTTTGCTGTGGCAGCAAAAGCTGGACGTTTGTCTTTTTTGCTCCGGAGGCTGCCGAAAGCGAAAACAGGTGCTTTTGAGGATGGAGTCCGCAGGAAAGCAGAGAGGGCCAAATTGTCTGTGGCATTTGAAAGGGTTCCAGGAGGCAGTGAGAACCAGCATTACTTTTGCCCGCTGGCACCTTTGCTGTGGCAGCAAAAGCTGGACGTTTGTCTTTTTTGCTCCGGAGGTTGTCGAAAGCGAAAACAGGTGCTTTTGAGGATGGAGTCCGCAGGAAAGCAGAGAGGGCCAAATTGTCTGTGGCATTTGAAGAGGTTCCAGGAGGCAATGAGGACCAGCATCACTTTTCCCCGCTGGCACCTTTGCTGTGGCAGCAAAAGCTGGACGTTTGTCTTTTTTGCTCCTGAGGTTGCCGAAAGCGAAAACAGGTGCTTTTGAGGATGGAGTCCGCAGGAAAGCAGAGAGGGCCAAATTGTCTGTGGCATTTGATAAGGTTCCAGGAGGCAATGAGGACCAGCATTACTTTTCCCGGCTGGCACCTTTGCTGTGGCAGCAAAAGCTGGACGTTTGTCTTTTTTGCTCCGGAGGTTGCCGAAAGCGAAAACAGGTGCTTTTGAGGATGGAGTCCGCAGGAAAGCAGAGAGGGCCAAATAGTCTGGGGCATTTGAAAGGGTTCCAGGAGGCAGTGAGAACCAGCATTACTTTTCCCGGCTGGCACCTTTGCTGTGGCAGCAAAAGCTGGACGTTTGTCTTTTTTGCTCCGGAGGTTGCCGAAAGCGAAAACAGGTGCTTTTGAGGATGGAGTCCGCAGGAAAGCAGAGAGGGCCAAATTGTCTGTGGCATTTGAAGAGGTTCCAGGAGGCAGTGAGAACCAGCATTACTTTTCCCCGCTGGCACCTTTGCTGTGGCAGGAAAACCTGGACGTTTGTCTTTTTTGCTCCGGAGGCTGCCGAAAGCGAAAACAGGTGCTTTTGAGCATGGAGTCCGCAGGAAAGCAGAGAGGGCCAAATTGTCTGGGGCATTTGAAAGGGTTCCAGGAGGCAGTGAGAACCAGCATTACTTTTGCCCGCTGGCACCTTTGCTGTGGCAGCAAAACCTGGACGTTTGTCTTTTTTGCTCCTGAGGTTGCCGAAAGCGAAAACAGGTGCTTTTGAGGATGGAGTCCGCAGGAAAGCAGAGAGGGCCAAATTGTCTGTGGCATTTGAAGAGGTTCCAGGAGGCAATGAGGACCAGCATCACTTTTCCCCGCTGGCACCTTTGCTGTGGCAGCAAAAGCTGGACGTTTGTCTTTTTTGCTCCTGAGGTTGCCGAAAGCGAAAACAGGTGCTTTTGAGGATGGAGTCCGCAGGAAAGCAGAGAGGGCCAAATTGTCTGTGGCATTTGATAAGGTTCCAGGAGGCAATGAGGACCAGCATTACTTTTCCCGGCTGGCACCTTTGCTGTGGCAGCAAAAGCTGGACGTTTGTCTTTTTTGCTCCGGAGGCTGCCGAAAGCGAAAACAGGTGCTTTTGAGGATGGAGTCCGCAGGAAAGCAGAGAGGGCCAAATAGTCTGGGGCATTTGAAAGGGTTCCAGGAGGCAGTGAGAACCAGCATTACTTTTCCCGGCTGGCACCTTTGCTGTGGCAGCAAAACCTGGACGTTTGTCTTTTTTGCTCCGGAGGTTGCCGAAAGCGAAAACAGGTGCTTTTGAGGATGGAGTCCGCAGGAAAGCAGAGAGGGCCAAATTGTCTGTGGCATTTGAAGAGGTTCCAGGAGGCAGTGAGAACCAGCATTACTTTTCCGCGCTGGCACCTTTGCTGTGGCAGCAAAAGCTGGACGTTTGTCTTTTTTGCTCCGGAGGCTGCCGAAAGCGAAAACAGGTGCTTTTGAGGATGGAGTCCGCAGGAAAGCAGAGAGGGCCAAATTGTCTGTGGCATTTGAAAGAGTTCTAGGAGGTAGTGAGAACCAGCATTACTTTTCCCCGCTGGCACCTTTGCTGTGGCAGCAAAAGCTGGACGTTTGTCTTTTTTGAGCTGGAGGCTGCCGAAAGCGAAAACAGGTGCTTTTGAGGATGGAGTCCGCAGGAAAGCAGAGAGGGCCAAATTGTCTGGGGCATTTGAAAGGGTTCCAGGAGGCAGTGAGAACCAGCATTACTTTTGCCCGCTGGCACCTTTGCTGTGGCAGGAAAACCTGGACGTTTGTCTTTTTTGCTCCTGAGGTTTCCGAAAGCGAAAACAGGTGCTTTTGAGGATGGAGTCCGCAGGAAAGCAGAGAGGGTCAAATTGTCTGTGGCATTTGAAGAGGTTCCAGGAGGCAATGAGGACCAGCATAACTTTTCCCCGCTGGCACCTTTGCTGTGGCAGCAAAACCTGGACGTTTGTCTTTTTTGCTCCTGAGGTTGCCGAAAGCGAAAACAGGTGCTTTTGAGGATGGAGTCCGCAGGAAAGCAGAGAGGGCCAAATTGTCTGTGGCATTTGAAGAGGTTCCAGGACGCAGTGAGAACCAGCATTACTTTTCCCCGCTGGCACCTTTGCTGTGGCAGCAAAAGCTGGACGTTTGTCTTTTTTGCTCCTGAGGTTGCCGAAAGCGAAAACAGGTGCTTTTGAGGATGGAGTCCGCAGGAAAGCAGAGAGGGCCAAATTGTCTGTGGCATTTGATAAGGTTCCAGGAGGCAATGAGGACCAGCATTACTTTTCCCCGCTGGCACCTTTGCTGTGGCAGCAAAAGCTGGACGTTTGTCTTTTTTGCTCCGGAGGCTGCCGAAAGCGAAAACAGGTGCTTTTGAGGATGGAGTCCGCAGGAAAGCAGAGAGGGCCAAATTGTCTGGGGCATTTGAAAGGGTTCCAGGAGGCAGTGAGAACCAGCATTACTTTTGCCCGCTGGCACCTTTGCTGTGGCAGGAAAACCTGGACGTTTGTCTTTTTTGCTCCTGAGGTTTCCGAAAGCGAAAACAGGTGCTTTTGAGGATGGAGTCCGCAGGAAAGCAGAGAGGGTCAAATTGTCTGTGGCATTTGAAGAGGTTCCAGGAGGCAATGAGGACCAGCATAACTTTTCCCCGCTGGCACCTTTGCTGTGGCAGCAAAACCTGGACGTTTGTCTTTTTTGCTCCTGAGGTTGCCGAAAGCGAAAACAGGTGCTTTTGAGGATGGAGTCCGCAGGAAAGCAGAGAGGGCCAAATTGTCTGTGGCATTTGAAGAGGTTCCAGGAGGCAGTGAGAACCAGCATTACTTTTCCCCGCTGGCACCTTTGCTGTGGTAGCAAAAGCTGGACGTTTGTCTTTTTTGCTCCGGAGGCTGCCGAAAGCGAAAACAGGTGCTTTTCAGCATGGAGTCCGCAGGAAGGCAGAGAGGGCCAAATTGTCTGGGGCATTTGAAAGAGTTCTAGGAGGTAGTGAGAACCAGCATTACTTTTCCCCGCTGGCACCTTTGCTGTGGCAGCAAAAGCTGGACGTTTGTCTTTTTTGAGCTGGAGGCTGCCGAAAGCGAAAACAGGTGCTTTTGAGGATGGAGTCCGCAGGAAAGCAGAGAGGGCCAAATTGTCTGGGGCATTTGAAAGGGTTCCAGGAGGCAGTGAGAACCAGCATTACTTTTGCCCGCTGGCACCTTTGCTGTGGCAGGAAAACCTGGACGTTTGTCTTTTTTGCTCCTGAGGTTTCCGAAAGCGAAAACAGGTGCTTTTGAGGATGGAGTCCGCAGGAAAGCAGAGAGGGTCAAATTGTCTGTGGCATTTGAAGAGGTTCCAGGAGGCAATGAGGACCAGCATAACTTTTCCCCGCTGGCACCTTTGCTGTGGCAGCAAAACCTGGACGTTTGTCTTTTTTGCTCCTGAGGTTGCCGAAAGCGAAAACAGGTGCTTTTGAGGATGGAGTCCGCAGGAAAGCAGAGAGGGCCAAATTGTCTGTGGCATTTGAAGAGGTTCCAGGACGCAGTGAGAACCAGCATTACTTTTCCCCGCTGGCACCTTTGCTGTGGCAGCAAAAGCTGGACGTTTGTCTTTTTTGCTCCTGAGGTTGCCGAAAGCGAAAACAGGTGCTTTTGAGGATGGAGTCCGCAGGAAAGCAGAGAGGGCCAAATTGTCTGTGGCATTTGAAGAGGTCCCAGGACGCAGTGAGGACCAGCATTACTTTTCCCCGCTGGCACCTTTGCTGTGGCAGCAAAAGCTGGACGTTTGTCTTTTTTGCTCCGGAGGCTGCCGAAAGCGAAAACAGGTGCTTTTGAGGATGGAGTCCGCAGGAAAGCAGAGAGGGCCAAATACCCTGGGGCATTTGAAAGGGTTCCAGGAGGCAGTGAGAACCAGCATTACTTTTCCCGGCTGGCACCTTTGCTGTGGCAGCAAAAGCTGGACGTTTGTCTTTTTTGCTCCGGAGGCTGCCGAAAGCGAAAACAGGTGCTTTTGAGGATGGAGTCCGCAGGAAAGCAGAGAGGGCCAAATTGTCTGTGGCATTTGAAGAGGTTCCAGGAGGCAGTGAGAACCAGCATTACTTTTCCCCGCTGGCACCTTTGCTGTGGTAGCAAAAGCTGGACGTTTGTCTTTTTTGCTCCGGAGGCTGCCGAAAGCGAAAACAGGTGCTTTTCAGCATGGAGTCCGCAGGAAGGCAGAGAGGGCCAAATTGTCTGGGGCATTTGAAAGAGTTCTAGGAGGTAGTGAGAACCAGCATTACTTTTCCCCGCTGGCACCTTTGCTGTGGCAGCAAAAGCTGGACGTTTGTCTTTTTTGCTCTGGAGGCTGCCGAAAGCGAAAAGAGGTGCTTTTGAGGATGGAGTCCGCAGGAAAGCAGAGAGGGCCAAATACCCTGGGGCATTTGAAAGAGTTCCAGGAGGTAGTGAGAACCAGCATTACTTTTCCCCGGTGGCACCTTTGCTGTGGCAGCAAAAGCTGGACGTTTGTCTTTTTTGCTCTGGAGGGTGCCGAAAGCGAAAACAGGTGCTTTTGAGGATGGAGTCCGCAGGAAAGCAGAGAGGGCCAAATACCCTGGGGCATTTGAAAGAGTTCCAGGAGGTAGTGAGAAACAGCATTACTTTTCCCCGCTGGCACCTTTGCTGTGGCAGCAAAACCTGGACGTTTGTCTTTTTTGCTCTGGAGGGTGCCGAAAGCGAAAACAGGTGCTTTTGAGGATGGAGTCCGCAGGAAAGCAGAGAGGGCCAAATTGTCTGTGGCATTTGAAGAGGTTCCAGGAGGCAATGAGGACCAGCATTACTTTTCCCCGCTGGCACCTTTGCTGTGGCAGCAAAAGCTGGACGTTTGTCTTTTTTGCTACGAAGGCTGCCGAAAGCGAAAACAGGTGCTTTTCAGCATGGAGTCCGCAGGAAAGCAGAGAGGGCCAAATTGTCTGGGGCATTTGAAAGAGTTCTAGGAGGTAGTGAGAACCAGCATTACTTTTGCCCGCTGGCACCTTTGCTGTGGCAGCAAAAGCTGGACGTTTGTCTTTTTTGCTCCGGAGGCTGCCGAAAGCGAAAACAGGTGCTTTTGAGGATGGAGTCCGCAGGAAAGCAGAGAGTGCCAAATTGTCTGTGGCATTTGAAGAGGTTCCAGGAGGCAATGAGGACCAGCATCACTTTTCCCCGCTGGCACCTTTGCTGTGGCAGCAAAAGCTGGACGTTTGTCTTTTTTGCTCCGGAGGCTGCCGAAAGCGAAAACAGGTGCTTTTGAGGATGGAGTCCGCAGGAAAGCAGAGAGGGCCAAATTGTCTGGGGCATTTGAAAGGGTTCCAGGAGGCAGTGAGAACCAGCATTACTTTTGCCCGCTGGCACCTTTGCTGTGGCAGGAAAACCTGGACGTTTGTCTTTTTTGCTCCTGAGGTTTCCGAAAGCGAAAACAGGTGCTTTTGAGGATGGAGTCCGCAGGAAAGCAGAGAGGGTCAAATTGTCTGTGGCATTTGAAGAGGTTCCAGGAGGCAATGAGGACCAGCATAACTTTTCCCCGCTGGCACCTTTGCTGTGGCAGCAAAACCTGGACGTTTGTCTTTTTTGCTCCTGAGGTTGCCGAAAGCGAAAACAGGTGCTTTTGAGGATGGAGTCCGCAGGAAAGCAGAGAGGGCCAAATTGTCTGTGGCATTTGAAGAGGTTCCAGGAGGCAGTGAGAACCAGCATTACTTTTCCCCGCTGGCACCTTTGCTGTGGTAGCAAAAGCTGGACGTTTGTCTTTTTTGCTCCGGAGGCTGCCGAAAGCGAAAACAGGTGCTTTTCAGCATGGAGTCCGCAGGAAGGCAGAGAGGGCCAAATTGTCTGGGGCATTTGAAAGAGTTCTAGGAGGTAGTGAGAACCAGCATTACTTTTCCCCGCTGGCACCTTTGCTGTGGCAGCAAAAGCTGGACGTTTGTCTTTTTTGAGCTGGAGGCTGCCGAAAGCGAAAACAGGTGCTTTTGAGGATGGAGTCCGCAGGAAAGCAGAGAGGGCCAAATTGTCTGGGGCATTTGAAAGGGTTCCAGGAGGCAGTGAGAACCAGCATTACTTTTGCCCGCTGGCACCTTTGCTGTGGCAGGAAAACCTGGACGTTTGTCTTTTTTGCTCCTGAGGTTTCCGAAAGCGAAAACAGGTGCTTTTGAGGATGGAGTCCGCAGGAAAGCAGAGAGGTTCAAATTGTCTGTGGCATTTGAAGAGGTTCCAGGAGGCAATGAGGACCAGCATAACTTTTCCCCGCTGGCACCTTTGCTGTGGCAGCAAAACCTGGACGTTTGTCTTTTTTGCTCCTGAGGTTGCCGAAAGCGAAAACAGGTGCTTTTGAGGATGGAGTCCGCAGGAAAGCAGAGAGGGCCAAATTGTCTGTGGCATTTGAAGAGGTTCCAGGACGCAGTGAGAACCAGCATTACTTTTCCCCGCTGGCACCTTTGCTGTGGCAGCAAAAGCTGGACGTTTGTCTTTTTTGCTCCTGAGGTTGCCGAAAGCGAAAACAGGTGCTTTTGAGGATGGAGTCCGCAGGAAAGCAGAGAGGGCCAAATTGTCTGTGGCATTTGAAGAGGTCCCAGGACGCAGTGAGGACCAGCATTACTTTTCCCCGCTGGCACCTTTGCTGTGGCAGCAAAAGCTGGACGTTTGTCTTTTTTGCTCCGGAGGCTGCCGAAAGCGAAAACAGGTGCTTTTGAGGATGGAGTCCGCAGGAAAGCAGAGAGGGCCAAATACCCTGGGGCATTTGAAAGGGTTCCAGGAGGCAGTGAGAACCAGCATTACTTTTCCCGGCTGGCACCTTTGCTGTGGCAGCAAAAGCTGGACGTTTGTCTTTTTTGCTCCGGAGGCTGCCGAAAGCGAAAACAGGTGCTTTTGAGGATGGAGTCCGCAGGAAAGCAGAGAGGGCCAAATTGTCTGTGGCATTTGAAGAGGTTCCAGGAGGCAATGAGGACCAGCATTACTTTTCCCCGCTGGCACCTTTGCTGTGGCAGCAAAAGCTGGACGTTTGTCTTTTTTGCTACGAAGGCTGCCGAAAGCGAAAACAGGTGCTTTTCAGCATGGAGTCCGCAGGAAAGCAGAGAGGGCCAAATTGTCTGGGGCATTTGAAAGAGTTCTAGGAGGTAGTGAGAACCAGCATTACTTTTGCCCGCTGGCACCTTTGCTGTGGCAGCAAAAGCTGGACGTTTGTCTTTTTTGCTCCGGAGGCTGCCGAAAGCGAAAACAGGTGCTTTTGAGGATGGAGTCCGCAGGAAAGCAGAGAGTGCCAAATTGTCTGTGGCATTTGAAGAGGTTCCAGGAGGCAATGAGGACCAGCATCACTTTTCCCCGCTGGCACCTTTGCTGTGGCAGCAAAAGCTGGACGTTTGTCTTTTTTGCTCCTGAGGTTGCCGAAAGCGAAAACAGGTGCTTTTGAGGATGGAGTCCGCAGGAAAGCAGAGAGGGCCAAATTGTCTGTTGCATTTGAAGAGGTTCCGGGAGGCAATGAGGACCAGCATTACTTTTCCCCGCTGGCACCTTTTCTGTGGCAGCAAATGCTGGACGTTTGTCTTTTTTGCTCTGGAGGCTGCCGAAAGCGAAAACAGGTGCTTTTGAGGATGGAGTCCGCAGGAAAGCAGAGAGCGCCAAATTGTCTGGGGCATTTGAAAGAGTTCCAGGAGTTAGTGAGAACCAGCATTACTTTTCCCCGCTGGCACCTTTGCTGTGGCAGCAAAACCTGGACGTTTGTCTTTTTTGCTCTGGAGGCTGCCGAAAGCGAAAACAGGTGCTTTTGAGGATGGAGTCCGCAGGAAAGCAGAGAGGGCCAAATTGTCTGTGGCATTTGAAGAGGTTCCAGGAGGCAGTGAGAACCAGCATTACTTTTCCCCGCTGGCACCTTTGCTGTGGCAGCAAAAGCTGGACGTTTGTCTTTTTTGCTACGGAGGCTGCCGAAAGCGAAAACAGGTGCTTTTCAGCATGGAGTCCGCAGGAAAGCAGAGAGGGCCAAATTGTCTGGGGCATTTGAAAGAGTTCTAGGAGGTAGTGAGAACCAGCATTACTTTTCCCCGCTGGCACCTTTGCTGTGGCAGCAAAAGCTGGACGTTTGTCTTTTTTGCTCTGGAGGCTGCCGAAAGCGAAAACAGGTGCTTTTGAGGATGGAGTCCGCAGGAAAGCAGAGAGGGCCAAATTGTCTGGGGCATTTGAAAGAGTTCCAGGAGGCAGTGAGAACCAGCATTACTTTTCCCGGCTGGCACCTTTGCTGTGGCAGCAAAAGCTGGACGTTTGTCTTTTTTGCTCCTGAGGTTGCCGAAAGCGAAAACAGGTGCTTTTGAGGATGGAGTCCGCAGGAAAGCAGAGAGTGCCAAATTGTCTGTGGCATTTGAAGAGGTTCCAGGAGGCAAAGAGGACCAGCATCACTTTTCCCCGCTGGCACCTTTGCTGTGGCAGCAAAAGCTGGACGTTTGTCTTTTTTGCTCCTGAGGTTGCCGAAAGCGAAAACAGGTGCTTTTGAGGATGGAGTCCGCAGGAAAGCAGAGAGGGCCAAATTGTCTGTGGCATTTGAAGAGGTTCCGGAAGGCAATGAGAACCAGCATTACTTTTGCCCGCTGGCACCTTTGCTGTGACAGCAAAACCTGGACGTTTGTCTTTTTTGCTCCGGAGGTTGCCGAAAGCGAAAACAGGTGCTTTTGAGGATGGAGTCCGCAGGAAAGCAGAGAGGGCCAAATTGTCTGGGGCATTTGAAAGGGTTCCAGGAGGCAGTGAGAACCAGCATTACTTTTGCCCGCTGGCACCTTTGCTGTGGCAGGAAAACCTGGACGTTTGTCTTATTTGGTCCGGAGGTTGCCGAAAGCGAAAACAGGTGCTTTTGAGGATGGAGTCCGCAGGAAAGCAGAGAGGGCCAAATTGTCTGGGGCATTTGAAAGGGTTCCAGGAGGCAATGAGAACCAGCATTACTTTTGCCCGCTGGCACCTTTGCTGTGGCAGGAAAACCTGGACGTTTGTCTTTTTTGCTCCTGAGGTTTCCGAAAGCGAAAACAGGTGCTTTTGAGGATGGAGTCCGCAGGAAAGCAGAGAGGGCCAAATTGTCTGGGGCATTTGAAAGAGTTCCAGGAGGCAGTGAGAACCAGCATTACTTTTCCCGGCTGGCACCTTTGCTGTGGCAGCAAAACCTGGACGTTTGTCTTTTTACCACCGGAGGGAACCAAAAGTGAAAAAAGGCGCTTTTGAGGACAGAGTCCGCAGGAAAGCAGAGAGGGCCAAATGGTCTGGGGCATTTGAAGGGGTTCCAGGAGGCAGTGAGAACCAGCATTACTTTTCGCCGCTGGCACCTTTGCTGTGGCAGCAAAAGCTGGACGTTTGTCTTTTTTGCTCTGGAGGCTGCCGAAAGCGAAAACAGGTACTTTTGAGGATGGAGTCCGCAGGAAAGCAGAGAGGGCCAAATTGTCTGTGGCATTTGAAGAGGTTCCAGGACGCAGTGAGAACCAGCATTACTTTTCCTAGCTGGCACCTTTGCTGTGGCAGCAAAACCTGGACGTTTGTCTTTTTTGCTCCTGAGGCTGCCGAAAGCGAAAACAGGTGCTTTTGAGGATGGAGTCCGCAGGAAAGCAGAGAGGGCCAAATTGTCTGTGGCATTTGAAAGAGTTCCAGGAGGCAGTGAGAACCAGCATTACTTTTCCCGGCTGGCACCTTTGCTGTGGCAGCAAAAGCTGGACGTTTGTCTTTTTTGCTCTGGAGGCTGCCGAAAGCGAAAACAGGTGCTTTTGAGGATGGAGTCCGCAGGAAAGTAGACAGGGCCAAATTGTCTGTGGCATTTGAAAGGGTTCCAGGAGGCAGTGAGAACCAGCATTACTTTTCCCCGCTGGCACCTTTGCTGTGGCAGCAAAAGCTGGACGTTTGTCTTTTTTGCTCCTGAGGTTGCCGAAAGCGAAAACAGGTGCTTTTGAGGATGGAGTCCGCAGGAAAGCAGAGAGGGCCAAATTGTCTGTGGCTTTTGAAAGGGTTCCAGGAGGCAATGAGGACCAGCATCACTTTTCCCCGCTGGCACATTTGCTGTGGCAGCAAAACCTGGACGTTTGTCTTTTTTGCTCCTGAGGTTGCCGAAAGCGAAAACAGGTACTTTTGAGGATGGAGTCCGCAGGAAAGCAGAGAGGGCCAAATTGTCTGTGGCATTTGAAGAGGTTCCAGGACGCAGTGAGAACCAGCATTACTTTTCCTAGCTGGCACCTTTGCTGTGGCAGCAAAACCTGGACGTTTGTCTTTTTTGCTCCTGAGGTTGCCGAAAGCGAAAACAGGTGCTTTTGAGGATGGAGTCCGCAGGAAAGCAGAGAGGGCCAAATTGTCTGTGGCATTTGAAAGAGTTCCAGGAGGTAGTGAGAACCAGCATTACTTTTCCCCGCTGGCACCTTTGCTGTGGCAGCAAAAGCTGGACGTTTGTCTTTTTTGCTCCGGAGGCTGCCGAAAGCGAAAACAGGTGCTTTTGAGGATGGAGTCCGCAGGAAAGCAGAGAGGGCCAAATTGTCTGGGGCATTTGAAAGAGTTCCAGGAGGCAGTGAGAACCAGCATTACTTTTCCCCGCTGGCACCTTTGCTGTGGCAGCAAAAGCTGGACGTTTGTCTTTTTTGCTCCGGAGGCTGCCGAAAGCGAAAACAGGTGCTTTTGAGGATGGAGTCCGCAGGAAAGCAGAGAGGGCCAAATTGTCTGGGGCATTTGAAAGGGTTCCAGGAGGCAGTGAGAACCAGCATTACTTTTGCCCGCTGGCACCTTTGCTGTGGCAGCAAAAGCTGGACGTTTGTCTTTTTTGCTCTGGAGGCTGCCGAAAGCGAAAACAGGTGCTTTTGAGGATGGAGTCCGCAGGAAAGCAGAGAGGGCCAAATTGTCTGGGGCATTTGAAAGAGTTCCAGGAGGCAGTGAGAACCAGCATTACTTTTCCCGGCTGGCACCTTTGCTGTGGCAGCAAAAGCTGGACGTTTGTCTTTTTTGCTCCTGAGGTTGCCGAAAGCGAAAACAGGTGCTTTTGAGGATGGAGTCCGCAGGAAAGCAGAGAGTGCCAAATTGTCTGTGGCATTTGAAGAGATTCCAGGAGGCAAAGAGGACCAGCATCACTTTTCCCCGCTGGCACCTTTGCTGTGGCAGCAAAAGCTGGACGTTTGTCTTTTTTGCTCCTGAGGTTGCCGAAAGCGAAAACAGGTGCTTTTGAGGATGGAGTCCGCAGGAAAGCAGAGAGGGCCAAATTGTCTGTGGCATTTGAAGAGGTTCCGGAAGGCAATGAGAACCAGCATTACTTTTGCCCGCTGGCACCTTTGCTGTGACAGCAAAACCTGGACGTTTGTCTTTTTTGCTCCGGAGGTTGCCGAAAGCGAAAACAGGTGCTTTTGAGGATGGAGTCCGCAGGAAAGCAGAGAGGGCCAAATTGTCTGGGGCATTTGAAAGGGTTCCAGGAGGCAGTGAGAACCAGCATTACTTTTGCCCGCTGGCACCTTTGCTGTGGCAGGAAAACCTGGACGTTTGTCTTATTTGGTCCGGAGGTTGCCGAAAGCGAAAACAGGTGCTTTTGAGGATGGAGTCCGCAGGAAAGCAGAGAGGGCCAAATTGTCTGGGGCATTTGAAAGGGTTCCAGGAGGCAAGGAGAACCAGCATTACTTTTGCCCGCTGGCACCTTTGCTGTGGCAGGAAAACCTGGACGTTTGTCTTTTTTGCTCCTGAGGTTTCCGAAAGCGAAAACAGGTGCTTTTGAGGATGGAGTCCGCAGGAAAGCAGAGAGGGCCAAATTGTCTGGGGCATTTGAAAGAGTTCCAGGAGGCAGTGAGAACCAGCATTACTTTTGCCCGCTGGCACCTTTGCTGTGGCAGCAAAACCTGGACGTTTGTCTTTTTACCACCGGAGGGAACCAAAAGTGAAAAAAGGCGCTTTTGAGGACAGAGTCCGCAGGAAAGCAGAGAGGGCCAAATGGTCTGGGGCATTTGAAGGGGTTCCAGGAGGCAGTGAGAACCAGCATTACTTTTCGCCGCTGGCACCTTTGCTGTGGCAGCAAAAGCTGGACGTTTGTCTTTTTTGCTCTGGAGGCTGCCGAAAGCGAAAACAGGTACTTTTGAGGATGGAGTCCGCAGGAAAGCAGAGAGGGCCAAATTGTCTGTGGCATTTGAAGAGGTTCCAGGACGCAGTGAGAACCAGCATTACTTTTCCTAGCTGGCACCTTTGCTGTGGCAGCAAAACCTGGACGTTTGTCTTTTTTGCTCCTGAGGCTGCCGAAAGCGAAAACAGGTGCTTTTGAGGATGGAGTCCGCAGGAAAGCAGAGAGGGCCAAATTGTCTGTGGCATTTGAAAGAGTTCCAGGAGGCAGTGAGAACCAGCATTACTTTTCCCGGCTGGCACCTTTGCTGTGGCAGCAAAAGCTGGACGTTTGTCTTTTTTGCTCCGGAGGCTGCCGAAAGCGAAAACAGGTGCTTTTGAGGATGGAGTCCGCAGGAAAGTAGACAGGGCCAAATTGTCTGTGGCATTTGAAAGGGTTCCAGGAGGCAGTGAGAACCAGCATTACTTTTCCCCGCTGGCACCTTTGCTGTGGCAGCAAAAGCTGGACGTTTGTCTTTTTTGCTCCTGAGGTTGCCGAAAGCGAAAACAGGTGCTTTTGAGGATGGAGTCCGCAGGAAAGCAGAGAGGGCCAAATTGTCTGAGGCATTTGAAGAGGTTCCAGGAGGCAATGAGGACCAGCATCACTTTTCCCCGCTGGCACATTTGCTGTGGCAGCAAAACCTGGACGTTTGTCTTTTTTGCTCCTGAGGTTGCCGAAAGCGAAAACAGGTACTTTTGAGGATGGAGTCCGCAGGAAAGCAGAGAGGGCCAAATTGTCTGTGGCATTTGAAGAGGTTCCAGGACGCAGTGAGAACCAGCATTACTTTTCCTAGCTGGCACCTTTGCTGTGGCAGCAAAACCTGGACGTTTGTCTTTTTTGCTCCTGAGGTTGCCGAAAGCGAAAACAGGTGCTTTTGAGGATGGAGTCCGCAGGAAAGCAGAGAGGGCCAAATTGTCTGTGGCATTTGAAAGAGTTCCAGGAGGTAGTGAGAACCAGCATTACTTTTCCCCGCTGGCACCTTTGCTGTGGCAGCAAAAGCTGGACGTTTGTCTTTTTTGCTCCGGAGGCTGCCGAAAGCGAAAACAGGTGCTTTTGAGGATGGAGTCCGCAGGAAAGCAGAGAGGGCCAAATTGTCTGGGGCATTTGAAAGAGTTCCAGGAGGCAGTGAGAACCAGCATTACTTTTCCCCGCTGGCACCTTTGCTGTGGCAGCAAAAGCTGGACGTTTGTCTTTTTTGCTCCGGAGGCTGCCGAAAGCGAAAACAGGTGCTTTTGAGGATGGAGTCCGCAGGAAAGCAGAGAGGGCCAAATTGTCTGGGGCATTTGAAAGGGTTCCAGGAGGCAGTGAGAACCAGCATTACTTTTCCCCGCTGGCACCTTTGCTGTGGCAGGAAAACCTGGACGTTTGTCTTTTTTGCTCCTGAGGTTGCCGAAAGCGAAAACAGGTGCTTTTGAGGATGGAGTCCGCAGGAAAGCAGAGAGGGCCAAATTGTCTGGGGCATTTGAAGAGGTTCCAGGAGGCAATGAGGACCAGCATCACTTTTCCCCGCTGGCACCTTTGCTGTGGCAGCAAAACCTGGACGTTTGTCTTTTTTGCTCCTGAGGTTGCCGAAAGCGAAAACAGGTGCTTTTGAGGATGGAGTCCGCAGGAAAGCAGAGAGGGCCAAATTCTCTGTGGCATTTGAAGAGGTTCCAGGAGGCAATGAGGACCAGCATCACTTTTCCCCGCTGGCACCTTTGCTGTGGCAGCAAAAGCTGGACGTTTGTCTTTTTACCACCGGAGGGCGCCGAAAGTGAAAAAAGGCGCTTTTGAGGATAGAGTCCGCAGGAAAGCAGAGAGGGCCAAATGGTCTGGGGCATTTGAAGGGGTTCTTGGAGGCAGTGAGAACCAGCATTACTTTTCGCCGTTGGCACCTTTGCTGTGGCAGCAAAAGCTGGACGTTTGTCTTTTTTGCTCCTGAGGTTTCCGAAAGCGAAAACAGGTGCTTTTGAGGATGGAGTCCGCAGGAAAGCAGAGAGGGCCAAATTGTCTGGGGCATTTGAAAGAGTTCTAGGAGGTAGTGAGAACCAGCATTACTTTTCCCCGCTGGCACCTTTGCTGTGGCAGCAAAAGCTGGACGTTTGTCTTTTTTGCTCTGGAGGCTGCCGAAAGCGAAAACAGGTGCTTTTGAGGATGGAGTCCGCAGGAAAGCAGAGAGGGCCAAATTGTCTGGGGCATTTGAAAGAGTTCCAGGAGGCAGTGAGAACCAGCATTACTTTTCCCGGCTGGCACCTTTGCTGTGGCAGCAAAAGCTGGACGTTTGTCTTTTTTGCTCCTGAGGTTGCCGAAAGCGAAAACAGGTGCTTTTGAGGATGGAGTCCGCAGGAAAGCAGAGAGTGCCAAATTGTCTGTGGCATTTGAAGAGGTTCCAGGAGGCAAAGAGGACCAGCATCACTTTTCCCCGCTGGCACCTTTGCTGTGGCAGCAAAAGCTGGACGTTTGTCTTTTTTGCTCCTGAGGTTGCCGAAAGCGAAAACAGGTGCTTTTGAGGATGGAGTCCGCAGGAAAGCAGAGAGGGCCAAATTGTCTGTGGCATTTGAAGAGGTTCCGGAAGGCAATGAGAACCAGCATTACTTTTGCCCGCTGGCACCTTTGCTGTGACAGCAAATCCTGGACGTTTGTCTTTTTTGCTCCGGAGGTTGCCGAAAGCGAAAACAGGTGCTTTTGAGGATGGAGTCCGCAGGAAAGCAGAGAGGGCCAAATTGTCTGGGGCATTTGAAAGGGTTCCAGGAGGCAGTGAGAACCAGCATTACTTTTGCCCGCTGGCACCTTTGCTGTGGCAGGAAAACCTGGACGTTTGTCTTATTTGGTCCGGAGGTTGCCGAAAGCGAAAACAGGTGCTTTTGAGGATGGAGTCCGCAGGAAAGCAGAGAGGGCCAAATTGTCTGGGGCATTTGAAAGGGTTCCAGGAGGCAATGAGAACCAGCATTACTTTTGCCCGCTGGCACCTTTGCTGTGGCAGGAAAACCTGGACGTTTGTCTTTTTACCACCGGAGGGAACCAAAAGTGAAAAAAGGCGCTTTTGAGGACAGAGTCCGCAGGAAAGCAGAGAGGGCCAAATGGTCTGGGGCATTTGAAGGGGTTCCAGGAGGCAGTGAGAACCAGCATTACTTTTCGCCGCTGGCACCTTTGCTGTGGCAGCAAAAGCTGGACGTTTGTCTTTTTTGCTCTGGAGGCTGCCGAAAGCGAAAACAGGTACTTTTGAGGATGGAGTCCGCAGGAAAGCAGAGAGGGCCAAATTGTCTGTGGCATTTGAAGAGGTTCCAGGACGCAGTGAGAACCAGCATTACTTTTCCTAGCTGGCACCTTTGCTGTGGCAGCAAAACCTGGACGTTTGTCTTTTTTGCTCCTGAGGCTGCCGAAAGCGAAAACAGGTGCTTTTGAGGATGGAGTCCGCAGGAAAGCAGAGAGGGCCAAATTGTCTGTGGCATTTGAAAGAGTTCCAGGAGGCAGTGAGAACCAGCATTACTTTTCCCGGCTGGCACCTTTGCTGTGGCAGCAAAAGCTGGACGTTTGTCTTTTTTGCTCCGGAGGCTGCCGAAAGCGAAAACAGGTTCTTTTGAGGATGGAGTCCGCAGGAAAGTAGACAGGGCCAAATTGTCTGTGGCATTTGAAAGGGTTCCAGGAGGCAGTGAGAACCAGCATTACTTTTCCCCGCTGGCACCTTTGCTGTGGCAGCAAAAGCTGGACGTTTGTCTTTTTTGCTCCTGAGGTTGCCGAAAGCGAAAACAGGTGCTTTTGAGGATGGAGTCCGCAGGAAAGCAGAGAGGGCCAAATTGTCTGAGGCATTTGAAGAGGTTCCAGGAGGCAATGAGGACCAGCATCACTTTTCCCCGCTGGCACATTTGCTGTGGCAGCAAAACCTGGACGTTTGTCTTTTTTGCTCCTGAGGTTGCCGAAAGCGAAAACAGGTACTTTTGAGGATGGAGTCCGCAGGAAAGCAGAGAGGGCCAAATTGTCTGTGGCATTTGAAGAGGTTCCAGGACGCAGTGAGAACCAGCATTACTTTTCCTAGCTGGCACCTTTGCTGTGGCAGCAAAACCTGGACGTTTGTCTTTTTTGCTCCTGAGGTTGCCGAAAGCGAAAACAGGTGCTTTTGAGGATGGAGTCCGCAGGAAAGCAGAGAGGGCCAAATTGTCTGTGGCATTTGAAAGAGTTCCAGGAGGTAGTGAGAACCAGCATTACTTTTCCCCGCTGGCACCTTTGCTGTGGCAGCAAAAGCTGGACGTTTGTCTTTTTTGCTCCGGAGGCTGCCGAAAGCGAAAACAGGTGCTTTTGAGGATGGAGTCCGCAGGAAAGCTTAGAGGGCCAAATTGTCTGGGGCATTTGAAAGAGTTCCAGGAGGCAGTGAGAACCAGCATTACTTTTCCCCGCTGGCACCTTTGCTGTGGCAGCAAAAGCTGGACGTTTGTCTTTTTTGCTCCGGAGGCTGCCGAAAGCGAAAACAGGTGCTTTTGAGGATGGAGTCCGCAGGAAAGCAGAGAGGGCCAAATTGTCTGGGGCATTTGAAAGGGTTCCAGGAGGCAGTGAGAACCAGCATTACTTTTCCCCGCTGGCACCTTTGCTGTGGCAGGAAAACCTGGACGTTTGTCTTTTTTGCTCCTGAGGTTGCCGAAAGCGAAAACAGGTGCTTTTGAGGATGGAGTCCGCAGGAAAGCAGAGAGGGCCAAATTGTCTGGGGCATTTGAAGAGGTTCCAGGAGGCAATGAGGACCAGCATCACTTTTCCCCGCTGGCACCTTTGCTGTGGCAGCAAAACCTGGACGTTTGTCTTTTTTGCTCCTGAGGTTGCCGAAAGCGAAAACAGGTGCTTTTGAGGATGGAGTCCGCAGGAAAGCAGAGAGGGCCAAATTCTCTGTGGCATTTGAAGAGGTTCCAGGAGGCAATGAGGACCAGCATCACTTTTCCCCGCTGGCACCTTTGCTGTGGCAGCAAAAGCTGGACGTTTGTCTTTTTACCACCGGAGGGCGCCGAAAGTGAAAAAAGGCGCTTTTGAGGATAGAGTCCGCAGGAAAGCAGAGAGGGCCAAATGGTCTGGGGCATTTGAAGGGGTTCTTGGAGGCAGTGAGAACCAGCATTACTTTTCGCCGTTGGCACCTTTGCTGTGGCAGCAAAAGCTGGACGTTTGTCTTTTTTGCTCCTGAGGTTTCCGAAAGCGAAAACAGGTGCTTTTGAGGATGGAGTCCGCAGGAAAGCAGAGAGGGCCAAATTGTCTGGGGCATTTGAAAGAGTTCCAGGAGGCAGTGAGAACCAGCATTACTTTTCCCCGCTGGCAACTCTGCTGTGGCAGCAAAAGCTGGACGTTTGTCGTTTTTGCTCCTGAGGATGCCGAAAGCGAAAACAGGTGCTTTTGAGGATGGAGTCCGCAGGAAAGCAGAGAGGGCCAAATTGTCTGGGGCATTTGAAAGAGTTCCAGGAGGCAGTGAGAACCAGCATTACTTTTCCCGGCTGGCACCTTTGCTGTGGCAGCAAAACCTGGACGTTTGTCTTTTTTGCTCCGGAGGCTGCCGAAAGCGAAAACAGGTGCTTTTGAGGATGGAGTCCGCAGGAAAGCAGAGAGGGCCAAATTGTCTGGGGCATTTGAAAGAGTTCCAGGAGGCAGTGAGAACCAGCATTACTTTTCCCCGGTGGCACCTCTGCTGTGGCAGCAAAAGCTGGACGTTTGTCTTTTTTGCTCCTGAGGATGCCGAAAGCGAAAACAGGTGCTTTTGAGGATGGAGTCCGCAGGAAAGCAGAGAGGGCCAAATTGTCTGAGGCATTTGAAGAGGTTCCAGGAGGCAATGAGGACCAGCATAACTTTTCCCCTCTGGCACCTTTGCTGTGGCAGCAAAACCTAGACGTTTGTCTTTTTTGCTCCTGAGGTTGCCGAAAGCGAAAACAGGTACTTTTGAGGATGGAGTCCGCAGGAAAGCAGAGAGGGCCAAATTCTCTGTGGCATTTGAAGAGGTTCCTGGACGCAGTGAGAACCAGCATTACTTTTCCTAGCTGGCACCTTTGCTGTGGCAGCAAAAGCTGGACGTTTGTCTTTTTTGCTCCTGAGGATGCCGAAAGCGAAAACAGGTGCTTTTGAGGATGGAGTCCGCAGGAAAGAAGAGAGGGCCAAATTGTCTGGGGCATTTGAAAGAGTTCCAGGAGGCAGTGAGAACCAGCATTACTTTTCCCGGCTGGCACCTTTGCTGTGGCAGCAAAAGCTGGACGTTTGTCTTTTTTGCTCCGGAGGCTGCCGAAAGCGAAAACAGGTGCTTTTGAGGATGGAGTCCGCAGGAAAGCAGAGAGGGCCAAATTGTCTGGGGCATTTGAAAGGGTTCCAGGAGGCAGTGAGAACCAGCATTACTTTTGCCCGCTGGCACCTTTGCTGTGGCAGGAAAACCTGGACGTTTATCTTTTTTGCTCCGGAGGCTGCCGAAAGCGAAAACAGGTGCTTTTGAGGATGGAGTCCGCAGGAAAGCAGAGAGGGCCAAATTGTCTGTGGCATTTGAAGAGGTTCCAGGAGGCAATGAGGACCAGCATCACTTTTCCCCGCTGGCACCTTTGCTGTGGCAGCAAAAGCTGGACGTTTTTCTTTTTTGCTCCTGAGGTTGCCGAAAGCGAAAACAGGTGCTTTTGAGGCTGGAGTCCGCAGGAAAGCAGAGAGGGCCAAATTGTCTGTGGCATTTGAAGAGGTTCCAGGAGGCAATGAGGACCAGCATTACTTTTCCCCGCTGGCACCTTTGCTGTTGCAGCAAAAGCTGGACGTTTGTCTTTTTTGCTCCGGAGGTTGACGAAAGCGAAAACAGGTGCTTTTGAGGATGGAGTCCGCAGGAAAGCAGAGAGGGCCAAATTGTCTGTGGCATTTGAAAGAGTTCCAGGAGGCAGTGAGAACCAGCATTACTTTTCCCGGCTGGCACCTTTGCTGTAGCAGCAAAAGCTGGACGTTTGTCTTTTTTGCTCCGGAGGCTGCCGAAAGCGAAAACAGGTGCTTTTGAGGATGCAGTCCGCAGGAAAGCAGAGATGGCCAAATTGTCTGGGGCATTTGAAAGAGTTCCAGGAGGCAGTGAGAACCAGCATTACTTTTGCCCGCTGGCACCTTTGCTGTGGCAGCAAAACCTGGACGTTTGTCTTTTTTGCTCCGGAGGCTGCCGAAAGCGAAAACAGGTGCTTTTGAGGATGGAGTCCGCAGGAAAGCAGAGAGGGCCAAATTGTCTGTGGCATTTGAAAGAGTTCCAGGAGGCAGTGAGAACCAGCATTACTTTTCCCGGCTGGCACCTTTGCTGTGGCAGCAAAACCTGGACGTTTGTCTTTTTTGCTCCGGAGGCTGCCGAAAGCGAAAACAGGTGCTTTTGAGGATGGAGTCCGCAGGAAAGCAGAGAGGGCCAAATTGTCTGGGGCATTTGAAGAGGTTCCAGGAGGCAATGAGGACCAGCATCACTTTTCCCCGCTGGCACCTTTGCTGTGGCAGCAAAAGCTGGACGTTTGTCTTTTTTGCTTCTGAGGTTGCCGAAAGCGAAAACAGGTGCTTTTGAGGATGGAGTCCGCAGGAAAGCAGAGAGGGCCAAATTGTCTGGGGCATTTGATAAGGTTCCAGGAGGCAATGAGGTCCAGCATTACTTTTCCCCGCTGGCACCTTTGCTGTGGCAGCAAAAGCTGGACGTTTGTCTTTTTTGCTCCGGAGGCTGCCGAAAGCGAAAACAGGTGCTTTTGAGGATGGAGTCCGCAGGAAAGCAGAGAGGGCCAAATTGTCTGTGGCATTTGAAAGAGTTCCAGGAGGCAGTGAGAACCAGCATTACTTTTCCCGGCTGGCACCTTTGCTGTAGCAGCAAAAGCTGGACGTTTGTCTTTTTTGCTCCGGAGGCTGCCGAAAGCGAAAACAGGTGCTTTTGAGGATGCAGTCCGCAGGAAAGCAGAGAGGGCCAAATTGTCTGGGGCATTTGAAAGAGTTCCAGGAGGCAGTGAGAACCAGCATTACTTTTGCCCGCTGGCACCTTTGCTGTGGCAGCAAAACCTGGACGTTTGTCTTTTTTGCTCCGGAGGTTGCCGAAAGCGAAAACAGGTGCTTTTGAGGATGGAGTCCGCAGGAAAGCAGAGAGGGCCAAATTGTCTGTGGCATTTGAAAGAGTTCCAGGAGGCAGTGAGAACCAGCATTACTTTTCCCGGCTGGCACCTTTGCTGTGGCAGCAAAACCTGGACGTTTGTCTTTTTTGCTCCGGAGGCTGCCGAAAGCGAAAACAGGTGCTTTTGAGGATGGAGTCCGCAGGAAAGCAGAGAGGGCCAAATTGTCTGGGGCATTTGAAGAGGTTCCAGGAGGCAATGAGGACCAGCATCACTTTTCCCCGCTGGCACCTTTGCTGTGGCAGCAAAAGCTGGACGTTTGTCTTTTTTGCTTCTGAGGTTGCCGAAAGCGAAAACAGGTGCTTTTGAGGATGGAGTCCGCAGGAAAGCAGAGAGGGCCAAATTGTCTGGGGCATTTGATAAGGTTCCAGGAGGCAATGAGGTCCAGCATTACTTTTCCCCGCTGGCACCTTTGCTGTGGCAGCAAAAGCTGGACGTTTGTCTTTTTTGCTCCGGAGGCTGCCGAAAGCGAAAACAGGTGCTTTTGAGGATGGAGTCCGCAGGAAAGCAGAGAGGGCCAAATTGTCTGGGGCATTTGAAAGAGTTCCAGGAGGCAGTGAGAACCAGCATTACTTTTCCCGGCTGGCACCTTTGCTGTGGCAGCAAAAGCTGGACGTTTGTCTTTTTTGCTCCGGAGGCTGCCGAAAGCGAAAACAGGTGCTTTTGAGGATGCAGTCCGCAGGAAAGCAGAGAGGGCCAAATTGTCTGGGGCATTTGAAAGAGTTCCAGGAGGCAGTGAGAACCAGCATTACTTTTGCCCGCTGGCACCTTTGCTGTGGCAGCAAAAGCTGGACGTTTGTCTTTTTTGCTCTGGAGGCTGCCGAAAGTGAAAACAGGTGCTTTTGAGGATGGAGTCCGCAGGAAAGCAGAGAGGGCCAAATTGTCTGTGGCATTTGAAGAGGTTCCAGGAGGCAATGAGGACCAGCATCACTTTTCCCCGCTGGCACCTTTGCTGTGGCAGCAAAAGCTGGACGTTTTTCTTTTTTGCTTCTGAGGTTGCCGAAAGCGAAAACAGGTGCTTTTGAGGATGGAGTCCGCAGGAAAGCAGAGAGGGCCAAATTGTCTGTGGCATTTGAAGAGGTTCCAGGAGGCAATGAGGACCAGCATTACTTTTCCCCGCTGGCACCTTTGCTGTGGCAGCAAAAGCTGGACGTTTGTCTTTTTTGCTCCGGAGGCTGCCGAAAGCGAAAACAGGTGCTTTTGAGGATGGAGTCCGCAGGAAAGCAGAGAGGGCCAAATTGTCTGTGGCATTTGAAGAGGTTCCAGGAGGCAATGAGGACCAGCATCACTTTTCCCCGCTGGCACCTTTGCTGTGGCAGCAAAAGCTGGACGTTTGTCTTTTTTGCTCCTGAGGTTGCCGAAAGCGAAAACAGGTGCTTTTGAGGATGGAGTCCGCAGGAAAGCAGAGAGGGCCAAATTGTCTGTGGCATTTGATAAGGTTCCAGGAGGCAATGAGGACCAGCATTACTTTTCCCGGCTGGCACCTTTGCTGTGGCAGCAAAAGCTGGACGTTTGTCTTTTTTGCTCCGGAGGTTGCCGAAAGCGAAAACAGGTGCTTTTGAGGATGGAGTCCGCAGGAAAGCAGAGAGGGCCAAATAGTCTGGGGCATTTGAAAGGGTTCCAGGAGGCAGTGAGAACCAGCATTACTTTTCCCGGCTGGCACCTTTGCTGTGGCAGCAAAAGCTGGACGTTTGTCTTTTTTGCTCCTGAGGCTGCCGAAAGCGAAAACAGGTGCTTTTGAGGATGGAGTCCGCAGGAAAGCAGAGAGGGCCAAATAGTCTGGGGCATTTGAAAGGGTTCCAGGACGCAGTGAGAACCAGCATTACTTTTCCCCGCTGGCACCTTTGCTGTGGCAGGAAAACCTGGACGTTTGTCTTTTTTGCTCCGGAGGCTGCCGAAAGCGAAAACAGGTGCTTTTGAGCATGGAGTCCGCAGGAAAGCAGAGAGGGCCAAATTGTCTGGGGCATTTGAAAGGGTTCCAGGAGGCAGTGAGAACCAGCATTACTTTTGCCCGCTGGCACCTTTGCTGTGGCAGCAAAACCTGGACGTTTGTCTTTTTTGCTCCTGAGGTTGCCGAAAGCGAAAACAGGTGCTTTTGAGGATGGAGTCCGCAGGAAAGCAGAGAGGGCCAAATTGTCTGTGGCATTTGAAGAGGTTCCAGGAGGCAATGAGGACCAGCATAACTTTTCCCCGCTGGCACCTTTGCTGTGGCAGCAAAAGCTGGACGTTTGTCTTTTTTGCTCCTGAGGTTGCCGAAAGCGAAAACAGGTGCTTTTGAGGATGGAGTCCGCAGGAAAGCAGAGAGGGCCAAATTGTCTGTGGCATTTGAAGAGGTTCCAGGAGGCAATGAGGACCAGCATTACTTTTCCCGGCTGGCACCTTTGCTGTGGCAGCAAAAGCTGGACGTTTGTCTTTTTTGCTCCGGAGGCTGCCGAAAGCGAAAACAGGTGCTTTTGAGGATGGAGTCCGCAGGAAAGCAGAGAGGGCCAAATAGTCTGGGGCATTTGAAAGGGTTCCAGGAGGCAGTGAGAACCAGCATTACTTTTCCCGGCTGGCACCTTTGCTGTGGCAGCAAAACCTGGACGTTTGTCTTTTTTGCTCCGGAGGTTGCCGAAAGCGAAAACAGGTGCTTTTGAGGATGGAGTCCGCAGGAAAGCAGAGAGGGCCAAATTGTCTGTGGCATTTGAAGAGGTTCCAGGAGGCAGTGAGAACCAGCATTACTTTTCCCCGCTGGCACCTTTGCTGTGGCAGCAAAAGCTGGACGTTTGTCTTTTTTGCTCCGGAGGCTGCCGAAAGCGAAAACAGGTGCTTTTGAGGATGGAGTCCGCAGGAAAGCAGAGAGGGCCAAATTGTCTGTGGCATTTGAAAGAGTTCTAGGAGGTAGTGAGAACCAGCATTACTTTTCCCCGCTGGCACCTTTGCTGTGGCAGCAAAAGCTGGACGTTTGTCTTTTTTGAGCTGGAGGCTGCCGAAAGCGAAAACAGGTGCTTTTGAGGATGGAGTCCGCAGGAAAGCAGAGAGGGCCAAATTGTCTGGGGCATTTGAAAGGGTTCCAGGAGGCAGTGAGAACCAGCATTACTTTTGCCCGCTGGCACCTTTGCTGTGGCAGGAAAACCTGGACGTTTGTCTTTTTTGCTCCTGAGGTTTCCGAAAGCGAAAACAGGTGCTTTTGAGGATGGAGTCCGCAGGAAAGCAGAGAGGGTCAAATTGTCTGTGGCATTTGAAGAGGTTCCAGGAGGCAATGAGGACCAGCATAACTTTTCCCCGCTGGCACCTTTGCTGTGGCAGCAAAAGCTGGACGTTTGTCTTTTTTGCTCCTGAGGTTGCCGAAAGCGAAAACAGGTGCTTTTGAGGATGGAGTCCGCAGGAAAGCAGAGAGGGCCAAATTGTCTGTGGCATTTGAAGAGGTTCCAGGACGCAGTGAGAACCAGCATTACTTTTCCCCGCTGGCACCTTTGCTGTGGCAGCAAAAGCTGGACGTTTGTCTTTTTTGCTCCTGAGGTTGCCGAAAGCGAAAACAGGTGCTTTTGAGGATGGAGTCCGCAGGAAAGCAGAGAGGGCCAAATTGTCTGTGGCATTTGATAAGGTTCCAGGAGGCAATGAGGACCAGCATTACTTTTCCCCGCTGGCACCTTTGCTGTGGCAGCAAAAGCTGGACGTTTGTCTTTTTTGCTCCGGAGGCTGCCGAAAGCGAAAACAGGTGCTTTTGAGGATGGAGTCCACAGGAAAGCAGAGAGGGCCAAATACCCTGGGGCATTTGAAAGGGTTCCAGGAGGCAGTGAGAACCAGCATTACTTTTCCCGGCTGGCACCTTTGCTGTGGCAGCAAAAGCTGGACGTTTGTCTTTTTTGCTCCGGAGGCTGCCGAAAGCGAAAACAGGTGCTTTTGAGGATGGAGTCCGCAGGAAAGCAGAGAGGGCCAAATTGTCTGTGGCATTTGAAGAGGTTCCAGGAGGCAGTGAGAACCAGCATTACTTTTCCCCGCTGGCACCTTTGCTGTGGTAGCAAAAGCTGGACGTTTGTCTTTTTTGCTCCGGAGGCTGCCGAAAGCGAAAACAGGTGCTTTTCAGCATGGAGTCCGCAGGAAGGCAGAGAGGGCCAAATTGTCTGGGGCATTTGAAAGAGTTCTAGGAGGTAGTGAGAACCAGCATAACTTTTGCCCGCTGGCACCTTTGCTGTGGCAGCAAAAGCTGGACGTTTGTCTTTTTGGCTCTGGAGGCTGCCGAAAGCGAAAACAGGTGCTTTTGAGGATGGAGTCCGCAGGAAAGCAGAGAGGGCCAAATTGTCTGGGGCATTTGAAAGAGTTCCAGGAGGTAGTGAGAAACAGCATTACTTTTCCCCGCTGGCACCTTTGCTGTGGCAGCAAAACCTGGACGTTTGTCTTTTTTGCTCTGGAGGGTGCCGAAAGCGAAAACAGGTGCTTTTGAGGATGGAGTCCGCAGGAAAGCAGAGAGGGCCAAATTGTCTGTGGCATTTGATAAGGTTCCAGGAGGCAATGAGGACCAGCATTACTTTTCCCCGCTGGCACCTTTGCTGTGGCAGCAAAAGCTGGACGTTTGTCTTTTTTGCTACGAAGGCTGCCGAAAGCGAAAACAGGTGCTTTTCAGCATGGAGTCCGCAGGAAAGCAGAGAGGGCCAAATTGTCTGGGGCATTTGAAAGAGTTCTAGGAGGTAGTGAGAACCAGCATTACTTTTGCCCGCTGGCACCTTTGCTGTGGCAGCAAAAGCTGGACGTTTGTCTTTTTTGCTCCGGAGGCTGCCGAAAGCGAAAACAGGTGCTTTTGAGGATGGAGTCCGCAGGAAAGCAGAGAGTGCCAAATTGTCTGTGGCATTTGAAGAGGTTCCAGGAGGCAATGAGGACCAGCATCACTTTTCCCCGCTGGCACCTTTGCTGTGGCAGCAAAAGCTGGACGTTTGTCTTTTTTGCTCCTGAGGTTGCCGAAAGCGAAAACAGGTGCTTTTGAGGATGGAGTCCGCAGGAAAGCAGAGAGGGCCAAATTGTCTGTTGCATTTGAAGAGGTTCCGGGAGGCAATGAGGACCAGCATTACTTTTCCCCGCTGGCACCTTTTCTGTGGCAGCAAATGCTGGACGTTTGTCTTTTTTGCTCTGGAGGCTGCCGAAAGCGAAAACAGGTGCTTTTGAGGATGGAGTCCGCAGGAAAGCAGAGAGCGCCAAATTGTCTGGGGCATTTGAAAGAGTTCCAGGAGGTAGTGAGAACCAGCATTACTTTTCCCCGCTGGCACCTTTGCTGTGGCAGCAAAACCTGGACGTTTGTCTTTTTTGCTCTGGAGGCTGCCGAAAGCGAAAACAGGTGCTTTTGAGGATGGAGTCCGCAGGAAAGCAGAGAGGGCCAAATTGTCTGTGGCATTTGATAAGGTTCCAGGAGGCAATGAGGACCAGCATTACTTTTCCCCGCTGGCACCTTTGCTGTGGCAGCAAAAGCTGGACGTTTGTCTTTTTTGCTCCGGAGGCTGCCGAAAGCGAAAACAGGTGCTTTTGAGGATGGAGTCCGCAGGAAAGCAGAGAGGGCCAAATTGTCTGGGGCATTTGAAAGAGTTCCAGGAGGCAGTGAGAACCAGCATTACTTTTGCCCGCTGGCACCTTTGCTGTGGCAGCAAAACCTGGACGTTTTTCTTTTTACCACCGGAGGGCGCCGAAAGTGAAAAAAGGCGCTTTTGAGGACAGAGTCCGCAGGAAAGCAGAGAGGGCCAAAGTGTCTGGGCATTTGAAGGGGTCCAGGAGGCAGTGAGAACCAGCATTACTTTTCGCCGCTGGCACCTTTGCTGTGGCAGCAAAAGCTGGACGTTTGTCTTTTTTGCTCTGGAGGCTGCCGAAAGCGAAAACAGGTTCTTTTGAGGATGGAGTCCGCAGGAAAGTAGACAGGGCCAAATTGTCTGTGGCATTTGAAAGGGTTCCAGGAGGCAATGAGGACCAGCATCACTTTTCCCCGCTGGCACATTTGCTGTGGCAGCAAAACCTGGACGTTTGTCTTTTTTGCTCCTGAGGTTGCCGAAAGCGAAAACAGGTACTTTTGAGGATGGAGTCCGCAGGAAAGCAGAGAGTGCCAAATTGTCTGTGGCATTTGAAGAGGTTCCGGGACGCAGTGAGAACCAGCATTACTTTTCCTAGCTGGCACCTTTGCTGTGGCAGCAAAACCTGGACGTTTGTCTTTTTTGCTCCTGAGGTTGCCGAAAGCGAAAACAGGTGCTTTTGAGGATGGAGTCCGCAGGAAAGCAGAGAGGGCCAAATTGTCTGTGGCATTTGAAAGAGTTCCAGGAGGTAGTGAGAACCAGCATTACTTTTCCCCGCTGGCACCTTTGCTGTGGCAGCAAAAGCTGGACGTTTGTCTTTTTTGCTCCGGAGGCTGCCGAAAGCGAAAACAGGTGCTTTTGAGGATGGAGTCCGCAGGAAAGCTTAGAGGGCCAAATTGTCTGGGGCATTTGAAAGAGTTCCAGGAGGCAGTGAGAACCAGCATTACTTTTCCCCGCTGGCACCTTTGCTGTGGCAGCAAAAGCTGGACGTTTGTCTTTTTTGCTCCGGAGGCTGCCGAAAGCGAAAACAGGTGCTTTTGAGGATGGAGTCCGCAGGAAAGCAGAGAGGGCCAAATTGTCTGGGGCATTTGAAAGGGTTCCAGGAGGCAGTGAGAACCAGCATTACTTTTCCCCGCTGGCACCTTTGCTGTGGCAGGAAAACCTGGACGTTTGTCTTTTTTGCTCCTGAGGTTGCCGAAAGCGAAAACAGGTGCTTTTGAGGATGGAGTCCGCAGGAAAGCAGAGAGGGCCAAATTGTCTGGGGCATTTGAAGAGGTTCCAGGAGGCAATGAGGACCAGCATCACTTTTCCCCGCTGGCACCTTTGCTGTGGCAGCAAAACCTGGACGTTTGTCTTTTTTGCTCCTGAGGTTGCCGAAAGCGAAAACAGGTGCTTTTGAGGATGGAGTCCGCAGGAAAGCAGAGAGTGCCAAATTGTCTGTGGCATTTGAAGAGGTTCCAGGACGCAGTGAGAACCAGCATTACTTTTCCTAGCTGGCACCTTTGCTGTGGCAGCAAAACCTGGACGTTTGTCTTTTTTGCTCCTGAGGTTGCCGAAAGCGAAAACAGGTGCTTTTGAGGATGGAGTCCGCAGGAAAGCAGAGAGGGCCAAATTGTCTGTGGCATTTGAAAGAGTTCCAGGAGGTAGTGAGAACCAGCATTACTTTTCCCCGCTGGCACCTTTGCTGTGGCAGCAAAAGCTGGACGTTTGTCTTTTTTGCTCCGGAGGCTGCCGAAAGCGAAAACAGGTGCTTTTGAGGATGGAGTCCGCAGGAAAGCTTAGAGGGCCAAATTGTCTGGGGCATTTGAAAGAGTTCCAGGAGGCAGTGAGAACCAGCATTACTTTTCCCCGCTGGCACCTTTGCTGTGGCAGCAAAAGCTGGACGTTTGTCTTTTTTGCTCCGGAGGCTGCCGAAAGCGAAAACAGGTGCTTTTGAGGATGGAGTCCGCAGGAAAGCAGAGAGGGCCAAATTGTCTGGGGCATTTGAAAGGGTTCCAGGAGGCAGTGAGAACCAGCATTACTTTTCCCCGCTGGCACCTTTGCTGTGGCAGGAAAACCTGGACGTTTGTCTTTTTTGCTCCTGAGGTTGCCGAAAGCGAAAACAGGTGCTTTTGAGGATGGAGTCCGCAGGAAAGCAGAGAGGGCCAAATTGTCTGTGGCATTTGAAGAGGTTCCAGGAGGCAATGAGGACCAGCATCACTTTTCCCCGCTGGCACCTTTGCTGTGGCAGCAAAACCTGGACGTTTGTCTTTTTTGCTCCTGAGGTTGCCGAAAGCGAAAACAGGTGCTTTTGAGGATGGAGTCCGCAGGAAAGCAGAGAGGGCCAAATTCTCTGTGGCATTTGAAGAGGTTCCAGGAGGCAATGAGGACCAGCATCACTTTTCCCCGCTGGCACCTTTGCTGTGGCAGCAAAAGCTGGACGTTTGTCTTTTTACCACCGGAGGGCGCCGAAAGTGAAAAAAGGCGCTTTTGAGGATAGAGTCCGCAGGAAAGCAGAGAGGGCCAAATGGTCTGGGGCATTTGAAGGGGTTCTTGGAGGCAGTGAGAACCAGCATTACTTTTCGCCGTTGGCACCTTTGCTGTGGCAGCAAAAGCTGGACGTTTGTCTTTTTTGCTCCGGAGGCTGCCGAAAGCGAAAACAGGTGCTTTTGAGGATGGAGTCCGCAGGAAAGCAGAGAGGGCCAAATTGTCTGGGGCATTTGAAAGAGTTCCAGGAGGCAGTGAGAACCAGCATTACTTTTCCCCGCTGGCAACTCTGCTGTGGCAGCAAAAGCTGGACGTTTGTCGTTTTTGCTCCTGAGGATGCCGAAAGCGAAAACAGGTGCTTTTGAGGATGGAGTCCGCAGGAAAGCAGAGAGGGCCAAATTGTCTGGGGCATTTGAAAGAGTTCCAGGAGGCAGTGAGAACCAGCATTACTTTTCCCGGCTGGCACCTTTGCTGTGGCAGCAAAAGCTGGACGTTTGTCTTTTTTGCTCCGGAGGCTGCCGAAAGCGAAAACAGGTGCTTTTGAGGATGGAGTCCGCAGGAAAGCAGAGAGGGCCAAATTGTCTGGGGCATTTGAAAGAGTTCCAGGAGGCAGTGAGAACCAGCATTACTTTTCCCCGGTGGCACCTCTGCTGTGGCAGCAAAAGCTGGACGTTTGTCTTTTTTGCTCCTGAGGATGCCGAAAGCGAAAACAGGTGCTTTTGAGGATGGAGTCCGCAGGAAAGCAGAGAGGGCCAAATTGTCTGAGGCATTTGAAGAGGTTCCAGGAGGCAATGAGGACCAGCATAACTTTTCCCCTCTGGCACCTTTGCTGTGGCAGCAAAACCTAGACGTTTGTCTTTTTTGCTCCTGAGGTTGCCGAAAGCGAAAACAGGTACTTTTGAGGATGGAGTCCGCAGGAAAGCAGAGAGGGCCAAATTCTCTGTGGCATTTGAAGAGGTTCCAGGACGCAGTGAGAACCAGCATTACTTTTCCTAGCTGGCACCTTTGCTGTGGCAGCAAAAGCTGGACGTTTGTCTTTTTTGCTCCTGAGGATGCCGAAAGCGAAAACAGGTGCTTTTGAGGATGGAGTCCTCAGGAAAGAAGAGAGGGCCAAATTGTCTGGGGCATTTGAAAGAGTTCCAGGAGGCAGTGAGAACCAGCATTACTTTTCCCGGCTGGCACCTTTGCTGTGGCAGCAAAAGCTGGACGTTTGTCTTTTTTGCTCCGGAGGCTGCCGAAAGCGAAAACAGGTGCTTTTGAGGATGGAGTCCGCAGGAAAGCAGAGAGGGCCAAATTGTCTGGGGCATTTGAAAGGGTTCCAGGAGGCAGTGAGAACCAGCATTACTTTTGCCCGCTGGCACCTTTGCTGTGGCAGGAAAACCTGGACGTTTATCTTTTTTGCTCCGGAGGCTGCCGAAAGCGAAAACAGGTGCTTTTGAGGATGGAGTCCGCAGGAAAGCAGAGAGGGCCAAATTGTCTGTGGCATTTGAAGAGGTTCCAGGAGGCAATGAGGACCAGCATCACTTTTCCCCGCTGGCACCTTTGCTGTGGCAGCAAAAGCTGGACGTTTGTCTTTTTTGCTCCTGAGGTTGCCGAAAGCGAAAACAGGTGCTTTTGAGGCTGGAGTCCGCAGGAAAGCAGAGAGGGCCAAATTGTCTGTGGCATTTGAAGAGGTTCCAGGAGGCAATGAGGACCAGCATTACTTTTCCCCGCTGGCACCTTTGCTGTTGCAGCAAAAGCTGGACGTTTGTCTTTTTTGCTCCGGAGGTTGACGAAAGCGAAAACAGGTGCTTTTGAGGATGGAGTCCGCAGGAAAGCAGAGAGGGCCAAATTGTCTGTGGCATTTGAAAGAGTTCCAGGAGGCAGTGAGAACCAGCATTACTTTTCCCGGCTGGCACCTTTGCTGTAGCAGCAAAAGCTGGACGTTTGTCTTTTTTGCTCCGGAGGCTGCCGAAAGCGAAAACAGGTGCTTTTGAGGATGCAGTCCGCAGGAAAGCAGAGAGGGCCAAATTGTCTGGGGCATTTGAAAGAGTTCCAGGAGGCAGTGAGAACCAGCATTACTTTTGCCCGCTGGCACCTTTGCTGTGGCAGCAAAACCTGGACGTTTGTCTTTTTTGCTCCGGAGGCTGCCGAAAGCGAAAACAGGTGCTTTTGAGGATGGAGTCCGCAGGAAAGCAGAGAGGGCCAAATTGTCTGTGGCATTTGAAAGAGTTCCAGGAGGCAGTGAGAACCAGCATTACTTTTCCCGGCTGGCACCTTTGCTGTGGCAGCAAAACCTGGACGTTTGTCTTTTTTGCTCCGGAGGCTGCCGAAAGCGAAAACAGGTGCTTTTGAGGATGGAGTCCGCAGGAAAGCAGAGAGGGCCAAATTGTCTGGGGCATTTGAAGAGGTTCCAGGAGGCAATGAGGACCAGCATCACTTTTCCCCGCTGGCACCTTTGCTGTGGCAGCAAAAGCTGGACGTTTGTCTTTTTTGCTTCTGAGGTTGCCGAAAGCGAAAACAGGTGCTTTTGAGGATGGAGTCCGCAGGAAAGCAGAGAGGGCCAAATTGTCTGGGGCATTTGATAAGGTTCCAGGAGGCAATGAGGTCCAGCATTACTTTTCCCCGCTGGCACCTTTGCTGTGGCAGCAAAAGCTGGACGTTTGTCTTTTTTGCTCCGGAGGCTGCCGAAAGCGAAAACAGGTGCTTTTGAGGATGGAGTCCGCAGGAAAGCAGAGAGGGCCAAATTGTCTGGGGCATTTGAAAGAGTTCCAGGAGGCAGTGAGAACCAGCATTACTTTTCCCGGCTGGCACCTTTGCTGTGGCAGCAAAAGCTGGACGTTTGTCTTTTTTGCTCCGGAGGCTGCCGAAAGCGAAAACAGGTGCTTTTGAGGATGCAGTCCGCAGGAAAGCAGAGAGGGCCAAATTGTCTGGGGCATTTGAAAGAGTTCCAGGAGGCAGTGAGAACCAGCATTACTTTTGCCCGCTGGCACCTTTGCTGTGGCAGCAAAAGCTGGACGTTTGTCTTTTTTGCTCTGGAGGCTGCCCAAAATGAAAACAGGTGCTTTTGAGGATGGAGTCCGCAGGAAAGCAGAGAGGGCCAAATTGTCTGTGGCATTTGAAGAGGTTCCAGGAGGCAATGAGGACCAGCATCACTTTTCCCCGCTGGCACCTTTGCTGTGGCAGCAAAAGCTGGACGTTTTTCTTTTTTGCTTCTGAGGTTGCCGAAAGCGAAAACAGGTGCTTTTGAGGATGGAGTCCGCAGGAAAGCAGAGAGGGCCAAATTGTCTGTGGCATTTGAAGAGGTTCCAGGAGGCAATGAGGACCAGCATTACTTTTCCCCGCTGGCACCTTTGCTGTGGCAGCAAAACCTGGACGTTTGTCTTTTTTGCTCCGGAGGCTGCCGAAAGCGAAAACAGGTGCTTTTGAGGATGGAGTCCGCAGGAAAGCAGAGAGGGCCAAATAGTCTGGGGCATTTGAAAGGGTTCCAGGAGGCAGTTAGAACCAGCATTACTTTTCCCGGCTGGCACCTTTGCTGTGGCAGCAAAAGCTGGACGTTTGTCTTTTTTGCTCCGGAGGCTGCCGAAAGCGAAAACAGGTGCTTTTGAGGATGGAGTCCGCAGGAAAGCAGAGAGAACCAAATTGTCTGGGGCATTTGAAAGAGTTCTAGGAGGTAGTGAGAACCAGCATTACTTTTGCCCGCTGGCACCTTTGCTGTGGCAGCAAAAGCTGGACGTTTGTCTTTTTTGCTCTGGAGGCTGCCGAAAGCGAAAACAGGTGCTATTGAGGATGGAGTCCGCAGGAAAGCAGAGATGGCCAAATTGTCTGTGGCATTTGATAAGGTTCCAGGAGGCAATGAGGACCAGCATTACTTTTCCCCGCTGGCACCTTTGCTGTGGCAGCAAAAGCTGGACGTTTGTCTTTTTTGCTCCGGAGGCTGCCGAAAGCGAAAACAGGTGCTTTTGAGGATGGAGTCCGCAGGAAAGCAGAGAGGGCCAAATTGTCTGTGGCATTTGAAGAGGTTCCAGGACGCAGTGAGAACCAGCATTACTTTTCCCCGCTGGCACCTTTGCTGTGGCAGCAAAAGCTGGACGTTTGTCTTTTTTGCTCCGGAGGCTGCCGAAAGCGAAAACAGGTGCTTTTGAGGATGGAGTCCGCAGGAAAGCAGAGAGGGCCAAATTGTCTGGGGCATTTGAAAGAGTTCTAGGAGGTAGTGAGAACCAGCATTACTTTTCCCCGCTGGCACCTTTGCTGTGGCAGCAAAAGCTGGACGTTTGTCTTTTTTGCTCCGGAGGCTGCCGAAAGCGAAAAGAGGTGCTTTTGAGGATGCAGTCCGCAGGAAAGCAGAGAGGGCCAAATTGTCTGGGGCATTTGAAAGAGTTCCAGGAGGCAGTGAGAACCAGCATTACTTTTGCCCGCTGGCACCTTTGCTGTGGCAGGAAAACCTGGACGTTTGTCTTTATTGTTCCTGAGGTTGCCGAAAGTGAAAACAGGTGCTTTTGAGGATGGAGTCCGCAGGAAAGCAGAGAGGGCCAAATTGTCTGTGGCATTTGAAGAGGTTCCAGGAGGCAATGAGGACCAGCATCACTTTTCCCCGCTGGCACCTTTGCTGTGGCAGCAAAAGCTGAACGTTTGGCTTTTTTGCTCCTGAGGTTGCCGAAAGCGAAAACAGGTGCTTTTGAGAATGGAGTCCGCAGGAAAGCAGAGAGGGCCAAATAGTCTGGGGCATTTGAAAGGGTTCCAGGAGGCAGTGAGAACCAGCATTACTTTTCCCCGCTGGCACATTTGCTGTGGCAGCAAAAGCTGGACGTTTGTCTTTTTTGCTCCGGAGGCTGCCGAAAGCGAAAACAGGTGCTTTTGAGGATGGAGTCCGCAGGAAAGCAGAGAGGGCCAAATTGTCTGGGGCATTTGAAAGAGTTCTAGGAGGTAGTGAGAACCAGCATTACTTTTGCCCGCTGGCACCTTTGCTGCGGCAGCAAAAGCTGGACATTTGTCTTTTTTGCTCCTGAGGTTGCCGAAAGCGAAAACAGGTGCTTTTGAGGATGGAGTCCGCAGGAGAGCAGAGAGGGCCAAATTGTCTGTGGCATTTGAAAGGGTTCTAGGAGGCAGTGAGAACCAGCATTACTTTTCCCCGCTGGCACCTCTGCTGTGGCAGCAAAAGCTGTACGTTTGTCTTTTTTGCTCCGGAGGCTGCCGAAAGCGAAAACAGGTGCTTTTGAGGATGGAGTCCGCAGGAAAGCAGAGAGGGCCAAATTGTCTGGGGCATTTGAAAGAGTTCCAGGAGGCAGTGAGAACCAGCATTACTTTTGCCCGCTGGCACCTTTGCTGCGGCAGCAAAAGCTGGACATTTGTCTTTTTTGCTCCTGAGGTTGCCGAAAGCGAAAACAGATGCTTTTGAGGATGGAATCCGCAGGAAAGCAGAGAGGGCCAAATTGTCTGTGGCTTTTGAAGAGGTTCCAGGAGGCAATGAGGACCAGCATAACTTTTCCCCGCTGGCACCTTTGCTGTGGCAGCAAAAGCTGGACGTTTGTCTTTTTTGCTCCTGAGGTTGCCGAAAGCGAAAAAAGGTACTTTTGAGGATGGAGTCCGCAGGAAAGCAGAGAGGGCCAAATTGTCTGTGGCATTTGAAGAGGTTCCAGGACGCAGTGAGAACCAGCATTACTTTTCCCCGCTGGCACCTTTGCTGTGGCAGCAAAAGCTGGACGTTTGTCTTTTTTGCTCCTGAGGCTGCCGAAAGCGAAAACAGGTGCTTTTGAGGATGGAGTCCGCAGGAAAGCAGAGAGGGCCAAATTGTCTGGGGCATTTGAAAGGGTTCCAGGACGCAGTGAGAACCAGCATTACTTTTCCCCGCTGGCACCTTTGCTGTGGCAGCAAAAGCTGGACGTTTGTCTTTTTTGCTCCGGAGGTTGCCGAAAGCGAAAACAGGTGCTTTTGAGGATGGAGTCCGCAGGAAAGCAGAGAGGGCCAAATTGTCTGGGGCATTTGAAAGAGTTCTAGGAGGTAGTGAGAACCAGCATTACTTTTCCCCGCTGGCACCTTTGCTGTGGCAGCAAAAGCTGGACGTTTGTCTTTTTTGCTCCGGAGGCTGCCGAAAGCGAAAACAGGTGCTTTTGAGGATGGAGTCCGCAGGAAAGTAGAGAGGGCCAAATTGTCTGTGGCATTTGAAAGGGTTCCAGGAGGCAGTGAGAACCAGCATTACTTTTCCCCGCTGGCACCTTTGCTGTGGCAGCAAAACCTGGACGTTTGTCTTTTTTGCTCCGGAGGTTGCCGAAAGCGAAAACAGGTACTTTTGAGGATGGAGTCCGCAGGAAAGCAGAGAGGGCCAAATTGTCTGTGGCATTTGAAGAGGTTCCAGGACGCAGTGAGAACCAGCATTACTTTTCCTAGCTGGCACCTTTGCTGTGGCAGCAAAACCTGGACGTTTGTCTTTTTTGCTCTGGAGGCTGCTGAAAGCGAAAACAGGTGCTTTTGAGGATGGAGTCCGCAGGAAAGCAGAGAGGGCCAAATTGTCTGGGGCATTTGAAAGGTTTCCAGGAGGCAGTGAGAACCAGCATTACTTTTGCCCGCTGGCACCTTTGCTGTGGCAGGAAAACCTGGACGTTTGTCTTTATTGTTACTGAGGTTGCCGAAAGCGAAAACAGGTGCTTTTGAGGATGGAGTCCGCAGGAAAGCAGAGAGGGCCAAATTGTCTGTGGCATTTGAAGAGGTTCCAGGAGGCAATGAGGACCAGCATCACTTTTCCTCGCTGGCACCTTTGCTGTGGCAGGAAAAGGTGGACGTTTGTCTTTTTTGCTCTGGAGGCTGCCGAAAGCGAAAACAGGTGCTTTTGAGGATGGAGTCCGCAGGAAAGCAGAGAGGGCCAAATTGTCTGTGGCATTTGAAGAGGTTCCAGGAGGCAGTGAGAACCAGCATTACTTTTCCCCGCTGGCACCTTTGCTGTGGCAGCAAAAGCTGGACGTTTGTCGTTTTTGCTCCGGAGACTGCCGAAAGCGAAAACAGGTGCTTTTGAGGATGGAGTCCGCAGGAAAGCAGAGAGGGCCAAATAGTCTGGGGCATTTGAAAGGGTTCCAGGACGCAGTGAGAACCAGCATTACTTTTCCCGGCTGGCACCTTTGCTGTGGCAGCAAAAGCTGGACGTTTGTCTTTTTTGCTCCGGAGGTTGCCGAAAGCGAAAACAGGTGCTTTTGAGGATGGAGTCCGCAGGAAAGCAGAGAGGGCCAAATTGTCTGGGGCATTTGAAAGAGTTCCAGGAGGCAGTGAGAACCAGCATTACTTTTGCCCGCTGGCACCTTTGCTGCGGCAGCAAAAGCTGGACATTTGTATTTTTTGCTCCTGAGGTTGCCGAAAGCGAAAACAGGTGCTTTTGAGGATGGAGTCCGCAGGAAAGCAGAGAGGGCCTAATTGTCTGTGGCATTTGAAAGAGTTCTAGGAGGCAGTGAGAACCAGCATTACTTTTCCCCGCTGGCACCTCTGCTGTGGCAGCAAAAGCTGGACGTTTGTCTTTTTTGCTCCTGAGGATGCCGAAAGCGAAAACAGGTGCTTTTGAGGATGGAGTCCGCAGGAAAGCAGAGAGGGCCAAATTGTCTGGGGCATTTGAAAGAGTTCCAGGAGGCAGTGAGAACCAGCATTACTTTTGCCCGCTGGCACCTTTGCTGCGGCAGCAAAAGCTGGACGTTTGTCTTTTTTGCTCCTGAGGTTGCCGAAAGCGAAAACAGGTGCTTTTGAGGATCGAATCCGCAGGAAAGCAGAGAGGGCCAAATTGTCTGTGGCTTTTGAAGAGGTTCCAGGAGGCAATGAGGACCAGCATAACTTTTCCCCGCTGGCACCTTTGCTGTGGCAGCAAAAGCTGGACGTTTGTCTTTTTTGCTCTGGAGGCTGCCGAAAGCGAAAAGAGGTGCTTTTGAGGATGGAGTCCGCAGGAAAGCAGAGAGGGCCAAATGGTCTGGGGCATTTGAAAGGGTTCCAGGACGCAGTGAGAACCAGCATTACTTTTCCCGGCTGGCACCTTTGCTGTGGCAGCAAAAGCTGGACGTTTGTCTTTTTTGCTCCGGAGGCTGCCGAAAGCGAAAACAGCTGCTTTTGAGGATGGAGTCCGCAGGAAAGTAGAGAGGGCCAAATTGTCTGTGGCATTTGAAAGGGTTCCAGGAGGCAGTGAGAACCAGCATTACTTTTCCCCGGTGGCACCTTTGCTGTGGCAGCAAAACCTGGACGTTTGTCTTTTTTGCTCCGGAGGTTGCCGAAAGCGAAAACAGGTACTTTTGTGGATGGAGTCCGCAGGAAAGCAGAGAGGGCCAAATTGTCTGTGGCATTTGAAGAGGTTCCAGGACGCAGTGAGAACCAGCATTACTTTTCCTAGCTGGCACCTTTGCTGTGGCAGCAAAACCTGGACGTTTGTCTTTTTTGCTCTGGAGGTTGCTGAAAGCGAAAACAGGTGCTTTTGAGGATGGAGTCCGCAGGAAAGCAGAGAGGGCCAAATTGTCTGGGGCATTTGAAAGGTTTCCAGGAGGCAGTGAGAACCAGCATTACTTTTGCCCGCTGGCACCTTTGCTGTGGCAGGAAAACCTGGATGTTTGTCTTTATTGTTACTGAGGTTGCCGAAAGCGAAAACAGGTGCTTTTGAGGATGGAGTCCGCAGGAAAGCAGAGAGGGCCAAATTGTCTGTGGCATTTGAAGAGGTTCCAGGAGGCAATGAGGACCAGCATCACTTTTCCTCGCTGGCACCTTTGCTGTGGCAGCAAAAGCTGGACGTTTGTCTTTTTTGCTCTGGAGGCTGCCCAAAGCGAAAACAGGTGCTTTTGAGGATGGAGTCCGCAGGAAAGCAGAGAGGGCCAAATAGTCTGGGGCATTTGAAAGGGTTCCAGGAGGCAGTGAGAACCAGCATTACTTTTCCCCGCTGGCACCTCTGCTGTGGCAGCAAAAGCTGGACGTTTGTCTTTTTTGCTCCTGAGGATGCCGAAAGCGAAAACAGGTGCTTTTGAGGATGGAGTCCGCAGGAAAGCAGAGAGGGCCAAATTGTCTGGGGCATTTGAAAGAGTTCCAGGAGGCAGTGAGAACCAGCATTACTTTTGCCCGCTGGCACCTTTGCTGTGGCAGCAAAACCTGGACGTTTTTCTTTTTACCACCGGAGGGCGCCGAAAGCGAAAACAGGTGCTTTTGAGGATGGAGTCCGCAGGAAAGCAGAGAGGGCCAAATTGTCTGTGGCTTTTGAAGAGGTTCCAGGAAGCAATGAGGACCAGCATTACTTTTCCCCGCTGGCACCTTTGCTGTGGCAGCAAAAGCTGGACGTTTGTCTTTTTTGCTCTGGAGGCTGCCGAAAGCGAAAACAGGTGCTTTTGAGGATGGAGTCCGCAGGAAAGCAGAGAGGGCCAAATTGTCTGGGGCATTTGAAAGGGTTCCAGGAGGCAGTGAGAACCAGCATTACTTTTCCCCGCTGGCACCTTTGCTGTGGCAGCAAAAGGTGGACGTTTGTCTTTTTTGCTCCTGAGGTTGCCGAAAGCGAAAACAGGTGCTTTTGAGGATGGAGTCCGCAGGAAAGCAGAGAGGGCCAAATTGTCTGGGGCATTTGAAGAGGTTCCAGGAGGCAATGAGGACCAGCATTACTTTTCCCCGCTGGCACCTTTGCTGCGGCAGCAAAAGCTGGACGTTTGTCTTTTTTGCTCCGGAGGCTGCCGAAAGCGAAAACAGGTGCTTTTGAGGATGGAGTCCGCAGGAAAGCAGAGAGGGCCAAATTGTCTGTGGCATTTGAAGAGGTTCCAGGAGGCAGTGAGAACCAGCATTACTTTTCCCCGCTGGCACCTTTGCTGTGGCAGCAAAAGCTGGACGTTTGTCGTTTTTGCTCCGGAGGCTGCCGAAAGCGAAAACAGGTGCTTTTGAGGATGGAGTCCGCAGGAAAGCAGAGAGGGCCAAATAGTCTGGTGCATTTGAAAGGGTTCCAGGACGCAGTGAGAACCAGCATTACTTTTCCCGGCTGGCACCTTTGCTGTGGCAGCAAAAGCTGGACGTTTGTCTTTTTTGCTCCGGAGGTTGCCGAAAGCGAAAACAGGTGCTTTTGAGGATGGAGTCCGCAGGAAAGCAGAGAGGGCCAAATTGTCTGGGGCATTTGAAAGAGTTCTAGGAGGTAGTGAGAACCAGCATTACTTTTCCCCGCTGGCACCTCTGCTGTGGCAGCAAAAGCTGGACGTTTGTCTTTTTTGCTCTGGAGGCTGCCGAAAGCGAAAAGAGGTGCTTTTGAGGATGGAGTCCGCAGGAAAGCAGAGAGGGCCAAATTGTCTGGGGCATTTGAAAGAGTTCTAGGAGGTAGTGAGAACCAGCATTACTTTTCCCCGCTGGCACCTTTGCTGTGGGAGCAAAAGCTGGACGTTTGTCTTTTTTGCTCTGGAGGCTGCCGAAAGCGAAAACAGGTGCTTTTGAGGATGGAGTCCGCAGGAAAGCAGAGAGGGCCAAATGGTCTGGGGCATTTGAAAGGGTTCCAGGACGCAGTGAGAACCAGCATTACTTTTCCCGGCTGGCACCTTTGCTGTGGCAGCAAAACCTGGACGTTTGTCTTTTTTGCTCCGGAGGCTGCCGAAAGCGAAAACAGGTGCTTTTGAGGATGGAGTCCGCAGGAAAGTAGAGAGGGCCAAATTGTCTGTGGCATTTGAAAGGGTTCCAGGAGGCAGTGAGAACCAGCATTACTTTTCCCCGCTGGCACCTTTGCTGTGGCAGCAAAACCTGGACGTTTGTCTTTTTTGCTACGAAGGCTGCCGAAAGCGAAAACAGGTGCTTTTCAGCATGGAGTCCACAGGAAAGCAGAGAGGGCCAAATTGTCTGGGGCATTTGAAAGAGTTCTAGGAGGTAGTGAGAACCAGCATTACTTTTGCCCGCTGGCACCTTTGCTGTGGCAGCAAAAGCTGGACGTTTGTCTTTTTTGCTCCGGAGGCTGCCGAAAGCGAAAACAGGTGCTTTTGAGGATGGAGTCCGCAGGAAAGCAGAGAGTGCCAAATTGTCTGTGGCATTTGAAGAGGTTCCAGGAGGCAATGAGGACCAGCATCACTTTTCCCCGCTGGCACCTTTGCTGTGGCAGCAAAAGCTGGACGTTTGTCTTTTTTGCTCCTGAGGTTGCCGAAAGCGAAAACAGGTGCTTTTGAGGATGGAGTCCGCAGGAAAGCAGAGAGGGCCAAATTGTCTGTTGCATTTGAAGAGGTTCCGGGAGGCAATGAGGACCAGCATTACTTTTCCCCGCTGGCACCTTTTCTGTGGCAGCAAATGCTGGACGTTTGTCTTTTTTGCTCTGGAGGCTGCCGAAAGCGAAAACAGGTGCTTTTGAGGATGGAGTCCGCAGGAAAGCAGAGAGCGCCAAATTGTCTGGGGCATTTGAAAGAGTTCCAGGAGGTAGTGAGAACCAGCATTACTTTTCCCCGCTGGCACCTTTGCTGTGGCAGCAAAAGCTGGACGTTTGTCTTTTTTGCTCCGGAGGCTGCCGAAAGCGAAAACAGGTGCTTTTGAGGATGGAGTCCGCAGGAAAGCAGAGAGGGCCAAATTGTCTGGGGCATTTGAAAGAGTTCTAGGAGGTAGTGAGAACCAGCATTACTTTTCCCCGCTGGCACCTTTGCTGTGGCAGCAAAAGCTGGACGTTTGTCTTTTTTGCTCCGGAGGCTGCCGAAAGCGAAAAGAGGTGCTTTTGAGGATGCAGTCCGCAGGAAAGCAGAGAGGGCCAAATTGTCTGGGGCATTTGAAAGAGTTCCAGGAGGCAGTGAGAACCAGCATTACTTTTGCCCGCTGGCACCTTTGCTGTGGCAGGAAAACCTGGACGTTTGTCTTTATTGTTCCTGAGGTTGCCGAAAGTGAAAACAGGTGCTTTTGAGGATGGAGTCCGCAGGAAAGCAGAGAGGGCCAAATTGTCTGTGGCATTTGAAGAGGTTCCAGGAGGCAATGAGGACCAGCATCACTTTTCCCCGCTGGCACCTTTGCTGTGGCAGCAAAAGCTGAACGTTTGGCTTTTTTGCTCCTGAGGTTGCCGAAAGCGAAAACAGGTGCTTTTGAGAATGGAGTCCGCAGGAAAGCAGAGAGGGCCAAATAGTCTGGGGCATTTGAAAGGGTTCCAGGAGGCAGTGAGAACCAGCATTACTTTTCCCCGCTGGCACATTTGCTGTGGCAGCAAAAGCTGGACGTTTGTCTTTTTTGCTCCGGAGGCTGCCGAAAGCGAAAACAGGTGCTTTTGAGGATGGAGTCCGCAGGAAAGCAGAGAGGGCCAAATTGTCTGGGGCATTTGAAAGAGTTCTAGGAGGTAGTGAGAACCAGCATTACTTTTGCCCGCTGGCACCTTTGCTGCGGCAGCAAAAGCTGGACATTTGTCTTTTTTGCTCCTGAGGTTGCCGAAAGCGAAAACAGGTGCTTTTGAGGATGGAGTCCGCAGGAGAGCAGAGAGGGCCAAATTGTCTGTGGCATTTGAAAGGGTTCTAGGAGGCAGTGAGAACCAGCATTACTTTTCCCCGCTGGCAACTCTGCTGTGGCAGCAAAAGCTGGACGTTTGTCTTTTTTGCTCCTGAGGTTGCCGAAAGCGAAAACAGATGCTTTTGAGGATGGAATCCGCAGGAAAGCAGAGAGGGCCAAATTGTCTGTGGCTTTTGAAGAGGTTCCAGGAGGCAATGAGGACCAGCATAACTTTTCCCCGCTGGCACCTTTGCTGTGGCAGCAAAAGCTGGACGTTTGTCTTTTTTGCTCCTGAGGTTGCCGAAAGCGAAAACAGGTACTTTTGAGGATGGAGTCCGCAGGAAAGCAGAGAGGGCCAAATTGTCTGTGGCATTTGAAGAGGTTCCAGGACGCAGTGAGAACCAGCATTACTTTTCCTAGCTGGCACCTTTGCTGTGGCAGCAAAAGCTGGACGTTTGTCTTTTTTGCTCCTGAGGCTGCCGAAAGCGAAAACAGGTGCTTTTGAGGATGGAGTCCGCAGGAAAGCAGAGAGGGCCAAATTGTCTGGGGCATTTGATGGGGTTCCAGGAGGCAGTGAGAACCAGCATTACTTTTGCCCGCTGGCACCTTTGCTGTGGCAGGAAAACCTGGACGTTTGTATTTATTGTTACTGAGGTTGCCGAAAGCGAAAACAGGTGCTTTTGAGGATGGAGTCCGCAGGAAAGCAGAGAGGGCCAAATTGTCTGTGGCATTTGAAGAGGTTCCAGGAGGCAATGAGGACCAGCATCACTTTTCCTCGCTGGCACCTTTGCTGTGGCAGGAAAAGGTGGACGTTTGTCTTTTTTGCTCTGGAGGCTGCCGAAAGCGAAAACAGGTGCTTTTGAGGATGGAGTCCGCAGGAAAGAAGAGAGGGCCAAATTGTCTGTGGCATTTGAAGAGGTTCCAGGAGGCAGTGAGAACCAGCATTACTTTTCCCCGCTGGCACCTTTGCTGTGGCAGCAAAAGCTGGACGTTTGTCGTTTTTGCTCCGGAGACTGCCGAAAGCGAAAACAGGTGCTTTTGAGGATGGAGTCCGCAGGAAAGCAGAGAGGGCCAAATAGTCTGGGGCATTTGAAAGGGTTCCAGGACGCAGTGAGAACCAGCATTACTTTTCCCGGCTGGCACCTTTGCTGTGGCAGCAAAAGCTGGACGTTTGTCTTTTTTGCTCCGGAGGTTGCCGAAAGCGAAAACAGGTGCTTTTGAGGATGGAGTCCGCAGGAAAGCAGAGAGGGCCAAATTGTCTGGGGCATTTGAAAGAGTTCCAGGAGGCAGTGAGAACCAGCATTACTTTTGCCCGCTGGCACCTTTGCTGCGGCAGCAAAAGCTGGACATTTGTATTTTTTGCTCCTGAGGTTGCCGAAAGCGAAAACAGGTGCTTTTGAGGATGGAGTCCGCAGGAAAGCAGAGAGGGCCTAATTGTCTGTGGCATTTGAAAGAGTTCTAGGAGGCAGTGAGAACCAGCATTACTTTTCCCCGCTGGCACCTCTGCTGTGGCAGCAAAAGCTGGACGTTTGTCTTTTTTGCTCCTGAGGATGCCGAAAGCGAAAACAGGTGCTTTTGAGGATGGAGTCCGCAGGAAAGCAGAGAGGGCCAAATTGTCTGGGGCATTTGAAAGAGTTCCAGGAGGCAGTGAGAACCAGCATTACTTTTGCCCGCTGGCACCTTTGCTGCGGCAGCAAAAGCTGGACGTTTGTCTTTTTTGCTCCTGAGGTTGCCGAAAGCGAAAACAGGTGCTTTTGAGGATCGAATCCGCAGGAAAGCAGAGAGGGCCAAATTGTCTGTGGCTTTTGAAGAGGTTCCAGGAGGCAATGAGGACCAGCATAACTTTTCCCCGCTGGCACCTTTGCTGTGGCAGCAAAAGCTGGACGTTTGTCTTTTTTGCTCTGGAGGCTGCCGAAAGCGAAAAGAGGTGCTTTTGAGGATGGAGTCCGCAGGAAAGCAGAGAGGGCCAAATGGTCTGGGGCATTTGAAAGGGTTCCAGGACGCAGTGAGAACCAGCATTACTTTTCCCGGCTGGCACCTTTGCTGTGGCAGCAAAAGCTGGACGTTTGTCTTTTTTGCTCCGGAGGCTGCCGAAAGCGAAAACAGCTGCTTTTGAGGATGGAGTCCGCAGGAAAGTAGAGAGGGCCAAATTGTCTGTGGCATTTGAAAGGGTTCCAGGAGGCAGTGAGAACCAGCATTACTTTTCCCCGGTGGCACCTTTGCTGTGGCAGCAAAACCTGGACGTTTGTCTTTTTTGCTCCGGAGGTTGCCGAAAGCGAAAACAGGTACTTTTGTGGATGGAGTCCGCAGGAAAGCAGAGAGGGCCAAATTGTCTGTGGCATTTGAAGAGGTTCCAGGACGCAGTGAGAACCAGCATTACTTTTCCTAGCTGGCACCTTTGCTGTGGCAGCAAAACCTGGACGTTTGTCTTTTTTGCTCTGGAGGTTGCTGAAAGCGAAAACAGGTGCTTTTGAGGATGGAGTCCGCAGGAAAGCAGAGAGGGCCAAATTGTCTGGGGCATTTGAAAGGTTTCCAGGAGGCAGTGAGAACCAGCATTACTTTTGCCCGCTGGCACCTTTGCTGTGGCAGGAAAACCTGGATGTTTGTCTTTATTGTTACTGAGGTTGCCGAAAGCGAAAACAGGTGCTTTTGAGGATGGAGTCCGCAGGAAAGCAGAGAGGGCCAAATTGTCTGTGGCATTTGAAGAGGTTCCAGGAGGCAATGAGGACCAGCATCACTTTTCCTCGCTGGCACCTTTGCTGTGGCAGCAAAAGGTGGACGTTTGTCTTTTTTGCTCTGGAGGCTGCCCAAAGCGAAAACAGGTGCTTTTGAGGATGGAGTCCGCAGGAAAGCAGAGAGGGCCAAATAGTCTGGGGCATTTGAAAGGGTTCCAGGAGGCAGTGAGAACCAGCATTACTTTTCCCCGCTGGCACCTCTGCTGTGGCAGCAAAAGCTGGACGTTTGTCTTTTTTGCTCCTGAGGATGCCGAAAGCGAAAACAGGTGCTTTTGAGGATGGAGTCCGCAGGAAAGCAGAGAGGGCCAAATTGTCTGGGGCATTTGAAAGAGTTCCAGGAGGCAGTGAGAACCAGCATTACTTTTGCCCGCTGGCACCTTTGCTGCGGCAGCAAATGCTGGACATTTGTCTTTTTTGCTCCTGAGGTTGCCGAAAGCGAAAACAGGTGCTTTTGAGGATGGAGTCCGCAGGAAAGCAGAGAGGGCCAAATTGTCTGTGGCTTTTGAAGAGGTTCCAGGAAGCAATGAGGACCAGCATTACTTTTCCCCGCTGGCACCTTTGCTGTGGCAGCAAAAGCTGGACGTTTGTCTTTTTTGCTCTGGAGGCTGCCGAAAGCGAAAACAGGTGCTTTTGAGGATGGAGTCCGCAGGAAAGCAGAGAGGGCCAAATTGTCTGGGGCATTTGAAAGGGTTCCAGGAGGCAGTGAGAACCAGCATTACTTTTCCCCGCTGGCACCTTTGCTGTGGCAGCAAAAGGTGGACGTTTGTCTTTTTTGCTCCTGAGGTTGCCGAAAGCGAAAACAGGTGCTTTTGAGGATGGAGTCCGCAGGAAAGCAGAGAGGGCCAAATTGTCTGGGGCATTTGAAGAGGTTCCAGGAGGCAATGAGGACCAGCATTACTTTTCCCCGCTGGCACCTTTGCTGCGGCAGCAAAAGCTGGACGTTTGTCTTTTTTGCTCCGGAGGCTGCCGAAAGCGAAAACAGGTGCTTTTGAGGATGGAGTCCGCAGGAAAGCAGAGAGGGCCAAATTGTCTGTGGCATTTGAAGAGGTTCCAGGAGGCAGTGAGAACCAGCATTACTTTTCCCCGCTGGCACCTTTGCTGTGGCAGCAAAAGCTGGACGTTTGTCGTTTTTGCTCCGGAGGCTGCCGAAAGCGAAAACAGGTGCTTTTGAGGATGGAGTCCGCAGGAAAGCAGAGAGGGCCAAATAGTCTGGTGCATTTGAAAGGGTTCCAGGACGCAGTGAGAACCAGCATTACTTTTCCCGGCTGGCACCTTTGCTGTGGCAGCAAAAGCTGGACGTTTGTCTTTTTTGCTCCGGAGGTTGCCGAAAGCGAAAACAGGTGCTTTTGAGGATGGAGTCCGCAGGAAAGCAGAGAGGGCCAAATTGTCTGGGGCATTTGAAAGAGTTCTAGGAGGTAGTGAGAACCAGCATTACTTTTCCCCGCTGGCACCTCTGCTGTGGCAGCAAAAGCTGGACGTTTGTTCTTTTTGCTCTGGAGGCTGCCGAAAGCGAAAACAGGTGCTTTTGAGGATGGAGTCCGCAGGAAAGCAGAGAGGGCCAAATTGTCTGGGGCATTTGAAAGAGTTCTAGGAGGTAGTGAGAACCAGCATTACTTTTCCCCGCTGGCACCTTTGCTGTGGGAGCAAAAGCTGGACGTTTGTCTTTTTTGCTCTGGAGGCTGCCGAAAGCGAAAACAGGTGCTTTTGAGGATGGAGTCCGCAGGAAAGCAGAGAGGGCCAAATGGTCTGGGGCATTTGAAAGGGTTCCAGGACGCAGTGAGAACCAGCATTACTTTTCCCGGCTGGCACCTTTGCTGTGGCAGCAAAACCTGGACGTTTGTCTTTTTTGCTCCGGAGGCTGCCGAAAGCGAAAACAGGTGCTTTTGAGGATGGAGTCCGCAGGAAAGTAGAGAGGGCCAAATTGTCTGTGGCATTTGAAAGGGTTCCAGGAGGCAGTGAGAACCAGCATTACTTTTCCCCGCTGGCACCTTTGCTGTGGCAGCAAAACCTGGACGTTTGTCTTTTTTGCTCCTGAGGTTGCCGAAAGCGAAAACAGGTACTTTTGAGGATGGAGTCCGCAGGAAAGCAGAGAGGGCCAAATTGTCTGTGGCATTTGAAGAGGTTCCAGGACGCAGTGAGAACCAGCATTACTTTTCCTAGCTGGCACCTTTGCTGTGGCAGCAAAAGCTGGACGTTTGTCTTTTTTGCTCCTGAGGCTGCCGAAAGCGAAAACAGGTGCTTTTGAGGATGGAGTCCGCAGGAAAGCAGAGAGGGCCAAATAGTCTGGGGCATTTGAAAGGGTTCCAGGACGCAGTGAGAACCAGCATTACTTTTCCCCGCTGGCACCTTTGCTGTGGCAGCAAAAGCTGGACGTTTGTCTTTTTTGCTCTGGAGGCTGCCGAAAGCGAAAAGAGGTGCTTTTGAGGATGGAGTCCGCAGGAAAGCAGAGAGGGCCAAATGGTCTGGGGCATTTGAAAGGGTTCCAGGACGCAGTGAGAACCAGCATTACTTTTCCCGGCTGGCACCTTTGCTGTGGCAGCAAAAGCTGGACGTTTGTCTTTTTTGCTCCGGAGGCTGCCGAAAGCGAAAACAGCTGCTTTTGAGGATGGAGTCCGCAGGAAAGTAGAGAGGGCCAAATTGTCTGGGGCATTTGAAAGGGTTCCAGGAGGCAGTGAGAACCAGCATTACTTTTCCCCGCTGGCACCTTTGCTGTGGCAGCAAAACCTGGACGTTTGTCTTTTTTGCTCCGGAGGTTGCCGAAAGCGAAAACAGGTACTTTTGTGGATGGAGTCCGCAGGAAAGCAGAGAGGGCCAAATTGTCTGTGGCATTTGAAGAGGTTCCAGGACGCAGTGAGAACCAGCATTACTTTTCCTAGCTGGCACCTTTGCTGTGGCAGCAAAACCTGGACGTTTGTCTTTTTTGCTCTGGAGGCTGCTGAAAGCGAAAACAGGTGCTTTTGAGGATGGAGTCCGCAGGAAAGCAGAGAGGGCCAAATTGTCTGTGGCATTTGAAGAGGTTCCAGGAGGCAATGAGGACCAGCATCACTTTTCCTCGCTGGCACCTTTGCTGTGGCAGCAAAAGGTGGACGTTTGTCTTTTTTGCTCTGGAGGCTGCCGAAAGCGAAAACAGGTGCTTTTGAGGATGGAGTCCGCAGGAAAGCAGAGAGGGCCAAATTGTCTGTGGCATTTGAAAGGGTTCCAGGAGGCAGTGAGAACCAGCATTACTTTTCCCCGCTGGCACCTCTGCTGTGGCAGCAAAAGCTGGATGTTTGTCTTTTTTGCTCCTGAGGATGCCGAAAGCGAAAACAGGTGCTTTTGAGGATGGAGTCCGCAGGAAAGCAGAGAGGGCCAAATTGTCTGGGGCATTTGAAAGAGTTCCAGGAGGCAGTGAGAACCAGCATTACTTTTGCCCGCTGGCACCTTTGCTGCGGCAGCAAAAGCTGGACATTTGTCTTTTTTGCTCCTGAGGTTGCCGAAAGCGAAAACAGGTGCTTTTGAGGATGGAGTCCGCAGGAAAGCAGAGAGGGCCAAATTGTCTGTGGCTTTTGAAGAGGTTCCAGGAAGCAATGAGGACCAGCATTACTTTTCCCCGCTGGCACCTTTGCTGTGGCAGCAAAAGCTGGACGTTTGTCTTTTTTGCTCTGGAGGCTGCCGAAAGCGAAAACAGGTGCTTTTGAGGATGGAGTCCGCAGGAAAGCAGAGAGGGCCAAATTGTCTGGGGCATTTGAAAGGGTTCCAGGAGGCAGTGAGAACCAGCATTACTTTTGCCCGCTGGCACCTTTGCTGTGGCAGCAAAAGCTGGACGTTTGTCTTTTTTGCTCCGGAGGCTGCCGAAAGCGAAAACAGGTGCTTTTGAGGATGGAGTCCGCAGGAAAGTAGAGAGGGCCAAATTGTCTGTGGCATTTGAAAGGGTTCCAGGAGGCAGTGAGAACCAGCATTACTTTTCCCCGCTGGCACCTTTGCTGTGGCAGGAAAACCTGGACGTTTGTCTTTATTGTTAGTGAGGTTGCCGAAAGCGAAAACAGGTGCTTTTGAGGATGGAGTCCGCAGGAAAGCAGAGAGGGCCAAATTGTCTGTGGCATTTGAAGGGGTTCCAGGAGGCAATGAGGACCAGCATCACTTTTCCCCGCTGGCACCTTTGCTGTGGCAGCAAAAGGTGGACGTTTGTCTTTTTTGCTCCTGAGGTTGCCGAAAGCGAAAACAGGTGCTTTTGAGGATGGAGTCCGCAGGAAAGCAGAGAGGGCCAAATTGTCTGGGGCATTTGAAGAGGTTCCAGGAGGCAATGAGGACCAGCATTACTTTTCCCCGCTGGCACCTTTGCTGCGGCAGCAAAAGCTGGACGTTTGTCTTTTTTGCTCCGGAGGCTGCCGAAAGCGAAAACAGGTGCTTTTGAGGATGGAGTCCGCAGCAAAGCAGAGAGGGCCAAATTGTCTGTGGCATTTGAAGAGGTTCCAGGAGGCAGTGAGAACCAGCATTACTTTTCCCCGCTGGCACCTTTGCTGTGGCAGCAAAAGCTGGACGTTTGTCGTTTTTGCTCCGGAGGCTGCCGAAAGCGAAAACAGGTGCTTTTGAGGATGGAGTCCGCAGGAAAGCAGAGAGGGCCAAATTGTCTGGTACATTTGAAAGGGTTCCAGGACGCAGTGAGAACCAGCATTACTTTTCCCGGCTGGCACCTTTGCTGTGGCAGCAAAAGCTGGACGTTTGTCTTTTTTGCTCCGGAGGTTGCCGAAAGCGAAAACAGGTGCTTTTGAGGATGGAGTCCGCAGGAAAGCAGAGAGGGCCAAATTGTCTGTGGCATTTGAAAGGGTTCCAGGAGGCAGTGAGAACCAGCATTACTTTTCCCCGCTGGCACCTTTGCTGTGGCAGGAAAACCTGGACGTTTGTCTTTATTGTTAGTGAGGTTGCCGAAAGCGAAAACAGGTGCTTTTGAGGATGGAGTCCGCAGGAAAGCAGAGAGGGCCAAATTGTCTGTGGCATTTGAAGGGGTTCCAGGAGGCAATGAGGACCAGCATCACTTTTCCCCGCTGGCACCTTTGCTGTGGCAGCAAAAGGTGGACGTTTGTCTTTTTTGCTCCTGAGGTTGCCGAAAGCGAAAACAGGTGCTTTTGAGGATGGAGTCCGCAGGAAAGCAGAGAGGGCCAAATTGTCTGGGGCATTTGAAGAGGTTCCAGGAGGCAATGAGGACCAGCATTACTTTTCCCCGCTGGCACCTTTGCTGCGGCAGCAAAAGCTGGACGTTTGTCTTTTTTGCTCCGGAGGCTGCCGAAAGCGAAAACAGGTGCTTTTGAGGATGGAGTCCGCAGCAAAGCAGAGAGGGCCAAATTGTCTGTGGCATTTGAAGAGGTTCCAGGAGGCAGTGAGAACCAGCATTACTTTTCCCCGCTGGCACCTTTGCTGTGGCAGCAAAAGCTGGACGTTTGTCGTTTTTGCTCCGGAGGCTGCCGAAAGCGAAAACAGGTGCTTTTGAGGATGGAGTCCGCAGGAAAGCAGAGAGGGCCAAATTGTCTGGTACATTTGAAAGGGTTCCAGGACGCAGTGAGAACCAGCATTACTTTTCCCGGCTGGCACCTTTGCTGTGGCAGCAAAAGCTGGACGTTTGTCTTTTTTGCTCCGGAGGTTGCCGAAAGCGAAAACAGGTGCTTTTGAGGATGGAGTCCGCAGGAAAGCAGAGAGGGCCAAATTGTCTGTGGCATTTGAAGGGGTTCCAGGAGGCAATGAGGACCAGCATCACTTTTCCCCGCTGGCACCTTTGCTGTGGCAGCAAAAGGTGGACGTTTGTCTTTTTTGCTCCTGAGGTTGCCGAAAGCGAAAACAGGTGCTTTTGAGGATGGAGTCCGCAGGAAAGCAGAGAGGGCCAAATTGTCTGTGGCATTTGAAGAGGTTCCAGGAGGCAATGAGGACCAGCATTACTTTTCCCCGCTGGCACCTTTGCTGCGGCAGCAAAAGCTGGACGTTTGTCTTTTTTGCTCCGGCGGCTGCCGAAAGCGAAAACAGGTGCTTTTGAGGATGGAGTCCGCAGGAAAGCAGAGAGGGCCAAATTGTCTGTGGCATTTGAAGAGGTTCCAGGAGGCAATGAGGACCAGCATTACTTTTCCCCGCTGGTACCTTTGCTGCGGCAGCAAAAGCTGGACGTTTGTCTTTTTTGCTCCGGAGGCTGCCGAAAGCGAAAACAGGTGCTTTTGAGGATGGAGTCCGCAGGAAAGCAGAGAGGGCCAAATTGTCTGTGGCATTTGAAGAGGTTCCAGGAGGCAGTGAGAACCAGCATTACTTTTCCCCGCTGGCACCTTTGCTGTGGCAGCAAAAGCTGGACGTTTGTCGTTTTTGCTCCGGAGACTGCCGAAAGCGAAAACAGGTGCTTTTGAGGATGGAGTCCGCAGGAAAGCAGAGAGGGCCAAATTGTCTGGGGCATTTGAAAGGGTTCCAGGACGCAGTGAGAACCAGCATTACTTTTCCCGGCTGGCACCTTTGCTGTGGCAGCAAAAGCTGGACGTTTGTCTTTTTTGCTCCGGAGGTTGCCGAAAGCGAAAACAGGTGCTTTTGAGGATGGAGTCCGCAGGAAAGCAGAGAGGGCCAAATTGTCTGGGGCATTTGAAAGAGTTCCAGGAGGCAGTGAGAACCAGCATTACTTTTGCCCGCTGGCACCTTTGCTGCGGCAGCAAAAGCTGGACATTTGTATTTTTTGCTCCTGAGGTTGCCGAAAGCGAAAACAGGTGCTTTTGAGGATGGAGTCCGCAGGAAAGCAGAGAGGGCCTAATTGTCTGTGGCATTTGAAAGAGTTCTAGGAGGCAGTGAGAACCAGCATTACTTTTCCCCGCTGGCACCTCTGCTGTGGCAGCAAAAGCTGGACGTTTGTCTTTTTTGCTCTGGAGGCTGCCGAAAGCGAAAAGAGGTGCTTTTGAGGATGGAGTCCGCAGGAAAGCAGAGAGGGCCAAATGGTCTGGTGCATTTGAAAGGGTTCCAGGACGCAGTGAGAACCAGCATTACTTTTCCCCGCTGGCACCTTTGCTGTGGCAGCAAAAGCTGGACGTTTGTCTTTTTTGCTCCGGAGGCTGCCGAAAGCCAAAACAGCTGCTTTTGAGGATGGAGTCCGCAGGAAAGTAGAGAGGGCCAAATTGTCTGTGGCATTTGAAAGGGTTCCAGGAGGCAGTGAGAACCAGCATTACTTTTCCCCGCTGGCACCTTTGCTGTGGCAGCAAAACCTGGACGTTTGTCTTTTTTGCTCCGGAGGTTGCCGAAAGCGAAAACAGGTACTTTTGTGGATGGAGTCCGCAGGAAAGCAGAGAGGGCCAAATTGTCTGTGGCATTTGAAGAGGTTCCAGGACGCAGTGAGAACCAGCATTACTTTTCCTAGCTGGCACCTTTGCTGTGGCAGCAAAACCTGGACGTTTGTCTTTTTTGCTCTGGAGGTTGCCGAAAGCAAAAACAGGTGCTTTTGAGGATGGAGTCCGCAGGAAAGCAGAGAGGGCCAAATTGTCTGGGGCATTTGAAAGGTTTCCAGGAGGCAGTGAGAACCAGCATTACTTTTGCCCGCTGGCACCTTTGCTGTGGCAGGAAAACCTGGACGTTTGTCTTTATTGTTACTGAGGTTGCCGAAAGCGAAAACAGGTGCTTTTGAGGATGGAGTCCGCAGGAAAGCAGAGAGGGCCAAATTGTCTGTGGCATTTGAAGAGGTTCCAGGAGGCAATGAGGACCAGCATCACTTTTCCTCGCTGGCACCTTTGCTGTGGCAGCAAAAGGTGGACGTTTGTCTTTTTTGCTCTGGAGGCTGCCGAAAGCGAAAACAGGTGCTTTTGAGGATGGAGTCCGCAGGAAAGCAGAGAGGGCCAAATTGTCTGGGGCATTTGAAAGGGTTCCAGGAGGCAGTGAGAACCAGCATTACTTTTCCCCGCTGGCACCTCTGCTGTGGCAGCAAAAGCTGGACGTTTGTCTTTTTTGCTCCTGAGGATGCCGAAAGCGAAAACAGGTGCTTTTGAGGATGGAGTCCGCAGGAAAGCAGAGAGGGCCAAATTGTCTGGGGCATTTGAAAGAGTTCCAGGAGGCAGTGAGAACCAGCATTACTTTTGCCCGCTGGCACCTTTGCTGTGGCAGCAAAAGCTGGACATTTGTCTTTTTTGCTCCTGAGGTTGCCGAAAGCGAAAACAGGTGCTTTTGAGGATGGAGTCCGCAGGAAAGCAGAGAGGGCCAAATTGTCTGTGGCTTTTGAAGAGGTTCCAGGAAGCAATGAGGACCAGCATTACTTTTCCCCGCTGGCACCTTTGCTGTGGCAGCAAAAGCTGGACGTTTGTCTTTTTTGCTCTGGAGGCTGCCGAAAGCGAAAACAGGTGCTTTTGAGGATGGAGTCCGCAGGAAAGCAGAGAGGGCCAAATTGTCTGGGGCATTTGAAAGGGTTCCAGGAGGCAGTGAGAACCAGCATTACTTTTCCCCGCTGGCACCTTTGCTGTGGCAGGAAAACCTGGACGTTTGTCTTTATTGTTACTGAGGTTGCCGAAAGCGAAAACAGGTGCTTTTGAGGATGGAGTCCGCAGGAAAGCAGAGAGGGCCAAATTGTCTGTGGCATTTGAAGGGGTTCCAGGAGGCAATGAGGACCAGCATCACTTTTCCCCGCTGGCACCTTTGCTGTGGCAGCAAAAGGTGGACGTTTGTCTTTTTTGCTCCTGAGGTTGCCGAAAGCGAAAACAGGTGCTTTTGAGGATGGAGTCCGCAGGAAAGCAGAGAGGGCCAAATTGTCTGTGGCATTTGAAGAGGTTCCAGGAGGCAATGAGGACCAGCATTACTTTTCCCCGCTGGCACCTTTGCTGCGGCAGCAAAAGCTGGACGTTTGTCTTTTTTGCTCCGGAGGCTGCCGAAAGCGAAAACAGGTGCTTTTGAGGATGGAGTCCGCAGGAAAGCAGAGAGGGCCAAATTGTCTGTGGCATTTGAAGAGGTTCCAGGAGGCAGTGAGAACCAGCATTACTTTTCCCCGCTGGCACCTTTGCTGTGGCAGCAAAAGCTGGACGTTTGTCGTTTTTGCTCCGGAGGCTGCCGAAAGCGAAAACAGGTGCTTTTGAGGATGGAGTCCGCAGGAAAGCAGAGAGGGCCAAATTGTCTGGTGCATTTGAAAGGGTTCCAGGACGCAGTGAGAACCAGCATTACTTTTCCCGGCTGGCACCTTTGCTGTGGCAGCAAAAGCTGGACGTTTGTCTTTTTTGCTCCGGAGGTTGCCGAAAGCGAAAACAGGTGCTTTTGAGGATGGAGTCCGCAGGAAAGCAGAGAGGGCCAAATTGTCTGGGGCATTTGAAAGAGTTCTAGGAGGTAGTGAGAACCAGCATTACTTTTCCCCGCTGGCACCTTTGCTGTGGCAGCAAAAGCTGGACGTTTGTCTTTTTTGCTCCGGAGGCTGCCGAAAGCGAAAACAGGTGCTTTTGAGGATGGAGTCCGCAGGAAAGCAGAGAGGGCCAAATTGTCTGGGGCATTTGAAAGAGTTCTAGGAGGTAGTGAGAACCAGCATTACTTTTCCCCGCTGGCACCTTTGCTGTGGGAGCAAAAGCTGGACGTTTGTCTTTTTTGCTCTGGAGGCTGCCGAAAGCGAAAACAGGTGCTTTTGAGGATGGAGTCCGCAGGAAAGCAGAGAGGGCCAAATGGTCTGGGGCATTTGAAAGGGTTCCAGGACGCAGTGAGAACCAGCATTACTTTTCCCGGCTGGCACCTTTGCTGTGGCAGCAAAAGCTGGACGTTTGTCTTTTTTGCTCCGGAGGCTGCCGAAAGCGAAAACAGGTGCTTTTGAGGATGGAGTCCGCAGGAAAGTAGAGAGGGCCAAATTGTCTGTGGCATTTGAAAGGGTTCCAGGAGGCAGTGAGAACCAGCATTACTTTTCCCCGCTGGCACCTTTGCTGTGGCAGCAAAACCTGGACGTTTGTCTTTTTTGCTCCTGAGGTTGCCGAAAGCGAAAACAGGTACTTTTGAGGATGGAGTCCGCAGGAAAGCAGAGAGGGCCAAATTGTCTGTGGCATTTGAAGAGGTTCCAGGACGCAGTTAGAACCAGCATTACTTTTCCTAGCTGGCACCTTTGCTGTGGCAGCAAAAGCTGGACGTTTGTCTTTTTTGCTCCTGAGGCTGCCGAAAGCGAAAACAGGTGCTTTTGAGGATGGAGTCCGCAGGAAAGCAGAGAGGGCCAAATAGTCTGGGGCATTTGAAAGGGTTCCAGGACGCAGTGAGAACCAGCATTACTTTTCCCCGCTGGCACCTTTGCTGTGGCAGCAAAAGCTGGACGTTTGTCTTTTTTGCTCCGGAGGCTGCCGAAAGCGAAAACAGCTGCTTTTGAGGATGGAGTCCGCAGGAAAGTAGAGAGGGCCAAATTGTCTGTGGCATTTGAAAGGGTTCCAGGAGGCAGTGAGAACCAGCATTACTTTTCCCCGCTGGCACCTTTGCTGTGGCAGCAAAACCTGGACGTTTGTCTTTTTTGCTCCGGAGGTTGCCGAAAGCGAAAACAGGTACTTTTGTGGATGGAGTCCGCAGGAAAGCAGAGAGGGCCAAATTGTCTGTGGCATTTGAAGAGGTTCCAGGACGCAGTGAGAACCAGCATTACTTTTCCTAGCTGTCACCTTTGCTGTGGCAGCAAAACCTGGACGTTTGTCTTTTTTGCTCTGGAGGCTGCTGAAAGCGAAAACAGGTGCTTTTGAGGATGGAGTCCGCAGGAAAGCAGAGAGGGCCAAATTGTCTGTGGCATTTGAAAAGGTTCCAGGAGGCAATGAGGACCAGCATCACTTTTCCTCGCTGGCACCTTTGCTGTGGCAGCAAAAGGTGGACGTTTGTCTTTTTTGCTCTGGAGGCTGCCGAAAGCGAAAACAGGTGCTTTTGAGGATGGAGTCCGCAGGAAAGCAGAGAGGGCCAAATTGTCTGTGGCATTTGAAAGGGTTCCAGGAGGCAGTGAGAACCAGCATTACTTTTCCCCGCTGGCACCTCTGCTGTGGCAGCAAAAGCTGGATGTTTGTCTTTTTTGCTCCTGAGGATGCCGAAAGCGAAAACAGGTGCTTTTGAGGATGGAGTCCGCAGGAAAGCAGAGAGGGCCAAATTGTCTGGGGCATTTGAAAGAGTTCCAGGAGGCAGTGAGAACCAGCATTACTTTTGCCCGCTGGCACCTTTGCTGCGGCAGCAAAAGCTGGACATTTGTCTTTTTTGCTCCTGAGGTTGCCGAAAGCGAAAACAGGTGCTTTTGAGGATGGAGTCCGCAGGAAAGCAGAGAGGGCCAAATTGTCTGTGGCTTTTGAAGAGGTTCCAGGAAGCAATGAGGACCAGCATTACTTTTCCCCGCTGGCACCTTTGCTGTGGCAGCAAAAGCTGGACGTTTGTCTTTTTTGCTCTGGAGGCTGCCGAAAGCGAAAACAGGTGCTTTTGAGGATGGAGTCCGCAGGAAAGCAGAGAGGGCCAAATTGTCTGGGGCATTTGAAAGGGTTCCAGGAGGCAGTGAGAACCAGCATTACTTTTGCCCGCTGGCACCTTTGCTGTGGCAGCAAAAGCTGGACGTTTGTCTTTTTTGCTCCGGAGGCTGCCGAAAGCGAAAACAGGTGCTTTTGAGGATGGAGTCCGCAGGAAAGTAGAGAGGGCCAAATTGTCTGTGGCATTTGAAAGGGTTCCAGGAGGCAGTGAGAACCAGCATTACTTTTCCCCGCTGGCACCTTTGCTGTGGCAGGAAAACCTGGACGTTTGTCTTTATTGTTACTGAGGTTGCCGAAAGCGAAAACAGGTGCTTTTGAGGATGGAGTCCGCAGGAAAGCAGAGAGGGCCAAATTGTCTGTGGCATTTGAAGGGGTTCCAGGAGGCAATGAGGACCAGCATCACTTTTCCCCGCTGGCACCTTTGCTGTGGCAGCAAAAGGTGGACGTTTGTCTTTTTTGCTCCTGAGGTTGCCGAAAGCGAAAACAGGTGCTTTTGAGGATGGACTCCGCAGGAAAGCAGAGAGGGCCAAATTGTCTGGGGCATTTGAAGAGGTTCCAGGAGGCAATGAGGACCAGCATTACTTTTCCCCGCTGGCACCTTTGCTGCGGCAGCAAAAGCTGGACGTTTGTCTTTTTTGCTCCGGAGGCTGCCGAAAGCGAAAACAGGTGCTTTTGAGGATGGAGTCCGCAGCAAAGCAGAGAGGGCCAAATTGTCTGTGGCATTTGAAGAGGTTCCAGGAGGCAGTGAGAACCAGCATTACTTTTCCCTGCTGGCACCTTTGCTGTGGCAGCAAAAGCTGGACGTTTGTCGTTTTTGCTCCGGAGGCTGCCGAAAGCGAAAACAGGTGCTTTTGAGGATGGAGTCCGCAGGAAAGCAGAGAGGGCCAAATAGTCTGGTACATTTGAAAGGGTTCCAGGACGCAGTGAGAACCAGCATTACTTTTCCCGGCTGGCACCTTTGCTGTGGCAGTAAAAGCTGGACGTTTGTCTTTTTTGCTCCGGAGGTTGCCGAAAGCGAAAACAGGTGCTTTTGAGGATGGAGTCCGCAGGAAAGCAGAGAGGGCCAAATTGTCTGGGGCATTTGAAAGAGTTCTAGGAGGTAGTGAGAACCAGCATTACTTTTCCCCGCTGGCACCTTTGCTGTGGCAGCAAAAGCTGGACGTTTGTCTTTTTTGCTCTGGAGGCTGCCGAAAGCGAAAAGAGGTGCTTTTGAGGATGGAGTCCGCAGGAAAGCAGAGAGGGCCAAATTGTCTGGGGCATTTGAAAGAGTTCTAGGAGGTAGTGAGAAGCAGCATTACTTTTCCCCGCTGGCACCTTTGCTGTGGGAGCAAAAGCTGGACGTTTGTCTTTTTTGCTCTGGAGGCTGCCGAAAGCGAAAACAGGTGCTTTTGAGGATGGAGTCCGCAGGAAAGCAGAGAGGGCCAAATGGTCTGGGGCATTTGAAAGGGTTCCAGGACGCAGTGAGAACCAGCATTACTTTTCCCGGCTGGCACCTTTGCTGTGGCAGCAAAACCTGGACGTTTGTCTTTTTTGCTCCGGAGGATGCCGAAAGCGAAAACAGGTGCTTTTGAGGATGGAGTCCGCAGGAAAGTAGAGAGGGCCAAATTGTCTGGGGCATTTGAAAGGGTTCCAGGAGGCAGTGAGAACCAGCATTACTTTTCCCCGCTGGCACCTTTGCTGTGGCAGCAAAACCTGGACGTTTGTCTTTTTTGCTCCTGAGGTTGCCGAAAGCGAAAACAGGTACTTTTGAGGATGGAGTCCGCAGGAAAGCAGAGAGCGCCAAATTGTCTGTTGCATTTGAAGAGGTTCCAGGACGCAGTGAGAACCAGCATTACTTTTGCCCGCTGGCACCTTTGCTGTGGCAGGAAAACCTGGACGTTTGTCTTTTTTGCTCCTGAGGTTGCCGAAAGCGAAAAGAGGTGCTTTTGAGGATGGAGTCCGCAGGAAAGCAGAGAGGGCCAAATTGTCTGGGGCATTTGAAAGGGTTCCAGGAGGCAGTGAGAACCAGCATTACTTTTGCCCGCTGGCACCTTTGCTGTGGCAGCAAAACCTGGACGTTTGTCTTTTTTGCTCCGGAGGCTGCCGAAAGCGAAAACAGGTGCTTTTGAGGATGGAGTCCGCAGGAAAGTAGAGAGGGCCAAATTGTCTGTGGCATTTGAAAGGGTTCCAGGAGGCAGTGAGAACCAGCATTACTTTTCCCCGCTGGCACCTTTGCTGTGGCAGGAAAACCTGGACGTTTGTCTTTTTTGCTCCTGAGGTTGCCGAAAGCGAAAACAGGTGCTTTTGAGGATGGAGTCCGCAGGAAAGCAGAGAGGGCCAAATTGTCTGTGGCATTTGAAGAGGTTCCAGGAGGCAATGAGGACCAGCATCACTTTTCCTTGCTGGCACCTTTGCTGCGGCAGCAAAAGCTGGACGTTTGTCTTTTTTGCTCCGGAGGCTGCCGAAAGCGAAAACAGGTGCTTTTGAGGATGGAGTCCGCAGGAAAGCAGAGAGGGCCAAATTGTCTGTGGCATTTGAAGAGGTTCCAGGAGGCAGTGAGAACCAGCATTACTTTTCCCCGCTGGCACCTTTGCTGTGGCAGCAAAAGCTGGACGTTTGTCGTTTTTGCTCCGGAGGCTGCCGAAAGCGAAAACAGGTGCTTTTGAGGATGGAGTCCGCAGGAAAGCAGAGAGGGCCAAATAGTCTGGGGCATTTGAAAGGGTTCCAGGAGGCAGTGAGAACCAGCATTACTTTTCCCATCTGGCACCTTTGCTGTGGCAGCAAAAGCTGGACGTTTGTCTTTTTTGCTCCTGAGGTTGCCGAAAGCGAAAACAGGTGCTTTTGAGGATGGAGTCCGCAGGAAAGCAGAGAGGGCCAAATTGTCTGGGGCATTTGAAAGAGTTCTAGGAGGTAGTGAGAACCAGCATTACTTTTCCCATCTGGCACCTTTGCTGTGGCAGCAAAAGCTGGACGTTTGTCTTTTTTGCTCTGGAGGCTGCCGAAAGCGAAAACAGGTGCTTTTGAGGATGGAGTCCGCAGGAAAGCAGAGAGGGCCAAATGGTCTGGGGCATTTGAAAGGGTTCCAGGAGGCAGTGAGAACCAGCATTACTTTTCCCCGCTGGCACCTCTGCTGTGGCAGCAAAAGCTGGACGTTTGTCTTTTTTGCTCCTGAGGATGCCGAAAGCGAAAACAGGTGCTTTTGAGGATGGAGTCCGCAGGAAAGCAGAGAGGGCCAAATTGTCTGGGGCATTTGAAAGAGTTCCAGGAGGCAGTGAGAACCAGCATTACTTTTGCCCGCTGGCACCTTTGCTGTGGCAGCAAAAGCTGGACGTTTGTCTTTTTTGCTCCGGAGGTTGCCGAAAGCGAAAACAGGTGCTTTTGAGGATGGAATCCGCAGGAAAGCAGAGAGGGCCAAATTGTCTGTGGCTTTTGAAGAGGTTTCAGGAGGCAATGAGGACCAGCATTACTTTTCCCCGCTGGCACCTTTGCTGTGGCAGCAAAAGCTGGACGTTTGTCTTTTTTGCTCTGGAGGCTGCCGAAAGCGAAAAGAGGTGCTTTTGAGGATGGAGTCCGCAGGAAAGCAGAGAGGGCCAAATTGTCTGGGGCATTTGAAAGGGTTCCAGGAGGCAGTGAGAACCAGCATTACTTTTCCCCGCTGGCACCTCTGCTGTGGCAGCAAAAGCTGGACGTTTGTCTTTTTTGCTCCTGAGGTTGCCGAAAGCGAAAACAGGTGCTTTTGAGGATGGAGTCCGCAGGAAAGCAGAGAGGGCCAAATTGTCTGTGGCTTTTGAAGAGGTTCCAGGAAGCAATGAGGACCAGCATTACTTTTCCCCGCTGGCACCTTTGCTGTGGCAGCAAAAGCTGGACGTTTGTCTTTTTTGCTCTGGAGGCTGCCGAAAGCGAAAAGAGGTGCTTTTGAGGATGGAGTCCGCAGCAAAGCAGAGAGGGCCAAATTGTCTGGGGCATTTGAAAGGGTTCCAGGAGGCAGTGAGAACCAGCATTACTTTTGCCCGCTGGCACCTTTGCTGATGATCCATGACAAGAGGTAACGGGCACCAATTGGAACGTAGGAACTTGAACTTGAACTGGAACGTAGGAACTTGAACATAGGATTATCCTTGATGATTCAGGATAGCTGTGTGTCTGACCAGTCTGTCTTTCGAAGGAGGTCCTGGGCCAGCTCCAGCCATGCTGTGCTGAGCAGAGCCCCTGGCAGCAGCCCCACAGCTCACTCCCAGTGTGCCTGAATGGAAAAGGTACCAAAGTTGCTCCAACACTTTCTGAAAAACTCTATAGTGTTACCCCACAAGCGCAAAGCGACGGCAAAGCCCGTGAAATGACACCGGTGCTTCCAGAAAATGTCAAGCTTCCTGCCCAAGGGTGACATGCCATGCGGTGGGGTCAGGGCCACGCGCTGAGCACCCGGTGCGCTGGGGTTGCCCCAGCGGTTCCTGAGCAGCTCCTGCAGTGCTGCCGCCGGTACCGTTCTGGCGGCTGTAGTTGTTTAAAAAGCCGTTGTTGTTTCCGGCGTAATCTGACGGCAGTTTTCTCGGGCATTTGGGCCTCTTCTAATAAGTGTGCTGTGAGTACATCTGCAAGCATTCACCTGTCGAGGTCAAATGACTGGTGGTGCTCATCTGCCCCCGTGCTACTGCTGCTGCCTCCCGTGAATGCTCATGTGCCTGCGTGCCCCTGTACAGGCACAGATGCACGCGCGCAACACCTGATCCCGCATCCTAATTATTTTTCGCCCGGTTCTCTGAGTTGTTCTGCTTCCGGCTGATGAATGGGAAAGTGTAGTAGTGCTGTTTCATTACACCAGCCTCTCAAGTGTGGAAATTATGGTAAATTTGAGAACAAGCCAGATTAGATTGATAGTTACACCTCCTCCTTTAATTAGCCAACCACAGGATCTGTGGAGGCAAAGGCCGGGGGGGTGTGTCGGTGTATATAACATGTATTGTCTATGTGAAAGATGAATCAAAAGGAGTTGCTTAAGGTGGGAAGGCTTTTCCGGAGAGGTTCCACATGTTGTCAGGTAGTCCCTCTGAATGGCAGCTTCCGGTTCAGTCCCTTAGCTTTCGGAAGTGACATTTAGTCTGATATGTGCCAGCCGTGCAATCTACCTAGCCCTGCAAAGTGCAAATATTAACCTAAATGCATATTAAGATACTGTGTGTTAGCTCCTGAACTGAAATAGAGAGCGGGTGTTCCAGCGGAGGCAAGCAAATCGTGTTGATTTACAGTGGCTTGAGGATTTGGCCCATTACCGCTTCTTTATACACTTTGAAAAAGAAATGCCAACTCGATAGTTTAGGCTTTAACTGGAACATGGCAAGTAATTGTATGTTTTGGCGGACCCCTAGTAATGTTGCAGAATCTTTCTCAGAAGTTGTTCCATGGGATAGCCGATTTCTCAGGTAAGAGCTACTTGTTTGTTCAATCCTCCATCTTAGGCCTGCTCCTCAGGTGCATCCTCCTTCTCGCAGCGATTTCCTAGGAACAGATTTCAAAGAACAGCTCTGATCACAGAATCACAGATTAGTTAGTGTTGGAAAGGAACTCTGGAGATCATCCAGCCACACCCCCCTGCCAGAGCAGGGTCACCTACAGCAGGTTGCACAGGATGACCTCCAGGCGGGTTTTGAATGTTTCTGGGGTGGGAGACTCTACTGCCTCCCTGGGCAGCCTGTTCCAGCGCTCTGCCACCCTCAAAGTAAAGAAGTTCCTCCTCATGCTTTGATAGAAGTTCCTACGTTCCAGTTTGTACCCGTTACCTCTTGTCCTGGATCATCTTTGATGATCCAGGACAAGAGGTAACGGGCACCAATTGGAACGTAGGAACTTGAACTTGAACTGGAACGTAGGAACTTGAACATAGGATTATCCTTGATGATTCAGGATAGCTGTGTGTCTGACCAGTCTGTCTTTCGAAGGAGGTCCTGGGCCAGCTCCAGCCATGCTGTGCTGAGCAGAGCCCCTGGCAGCAGCCCCACAGCTCACTCCCAGTGTGCCTGAATGGAAAAGGTACCAAAGTTGCTCCAACACTTTCTGAAAAACTCTATAGTGTTACCCCACAAGCGCAAAGCGACGGCAAAGCCCGTGAAATGACACCGGTGCTTCCAGAAAATGTCAAGCTTCCTGCCCAAGGCTGACATGCCATGCGGTGGGGTCAGGGCCACGCGCTGAGCACCCGGTGCGCTGGGGTTGCCCCAGCGGTTCCTGAGCAGCTCCTGCAGTGCTGCCGCCGGTACCGTTCTGGCGGCTGTAGTTGTTTAAAAAGCCGTTGTTGTTTCCGGCGTAATCTGACGGCAGTTTTCTCGGGCATTTGGGCCTCTTCTAATAAGTGTGCTGTGAGTACATCTGCAAGCATTCACCTGTCGAGGTCAAATGACTGGTGGTGCTCATCTGCCCCCGTGCTACTGCTGCTGCCTCCCGTGAATGCTCATGTGCCTGCGTGCCCCTGTACAGGCACAGATGCACGCGCGCAACACCTGATCCCGCATCCTAATTATTTTTCGCCCGGTTCTCGGAGTTGTTCTGCTTCCGGCTGATGAATGGGAAAGTGTAGTAGTGCTGTTTCATTTCACCAGCCTCTCAAGTGTGGAAATTATGGTAAATTTGAGAACAAGCCAGATTAGATTGATAGTTACACCTCCTCCTTTAATTAGCCAACCACAGGATCTGTGGAGGCAAAGGCCGGGGGGGTGTGTCGGTGTATATAACATGTATTGTCTATGTGAAAGATGAATCAAAAGGAGTTGCTTGAGGTGGGAAGGCTTTTCCGGAGAGGTTCCACATGTTGTCAGGTAGTCCCTCTGAATGGCAGCTTCCGGTTCGGTCCCTTAGCTTTCGGAAGTGACATTTAGTCTGATATGTGCCAGCCGTGCAATCTACCTAGCCCTGCAAAGTGCAAATATTAACATAAATGCATATTAAGATACTGTGTGTTAGCTCCTGAACTGAAATAGAGAGCGGGTGTTCCAGCGGAGGCAAGCAAATCGTGTTGATTTACAGTGGCTTGAGGATTTGGCCCATTACCGCTTCTTTATACACTTTTAAAAAGAAATGCCAACTCGATAGTTTAGGCTTTAACTGGAACATGGCAAGTAATTGTATGTTTTGGCGGACCCCTAGTAATGTTGCAGAATCTTTCTCAGAAGTTGTTCCATGGGATAGCCGATTCCTCAGGTAAGAGCTACTTGTTTGTTCAATCCTCCATCTTAGGCCTGCTCCTCAGGTGCATCCTCCTTCTCGCAGCGATTTCCTAGGAACAGATTTCGAAGAACAGCTCTGATCACAGAATCACAGATTAGTTAGTGTTGGAAAGGAACTCTGGAGATCATCCAGCCCAACCCCCCTGCCAGAGCAGGGTCACCTACAGCAGGTTGCACAGGATGACCTCCAGGCGGGTTTTGAATGTTTCTGGGGTGGGAGACTCTACCGCCTCCCTGGGCAGCCTGTTCCAGCGCTCTGCCACCCTCAAAGTAAAGAAGTTCCTCCTCATGCTTTGATAGAAGTTCCTAGGTTCCAGTTTGTACCCGTTACCTCTTGTCCTGGATCATCTTTGATGATCCAGGACAAGAGGTAACGGGCACCAATTGGAACGTAGGAACTTGAACTTGAACTGGAACGTAGGAACTTGAACATAGGATTATCCTTGATGATTCAGGATAGCTGTGTGTCTGACCAGTCTGTCTTTCGAAGGAGGTCCTGGGCCAGCTCCAGCCATGCTGTGCTGAGCAGAGCCCCTGGCAGCAGCCCCACAGCTCACTCCCAGTGTGCCTGAATGGAAAAGGTACCAAAGTTGCTCCAACACTTTCTGAAAAACTCTATAGTGTTACCCCACAAGCGCAAAGCGACGGCAAAGCCCGTGAAATGACACCGGTGCTTCCAGAAAATGTCAAGCTTCCTGCCCAAGGCTGACATGCCATGCGGTGGGGTCAGGGCCACGCGCTGAGCACCCGGTGCGCTGGGGTTGCCCCAGCGGTTCCTGAGCAGCTCCTGCAGTGCTGCCGCCGGTACCGTTCTGGCGGCTGTAGTTGTTTAAAAAGCCGTTGTTGTTTCCGGCGTAATCTGACGGCAGTTTTCTCGGGCATTTGGGCCTCTTCTAATAAGTGTGCTGTGAGTACATCTGCAAGCATTCACCTGTCGAGGTCAAATGACTGGTGGTGCTCATCTGCCCCCGTGCTACTGCTGCTGCCTCCCGTGAATGCTCATGTGCCTGCGTGCCCCTGTACAGGCACAGATGCACGCGCGCAACACCTGATCCCGCATCCTAATTATTTTTCGCCCGGTTCTCGGAGTTGTTCTGCTTCCGGCTGATGAATGGGAAAGTGTAGTAGTGCTGTTTCATTTCACCAGCCTCTCAAGTGTGGAAATTATGGTAAATTTGAGAACAAGCCAGATTAGATTGATAGTTACACCTCCTCCTTTAATTAGCCAACCACAGGATTTGTAGAGGCAAAGGCCGGGGGGGCGTGTCGGTGTGTATAACGTGTATTGTCTATGTGAAAGATTAATCAAAAGGAGTTGCTTGAGGTGGGAAGGCTTTTCCGGAGAGGTTCCACATGTTGTCAGGTAGTCCCTCTGAATGGCAGCTTCCGGTTCAGTCCCTTAGCTTTCGGAAGTGACATTTAGTCTGATATGTGCCAGCCGTGCAATCTACCTAGCCCTGCAAAGTGCAAATATTAACCTAAATGCATATTAAGATACTGTGTGTTAGCTCCTGAACTGAAATAGAGAGCGGGTGTTCCAGCGGAGGCAAGCAAATCGTGTTGATTTACAGTGGCTTGAGGATTTGGCCCATTACCGCTTCTTTATACACTTTTAAAAAGAAATGCCAACTCGATAGTTTAGGCTTTAACTGGAACATGGCAAGTAATTGTATGTTTTGGCGGACCCCTAGTAATGTTGCAGAATCTTTCTCAGAAGTTGTTCCATGGGATAGCCGATTCCTCAGGTAAGAGCTACTTGTTTGTTCAATCCTCCATCTTAGGCCTGCTCCTCAGGTGCATCCTCCTTCTCGCAGCGATTTCCTAGGAACAGATTTCGAAGAACAGCTCTGATCACAGAATCACAGATTGGTTAGGGTTGGAAAGGAGCTCTGGAGATCATCCAGTCCAACCCCCCTGCCAGAGCAGGGTCACCTACAGCAGGTTGCACCGGATGACCTCCAGGCGGGTTTTGAATGTCTCTGGGGTGGGAGACTCTACTGCCTCCCTGGGCAGCCTGTTCCAGCGCTCTGCCACCCTCAAAGTAAAGAAGTTCCTCCTCATGCTTTGATAGAAGTTCCTAGGTTCCAGTTTGTACCCGTTACCTCTTGTCCTGGATCATCTTTGATGATCCAGGACAAGAGGTAACGGGCACCAATTGGAACGTAGGAACTTGAACTTGAACTGCAACGTAGGAACTTGAACATAGGATTATCCTTGATGATTCAGGATAGCTGTGTGTCTGACCAGTCTGTCTTTCGAAGGAGGTCCTGGGCCAGCTCCAGCCATGCTGTGCTGAGCAGAGCCCCTGGCAGCAGCCCCACAGCTCACTCCCAGTGTGCCTGAATGGAAAAGGTACCAAAGTTGCTCCAACACTTTCTGAAAAACTCTATAGTGTTACCCCACAAGCGCAAAGCGACGGCAAAGCCCGTGAAATGACACCGGTGCTTCCAGAAAATGTCAAGCTTCCTGCCCAAGGCTGACATGCCATGCGGTGGGGTCAGGGCCACGCGCTGAGCACCCGGTGCGCTGGGGTTGCCCCAGCGGTTCCTGAGCAGCTCCTGCAGTGCTGCCGCCGGTACCGTTCTGGCGGCTGTAGTTGTTTAAAAAGCCGTTGTTGTTTCCGGCGTAATCTGACGGCAGTTTTCTCGGGCATTTGGGCCTCTTCTAATAAGTGTGCTGTGAGTACATCTGCAAGCATTCACCTGTCGAGGTCAAATGACTGGTGGTGCTCATCTGCCCCCGTGCTACTGCTGCTGCCTCCCGTGAATGCTCATGTGCCTGCGTGCCCCTGTACAGGCACAGATGCACGCGCGCAACACCTGATCCCGCATCCTAATTATTTTTCGCCCGGTTCTCTGAGTTGTTCTGCTTCCGGCTGATGAATGGGAAAGTGTAGTAGTGCTGTTTCATTTCACCAGCCTCTCAAGTGTGGAAATTATGGTAAATTTGAGAACAAGCCAGATTAGATTGATAGTTACACCTCCTCCTTTAATTAGCCAACCACAGGATCTGTGGAGGCAAAGGCCGGGGGGGTGTGTCGGTGTATATAACATGTATTGTCTATGTGAAAGATGAATCAAAAGGAGTTGCTTAAGGTGGGAAGGCTTTTCCGGAGAGGTTCCACATGTTGTCAGGTAGTCCCTCTGAATGGCAGCTTCCGGTTCAGTCCCTTAGCTTTCGGAAGTGACATTTAGTCTGATATGTGCCAGCCGTGCAATCTACCTAGCCCTGCAAAGTGCAAATATTAACATAAATGCATATTAAGATACTGTGTGTTAGCTCCTGAACTGAAATAGAGAGCGGGTGTTCCAGCGGAGGCAAGCAAATCGTGTTGATTTACAGTGGCTTGAGGATTTGGCCCATTACCGCTTCTTTATACACTTTGAAAAAGAAATGCCAACTCGATAGTTTAGGCTTTAACTGGAACATGGCAAGTAATTGTATGTTTTGGCGGACCCCTAGTAATGTTGCAGAATCTTTCTCAGAAGTTGTTCCATGGGATAGCCGATTTCTCAGGTAAGAGCTACTTGTTTGTTCAATCCTCCATCTTAGGCCTGCTCCTCAGGTGCATCCTCCTTCTCGCAGCGATTTCCTAGGAACAGATTTCGAAGAACAGCTCTGATCACAGAATCACAGATTAGTTAGTGTTGGAAAGGACCTCTGGAGATCATCCAGCCCAACCCCCCTGCCAGAGCAGGGTCACCTACAGCAGGTTGCACAGGATGACCTCCAGGCGGGTTTTGAATGTTTCTGGGGTGGGAGACTCTACCGCCTCCCTGGGCAGCCTGTTCCAGCGCTCTGCCACCCTCAAAGTAAAGAAGTTCCTCCTCATGCTTTGATAGAAGTTCCTAGGTTCCAGTTTGTACCCGTTACCTCTTGTCCTGGATCATCTTTGATGATCCAGGACAAGAGGTAACGGGCACCAATTGGAACGTAGGAACTTGAACTTGAACTGGAACGTAGGAGTTTGAATATGGGATTATCCTTGATGATTCAGGATAGCTGTGTGTCTGACCAGTCTGTCTTTCGAAGGAGGTCCTGGGCCAGCTCCAGCCATGCTGTGCTGAGCAGAGCCCCTGGCAGCAGCCCCACAGCTCACTCCCAGTGTGCCTGAATGGAAAAGGTACCAAAGTTGCTCCAACACTTTCTGAAAAACTCTATAGTGTTACCCCACAAGCGCAAAGCGACGGCAAAGCCCGTGAAATGACACCGGTGCTTCCAGAAAATGTCAAGCTTCCTGCCCAAGGCTGACATGCCATGCGGTGGGGTCAGGGCCACGCGCTGAGCACCCGGTGCGCTGGGGTTGCCCCAGCGGTTCCTGAGCAGCTCCTGCAGTGCTGCCGCCGGTACCGTTCTGGCGGCTGTAGTTGTTTAAAAAGCCGTTGTTGTTTCCGGCGTAATCTGACGGCAGTTTTCTCGGGCATTTGGGCCTCTTCTAATAAGTGTGCTGTGAGTACATCTGCAAGCATTCACCTGTCGAGGTCAAATGACTGGTGGTGCTCATCTGCCCCCGTGCTACTGCTGCTGCCTCCCGTGAATGCTCATGTGCCTGCGTGCCCCTGTACAGGCACAGATGCACGCGCGCAACACCTGATCCCGCATCCTAATTATTTTTCGCCCGGTTCTCGGAGTTGTTCTGCTTCCGGCTGATGAATGGGAAAGTGTAGTAGTGCTGTTTCATTTCACCAGCCTCTCAAGTGTGGAAATTATGGTAAATTTGAGAACAAGCCAGATTAGATTGATAGTTACACCTCCTCCTTTAATTAGCCAACCACAGGATTTGTAGAGGCAAAGGCCGGGGGGGCGTGTCGGTGTGTATAACGTGTATTGTCTATGTGAAAGATTAATCAAAAGGAGTTGCTTGAGGTGGGAAGGCTTTTCCGGAGAGGTTCCACATGTTGTCAGGTAGTCCCTCTGAATGGCAGCTTCCGGTTCAGTCCCTTAGCTTTCGGAAGTGACATTTAGTCTGATATGTGCCAGCCGTGCAATCTACCTAGCCCTGCAAAGTGCAAATATTAACCTAAATGCATATTAAGATACTGTGTGTTAGCTCCTGAACTGAAATAGAGAGCGGGTGTTCGAGCGGAGGCAAGCAAATCGTGTTGATTTACAGTGGCTTGAGGATTTGGCCCATTACCGCTTCTTTATACACTTTTAAAAAGAAATGCCAACTCGATAGTTTAGGCTTTAACTGGAACATGGCAAGTAATTGTATGTTTTGGCGGACCCCTAGTAATGTTGCAGAATCTTTCTCAGAAGTTGTTCCATGGGATAGCCGATTCCTCAGGTAAGAGCTACTTGTTTGTTCAATCCTCCATCTTAGGCCTGCTCCTCAGGTGCATCCTCCTTCTCGCAGCGATTTCCTAGGAACAGATTTCGAAGAACAGCTCTGATCACAGAATCACAGATTGGTTAGGGTTGGAAAGGAGCTCTGGAGATCATCCAGTCCAACCCCCCTGCCAGAGCAGGGTCACCTACAGCAGGTTGCACCGGATGACCTCCAGGCGGGTTTTGAATGTCTCTGGGGTGGGAGACTCTACTGCCTCCCTGGGCAGCCTGTTCCAGCGCTCTGCCACCCTCAAAGTAAAGAAGTTCCTCCTCATGCTTTGATAGAAGTTCCTAGGTTCCAGTTTGTACCCGTTACCTCTTGTCCTGGATCATCTTTGATGATCCAGGACAAGAGGTAACGGGCACCAATTGGAACGTAGGAACTTGAACTTGAACTGGAACGTAGGAACTTGAACATAGGATTATCCTTGATGATTCAGGATAGCTGTGTGTCTGACCAGTCTGTCTTTCGAAGGAGGTCCTGGGCCAGCTCCAGCCATGCTGTGCTGAGCAGAGCCCCTGGCAGCAGCCCCACAGCTCACTCCCAGTGTGCCTGAATGGAAAAGGTACCAAAGTTGCTCCAACACTTTCTGAAAAACTCTATAGTGTTACCCCACAAGCGCAAAGCGACGGCAAAGCCCGTGAAATGACACCGGTGCTTCCAGAAAATGTCAAGCTTCCTGCCCAAGGGTGACATGCCATGCGGTGGGGTCAGGGCCACGTGCTGAGCACCCGGTGCGCTGGAGTTGCCCCAGCGGTTCCTGAGCAGCTCCTGCAGTGCTGCCGCCGGTACCGTTCTGGCGGCTGTAGTTGTTTAAAAAGCCGTTGTTGTTTCCGGCGTAATCTGTGGGCAGTTTTCTCGGGCATTTGGGCCTCTTCTAATAAGTGTGCTGTGAGTACATCTGCAAGCATTCACCTGTCGAGGTCAAATGACTGGTGGTGCTCATCTGCCCCCGTGCTACTGCTGCTGCCTCCCGTGAATGCTCATGTGCCTGCGTGCCCCTGTACAGGCACAGATGCACGCGCGCAACACCTGATCCCGCATCCTAATTATTTTTCGCCCGGTTCTCGGAGTTGTTCTGCTTCCGGCTGATGAATGGGAAAGTGTAGTAGTGCTGTTTCATTTCACCAGCCTCTCAAGTGTGGAAATTATGGTAAATTTGAGAACAAGCCAGATTAGATTGATAGTTACACCTCCTCCTTTAATTAGCCAACCACAGGATCTGTGGAGGCAAAGGCCGGGGGGGTGTGTCGGTGTATATAACATGTATTGTCTATGTGAAAGATTAATCAAAAGGAGTTGCTTGAGGTGGGAAGGCTTTTCCGGAGAGGTTCCACATGTTGTCAGGTAGTCCCTCTGAATGGCAGCTTCCGGTTCGGTCCCTTAGCTTTCGGAAGTGACATTTAGTCTGATATGTGCCAGCCGTGCAATCTACCTAGCCCTGCAAAGTGCAAATATTAACATAAATGCATATTAAGATACTGTGTGTTAGCTCCTGAACTGAAATAGAGAGCGGGTGTTCGAGCGGAGGCAAGCAAATCGTGTTGATTTACAGTGGCTTGAGGATTTGGCCCATTACCGCTTCTTTATACACTTTTAAAAAGAAATGCCAACTCGATAGTTTAGGCTTTAACTGGAACATGGCAAGTAATTGTATGTTTTGGCGGACCCCTAGTAATGTTGCAGAATCTTTCTCAGAAGTTGTTCCATGGGATAGCCGATTCCTCAGGTAAGAGCTACTTGTTTGTTCAATCCTCCATCTTAGGCCTGCTCCTCAGGTGCATCCTCCTTCTCGCAGCGATTTCCTAGGAACAGATTTCGAAGAACAGCTCTGATCACAGAATCACAGATTAGTTAGTGTTGGAAAGGAACTCTGGAGATCATCCAGCCCAACCCCCCTGCCAGAGCAGGGTCACCTACAGCAGGTTGCACAGGATGACCTCCAGGCGGGTTTTGAATGTTTCTGGGGTGGGAGACTCTACCGCCTCCCTGGGCAGCCTGTTCCAGCGCTCTGCCACCCTCAAAGTAAAGAAGTTCCTCATCATGCTTTGATAGAAGTTCCTAGGTTCCAGTTTGTACCCGTTACCTCTTGTCCTGGATCATCTTTGATGATCCAGGACAAGAGGTAACGGGCACCAATTGGAACGTAGGAACTTGAACTTGAACTGCAACGTAGGAACTTGAACATAGGATTATCCTTGATGATTCAGGATAGCTGTGTGTCTGACCAGTCTGTCTTTCGAAGGAGGTCCTGGGCCAGCTCCAGCCATGCTGTGCTGAGCAGAGCCCCTGGCAGCAGCCCCACAGCTCACTCCCAGTGTGCCTGAATGGAAAAGGTACCAAAGTTGCTCCAACACTTTCTGAAAAACTCTATAGTGTTACCCCACAAGCGCAAAGCGACGGCAAAGCCCGTGAAATGACACCGGTGCTTCCAGAAAATGTCAAGCTTCCTGCCCAAGGGTGACATGCCATGCGGTGGGGTCAGGGCCACGCGCTGAGCACCCGGTGCGCTGGGGTTGCCCCAGCGGTTCCTGAGCAGCTCCTGCAGTGCTGCCGCCGGTACCGTTCTGGCGGCTGTAGTTGTTTAAAAAGCCGTTGTTGTTTCCGGCGTAATCTGACGGCAGTTTTCTCGGGCATTTGGGCCTCTTCTAATAAGTGTGCTGTGAGTACATCTGCAAGCATTCACCTGTCGAGGTCAAATGACTGGTGGTGCTCATCTGCCCCCGTGCTACTGCTGCTGCCTCCCGTGAATGCTCATGTGCCTGCGTGCCCCTGTACAGGCACAGATGCACGCGCGCAACACCTGATCCCGCATCCTAATTATTTTTCGCCCGGTTCTCGGAGTTGTTCTGCTTCCGGCTGATGAATGGGAAAGTGTAGTAGTGCTGTTTCATTTCACCAGCCTCTCAAGTGTGGAAATTATGGTAAATTTGAGAACAAGCGAGATTAGATTGATAGTTACACCTCCTCCTTTAATTAGCCAACCACAGGATCTGTGGAGGCAAAGGCCGGGGGGGTGTGTCGGTGTGTATAACGTGTATTGTCTATGTGAAAGATGAATCAAAAGGAGTTGCTTGAGGTGGGAAGGCTTTTCCGGAGAGGTTCCACATGTTGTCAGGTAGTCCCTCTGAATGGCAGCTTCCGGTTCAGTCCCTTAGCTTTCGGAAGTGACATTTAGTCTGATATGTGCCAGCCGTGCAATCTACCTAGCCCTGCAAAGTGCAAATATTAACCTAAATGCATATTAAGATACTGTGTGTTAGCTCCTGAACTGAAATAGAGAGCGGGTGTTCCAGCGGAGGCAAGCAAATCGTGTTGATTTACAGTGGCTTGAGGATTTGGCCCATTACCGCTTCTTTATACACTTTTAAAAAGAAATGCCAACTCGATAGTTTAGGCTTTAACTGGAACATGGCAAGTAATTGTATGTTTTGGCGGACCCCTAGTAATGTTGCAGAATCTTTCTCAGAAGTTGTTCCATGGGATAGCCGATTCCTCAGGTAAGAGCTACTTGTTTGTTCAATCCTCCATCTTAGGCCTGCTCCTCAGGTGCATCCTCCTTCTCGCAGCGATTTCCTAGGAACAGATTTCGAAGAACAGCTCTGATCACAGAATCACAGATTGGTTAGGGTTAGAAAGGAGCTCTGGAGATCATCCAGTCCAACCCCCCTGCCAGAGCAGGGTCACCTACAGCAGGTTGCACAGGATGACCTCCAGGCGGGTTTTGAATGTCTCTGGGGTGGGAGACTCTACCGCCTCCCTGGGCAGCCTGTTCCAGCGCTCTGCCACCCTCAAAGTAAAGAAGTTCCTCCTCATGCTTTGATAGAAGTTCCTAGGTTCCAGTTTGTACCCGTTACCTCTTGTCCTGGATCATCTTTGATGATCCAGGACAAGAGGTAACGGGCACCAATTGGAACGTAGGAACTTGAACTTGAACTGCAACGTAGGAACTTGAACATAGGATTATCCTTGATGATTCAGGATAGCTGTGTGTCTGACCAGTCTGTCTTTCGAAGGAGGTCCTGGGCCAGCTCCAGCCATGCTGTGCTGAGCAGAGCCCCTGGCAGCAGCCCCACACCTCACTCCCAGTGTGCCTGAATGGAAAAGGTACCAAAGTTGCTCCAACACTTTCTGAAAAACTCTATAGTGTTACCCCACAAGCGCAAAGCGACGGCAAAGCCCGTGAAATGACACCGGTGCTTCCAGAAAATGTCAAGCTTCCTGCCCAAGGGTGACATGCCATGCGGTGGGGTCAGGGCCACGCGCTGAGCACCCGGTGCGCTGGGGTTGCCCCAGTGGTTCCTGAGCAGCTCCTGCAGTGCTGCCGCCGGTACCGTTCTGGCGGCTGTAGTTGTTTAAAAAGCCGTTGTTGTTTCCGGCGTAATCTGACGGCAGTTTTCTCGGGCATTTGGGCCTCTTCTAATAAGTGTGCTGTGAGTACATCTGCAAGCATTCACCTGTCGAGGTCAAATGACTGGTGGTGCTCATCTGCCCCCGTGCTACTGCTGCTGCCTCCCGTGAATGCTCATGTGCCTGCGTGCCCCTGTACAGGCACAGATGCACGCGCGCAACACCTGATCCCGCATCCTAATTATTTTTCGCCCGGTTCTCGGAGTTGTTCTGCTTCCGGCTGATGAATGGGAAAGTGTAGTAGTGCTGTTTCATTTCACCAGCCTCTCAAGTGTGGAAATTATGGTAAATTTGAGAACAAGCGAGATTAGATTGATAGTTACACCTCCTCCTTTAATTAGCCAACCACAGGATCTGTGGAGGCAAAGGCCGGGGGGGTGTGTCGGTGTGTATAACGTGTATTGTCTATGTGAAAGATGAATCAAAAGGAGTTGCTTGAGGTGGGAAGGCTTTTCCGGAGAGGTTCCACATGTTGTCAGGTAGTCCCTCTGAATGGCAGCTTCCGGTTCGGTCCCTTAGCTTTCGGAAGTGACATTTAGTCTGATATGTGCCAGCCGTGCAATCTACCTAGCCCTGCAAAGTGCAAATATTAACCTAAATGCATATTAAGATACTGTGTGTTAGCTCCTGAACTGAAATAGAGAGCGGGTGTTCCAGCGGAGGCAAGCAAATCGTGTTGATTTACAGTGGCTTGAGGATTTGGCCCATTACCGCTTCTTTATACACTTTTAAAAAGAAATGCCAACTCGATAGTTTAGGCTTTAACTGGAACATGGCAAGTAATTGTATGTTTTGGCGGACCCCTAGTAATGTTGCAGAATCTTTCTCAGAAGTTGTTCCATGGGATAGCCGATTCCTCAGGTAAGAGCTACTTGTTTGTTCAATCCTCCATCTTAGGCCTGCTCCTCAGGTGCATCCTCCTTCTCGCAGCGATTTCCTAGGAACAGATTTCGAAGAACAGCTCTGATCACAGAATCACAGATTGGTTAGGGTTAGAAAGGAGCTCTGGAGATCATCCAGTCCAACCCCCCTGCCAGAGCAGGGTCACCTACAGCAGGTTGCACAGGATGACCTCCAGGCGGGTTTTGAATGTCTCTGGGGTGGGAGACTCTACCGCCTCCCTGGGCAGCCTGTTCCAGCGCTCTGCCACCCTCAAAGTAAAGAAGTTCCTCCTCATGCTTTGATAGAAGTTCCTAGGTTCCAGTTTGTACCCGTTACCTCTTGTCCTGGATCATCTTTGATGATCCAGGACAAGAGGTAACGGGCACCAATTGGAACGTAGGAACTTGAACTTGAACTGCAACGTAGGAACTTGAACATAGGATTATCCTTGATGATTCAGGATAGCTGTGTGTCTGACCAGTCTGTCTTTCGAAGGAGGTCCTGGGCCAGCTCCAGCCATGCTGTGCTGAGCAGAGCCCCTGGCAGCAGCCCCACACCTCACTCCCAGTGTGCCTGAATGGAAAAGGTACCAAAGTTGCTCCAACACTTTCTGAAAAACTCTATAGTGTTACCCCACAAGCGCAAAGCGACGGCAAAGCCCGTGAAATGACACCGGTGCTTCCAGAAAATGTCAAGCTTCCTGCCCAAGGGTGACATGCCATGCGGTGGGGTCAGGGCCACGCGCTGAGCACCCGGTGCGCTGGGGTTGCCCCAGTGGTTCCTGAGCAGCTCCTGCAGTGCTGCCGCCGGTACCGTTCTGGCGGCTGTAGTTGTTTAAAAAGCCGTTGTTGTTTCCGGCGTAATCTGACGGCAGTTTTCTCGGGCATTTGGGCCTCTTCTAATAAGTGTGCTGTGAGTACATCTGCAAGCATTCACCTGTCGAGGTCAAATGACTGGTGGTGCTCATCTGCCCCCGTGCTACTGCTGCTGCCTCCCGTGAATGCTCATGTGCCTGCGTGCCCCTGTACAGGCACAGATGCACGCGCGCAACACCTGATCCCGCATCCTAATTATTTTTCGCCCGGTTCTCGGAGTTGTTCTGCTTCCGGCTGATGAATGGGAAAGTGTAGTAGTGCTGTTTCATTTCACCAGCCTCTCAAGTGTGGAAATTATGGTAAATTTGAGAACAAGCGAGATTAGATTGATAGTTACACCTCCTCCTTTAATTAGCCAACCACAGGATCTGTGGAGGCAAAGGCCGGGGGGGTGTGTCGGTGTGTATAACGTGTATTGTCTATGTGAAAGATGAATCAAAAGGAGTTGCTTGAGGTGGGAAGGCTTTTCCGGAGAGGTTCCACATGTTGTCAGGTAGTCCCTCTGAATGGCAGCTTCCGGTTCGGTCCCTTAGCTTTCGGAAGTGACATTTAGTCTGATATGTGCCAGCCGTGCAATCTACCTAGCCCTGCAAAGTGCAAATATTAACCTAAATGCATATTAAGATACTGTGTGTTAGCTCCTGAACTGAAATAGAGAGCGGGTGTTCCAGCGGAGGCAAGCAAATCGTGTTGATTTACAGTGGCTTGAGGATTTGGCCCATTACCGCTTCTTTATACACTTTTAAAAAGAAATGCCAACTCGATAGTTTAGGCTTTAACTGGAACATGGCAAGTAATTGTATGTTTTGGCGGACCCCTAGTAATGTTGCAGAATCTTTCTCAGAAGTTGTTCCATGGGATAGCCGATTCCTCAGGTAAGAGCTACTTGTTTGTTCAATCCTCCATCTTAGGCCTGCTCCTCAGGTGCATCCTCCTTCTCGCAGCGATTTCCTAGGAACAGATTTCGAAGAACAGCTCTGATCACAGAATCACAGATTGTTTAGGGTTGGAAAGGAACTCTGGAGATCATCCAGCCCAACCCCCCTGCCAGAGCAGGGTCACCTACAGCAGGTTGCACCGGATGACCTCCAGGCGGGTTTTGAATGTTTCTGGGGTGGGAGACTCTACCGCCTCTCTGGGCAGCCTGTTCCAGCGCTCTGCCACCCTCAAAGTAAAGAAGTTCCTCCTCATGCTTTGATAGAAGTTCCTAGGTTCCAGTTTGTACCCGTTACCTCTTGTCCTGGATCATCTTTGATGATCCAGGACAAGAGGTAACGGGCACCAATTGGAACGTAGGAACTTGAACTTGAACTGCAACGTAGGAACTTGAACATAGGATTATCCTTGATGATTCAGGATAGCTGTGTGTCTGACCAGTCTGTCTTTCGAAGGAGGTCCTGGGCCAGCTCCAGCCATGCTGTGCTGAGCAGAGCCCCTGGCAGCAGCCCCACAGCTCACTCCCAGTGTGCCTGAATGGAAAAGGTACCAAAGTTGCTCCAACACTTTCTGAAAAACTCTATAGTGTTACCCCACAAGCGCAAAGCGACGGCAAAGCCCGTGAAATGACACCGGTGCTTCCAGAAAATGTCAAGCTTCCTGCCCAAGGGTGACATGCCATGCGGTGGGGTCAGGGCCACGCGCTGAGCACCCGGTGCGCTGGGGTTGCCCCAGCGGTTCCTGAGCAGCTCCTGCAGTGCTGCCGCCGGTACCGTTCTGGCGGCTGTAGTTGTTTAAAAAGCCGTTGTTGTTTCCGGCGTAATCTGACGGCAGTTTTCTCGGGCATTTGGGCCTCTTCTAATAAGTGTGCTGTGAGTACATCTGCAAGCATTCACCTGTCGAGGTCAAATGACTGGTGGTGCTCATCTCCCCCCGTGCTACTGCTGCTGCCTCCCGTGAATGCTCATGTGCCTGCGTGCCCCTGTACAGGCACAGATGCACGCGCGCAACACCTGATCCCGCATCCTAATTATTTTTCGCCCGGTTCTCGGAGTTGTTCTGCTTCCGGCTGATGAATGGGAAAGTGTAGTAGTGCTGTTTCATTTCACCAGCCTCTCAAGTGTGGAAATTATGGTAAATTTGAGAACAAGCCAGATTAGATTGATAGTTACACCTCCTCCTTTAATTAGCCAACCACAGGATTTGTAGAGGCAAAGGCCGGGGGGGCGTGTCGGTGTGTATAACGTGTATTGTCTATGTGAAAGATTAATCAAAAGGAGTTGCTTGAGGTGGGAAGGCTTTTCCGGAGAGGTTCCACATGTTGTCAGGTAGTCCCTCTGAATGGCAGCTTCCGGTTCAGTCCCTTAGCTTTCGGAAGTGACATTTAGTCTGATATGTGCCAGCCGTGCAATCTACCTAGCCCTGCAAAGTGCAAATATTAACCTAAATGCATATTAAGATACTGTGTGTTAGCTCCTGAACTGAAATAGAGAGCGGGTGTTCCAGCGGAGGCAAGCAAATCGTGTTGATTTACAGTGGCTTGAGGATTTGGCCCATTACCGCTTCTTTATACACTTTTAAAAAGAAATGCCAACTCGATAGTTTAGGCTTTAACTGGAACATGGCAAGTAATTGTATGTTTTGGCGGACCCCTAGTAATGTTGCAGAATCTTTCTCAGAAGTTGTTCCATGGGATAGCCGATTCCTCAGGTAAGAGCTACTTGTTTGTTCAATCCTCCATCTTAGGCCTGCTCCTCAGGTGCATCCTCCTTCTCGCAGCGATTTCCTAGGAACAGATTTCGAAGAACAGCTCTGATCACAGAATCACAGATTGGTTAGGGTTGGAAAGGAGCTCTGGAGATCATCCAGCCCAACCCCCCTGCCAGAGCAGGGTCACCTACAGCAGGTTGCACCGGATGACCTCCAGGCGGGTTTTGAATGTCTCTGGGGTGGGAGACTCTACCGCCTCCCTGGGCAGCCTGTTCCAGCGCTCTGCCACCCTCAAAGTAAAGAAGTTCCTCCTCATGCTTTGATAGAAGTTCCTAGGTTCCAGTTTGTACCCGTTACCTCTTGTCCTGGATCATCTTTGATGATCCAGGACAAGAGGTAACGGGCACCAATTGGAACGTAGGAACTTGAACTTGAACTGCAACGTAGGAACTTGAACATAGGATTATCCTTGATGATTCAGGATAGCTGTGTGTCTGACCAGTCTGTCTTTCGAAGGAGGTCCTGGGCCAGCTCCAGCCATGCTGTGCTGAGCAGAGCCCCTGGCAGCAGCCCCACAGCTCACTCCCAGTGTGCCTGAATGGAAAAGGTACCAAAGTTGCTCCAACACTTTCTGAAAAACTCTATAGTGTTACCCCACAAGCGCAAAGCGACGGCAAATCCGTGAAATGACACCGGTGCTTCCAGAAAATGTCAAGCTTCCTGCCCAAGGGTGACATGCCATGCGGTGGGGTCAGGGCCACGCGCTGAGCACCCGGTGCGCTGGGGTTGCCCCAGCGGTTCCTGAGCAGCTCCTGCAGTGCTGCCGCCGGTACCGTTCTGGCGGCTGTAGTTGTTTAAAAAGCCGTTGTTGTTTCCGGCGTAATCTGACGGCAGTTTTCTCGGGCATTTGGGCCTCTTCTAATAAGTGTGCTGTGAGTACATCTGCAAGCATTCACCTGTCGAGGTCAAATGACTGGTGGTGCTCATCTCCCCCCGTGCTACTGCTGCTGCCTCCCGTGAATGCTCATGTGCCTGCGTGCCCCTGTACAGGCACAGATGCACGCGCGCAACACCTGATCCCGCATCCTAATTATTTTTCGCCCGGTTCTCGGAGTTGTTCTGCTTCCGGCTGATGAATGGGAAAGTGTAGTAGTGCTGTTTCATTTCACCAGCCTCTCAAGTGTGGAAATTATGGTAAATTTGAGAACAAGCCAGATTAGATTGATAGTTACACCTCCTCCTTTAATTAGCCAACCACAGGATTTGTAGAGGCAAAGGCCGGGGGGGCGTGTCGGTGTGTATAACGTGTATTGTCTATGTGAAAGATTAATCAAAAGGAGTTGCTTGAGGTGGGAAGGCTTTTCCGGAGAGGTTCCACATGTTGTCAGGTAGTCCCTCTGAATGGCAGCTTCCGGTTCAGTCCCTTAGCTTTCGGAAGTGACATTTAGTCTGATATGTGCCAGCCGTGCAATCTACCTAGCCCTGCAAAGTGCAAATATTAACCTAAATGCATATTAAGATACTGTGTGTTAGCTCCTGAACTGAAATAGAGAGCGGGTGTTCCAGCGGAGGCAAGCAAATCGTGTTGATTTACAGTGGCTTGAGGATTTGGCCCATTACCGCTTCTTTATACACTTTTAAAAAGAAATGCCAACTCGATAGTTTAGGCTTTAACTGGAACATGGCAAGTAATTGTATGTTTTGGCGGACCCCTAGTAATGTTGCAGAATCTTTCTCAGAAGTTGTTCCATGGGATAGCCGATTCCTCAGGTAAGAGCTACTTGTTTGTTCAATCCTCCATCTTAGGCCTGCTCCTCAGGTGCATCCTCCTTCTCGCAGCGATTTCCTAGGAACAGATTTCGAAGAACAGCTCTGATCACAGAATCACAGATTGGTTAGGGTTGGAAAGGAGCTCTGGAGATCATCCAGTCCAACCCCCCTGCCAGAGCAGGGTCACCTACAGCAGGTTGCACCGGATGACCTCCAGGCGGGTTTTGAATGTCTCTGGGGTGGGAGACTCTACCGCCTCCCTGGGCAGCCTGTTCCAGCGCTCTGCCACCCTCAAAGTAAAGAAGTTCCTCCTCATGCTTTGATAGAAGTTCCTAGGTTCCAGTTTGTACCCGTTACCTCTTGTCCTGGATCATCTTTGATGATCCAGGACAAGAGGTAACGGGCACCAATTGGAACGTAGGAACTTGAACTTGAACTGCAACGTAGGAACTTGAACATAGGATTATCCTTGATGATTCAGGATAGCTGTGTGTCTGACCAGTCTGTCTTTCGAAGGAGGTCCTGGGCCAGCTCCAGCCATGCTGTGCTGAGCAGAGCCCCTGGCAGCAGCCCCACAGCTCACTCCCAGTGTGCCTGAATGGAAAAGGTACCAAAGTTGCTCCAACACTTTCTGAAAAACTCTATAGTGTTACCCCACAAGCGCAAAGCGACGGCAAATCCGTGAAATGACACCGGTGCTTCCAGAAAATGTCAAGCTTCCTGCCCAAGGGTGACATGCCATGCGGTGGGGTCAGGGCCACGCGCTGAGCACCCGGTGCGCTGGGGTTGCCCCAGCGGTTCCTGAGCAGCTCCTGCAGTGCTGCCGCCGGTACCGTTCTGGCGGCTGTAGTTGTTTAAAAAGCCGTTGTTGTTTCCGGCGTAATCTGACGGCAGTTTTCTCGGGCATTTGGGCCTCTTCTAATAAGTGTGCTGTGAGTACATCTGCAAGCATTCACCTGTCGAGGTCAAATGACTGGTGGTGCTCATCTCCCCCCGTGCTACTGCTGCTGCCTCCCGTGAATGCTCATGTGCCTGCGTGCCCCTGTACAGGCACAGATGCACGCGCGCAACACCTGATCCCGCATCCTAATTATTTTTCGCCCGGTTCTCGGAGTTGTTCTGCTTCCGGCTGATGAATGGGAAAGTGTAGTAGTGCTGTTTCATTTCACCAGCCTCTCAAGTGTGGAAATTATGGTAAATTTGAGAACAAGCCAGATTAGATTGATAGTTACACCTCCTCCTTTAATTAGCCAACCACAGGATTTGTAGAGGCAAAGGCCGGGGGGGCGTGTCGGTGTGTATAACGTGTATTGTCTATGTGAAAGATTAATCAAAAGGAGTTGCTTGAGGTGGGAAGGCTTTTCCGGAGAGGTTCCACATGTTGTCAGGTAGTCCCTCTGAATGGCAGCTTCCGGTTCAGTCCCTTAGCTTTCGGAAGTGACATTTAGTCTGATATGTGCCAGCCGTGCAATCTACCTAGCCCTGCAAAGTGCAAATATTAACCTAAATGCATATTAAGATACTGTGTGTTAGCTCCTGAACTGAAATAGAGAGCGGGTGTTCCAGCGGAGGCAAGCAAATCGTGTTGATTTACAGTGGCTTGAGGATTTGGCCCATTACCGCTTCTTTATACACTTTTAAAAAGAAATGCCAACTCGATAGTTTAGGCTTTAACTGGAACATGGCAAGTAATTGTATGTTTTGGCGGACCCCTAGTAATGTTGCAGAATCTTTCTCAGAAGTTGTTCCATGGGATAGCCGATTCCTCAGGTAAGAGCTACTTGTTTGTTCAATCCTCCATCTTAGGCCTGCTCCTCAGGTGCATCCTCCTTCTCGCAGCGATTTCCTAGGAACAGATTTCGAAGAACAGCTCTGATCACAGAATCACAGATTGGTTAGGGTTGGAAAGGAGCTCTGGAGATCATCCAGTCCAACCCCCCTGCCAGAGCAGGGTCACCTACAGCAGGTTGCACCGGATGACCTCCAGGCGGGTTTTGAATGTCTCTGGGGTGGGAGACTCTACTGCCTCCCTGGGCAGCCTGTTCCAGCGCTCTGCCACCCTCAAAGTAAAGAAGTTCCTCCTCATGCTTTGATAGAAGTTCCTAGGTTCCAGTTTGTACCCGTTACCTCTTGTCCTGGATCATCTTTGATGATCCAGGACAAGAGGTAACGGGCACCAATTGGAACGTAGGAACTTGAACTTGAACTGGAACGTAGGAACTTGAACATAGGATTATCCTTGATGATTCAGGATAGCTGTGTGTCTGACCAGTCTGTCTTTCGAAGGAGGTCCTGGGCCAGCTCCAGCCATGCTGTGCTGAGCAGAGCCCCTGGCAGCAGCCCCACAGCTCACTCCCAGTGTGCCTGAATGGAAAAGGTACCAAAGTTGCTCCAACACTTTCTGAAAAACTCTATAGTGTTACCCCACAAGCGCAAAGCGACGGCAAAGCCCGTGAAATGACACCGGTGCTTCCAGAAAATGTCAAGCTTCCTGCCCAAGGGTGACATGCCATGCGGTGGGGTCAGGGCCACGCGCTGAGCACCCGGTGCGCTGGGGTTGCCCCAGTGGTTCCTGAGCAGCTCCTGCAGTGCTGCCGCCGGTACCGTTCTGGCGGCTGTAGTTGTTTAAAAAGCCGTTGTTGTTTCCGGCGTAATCTGACGGCAGTTTTCTCGGGCATTTGGGCCTCTTCTAATAAGTGTGCTGTGAGTACATCTGCAAGCATTCACCTGTCGAGGTCAAATGACTGGTGGTGCTCATCTCCCCCCGTGCTACTGCTGCTGCCTCCCGTGAATGCTCATGTGCCTGCGTGCCCCTGTACAGGCACAGATGCACGCGCGCAACACCTGATCCCGCATCCTAATTATTTTTCGCCCGGTTCTCGGAGTTGTTCTGCTTCCGGCTGATGAATGGGAAAGTGTAGTAGTGCTGTTTCATTTCACCAGCCTCTCAAGTGTGGAAATTATGGTAAATTTGAGAACAAGCCAGATTAGATTGATAGTTACACCTCCTCCTTTAATTAGCCAACCACAGGATCTGTGGAGGCAAAGGCCGGGGGGGTGTGTCAGTGTGTATAACGTGTATTGTCTATGTGAAAGATTAATCAAAAGGAGTTGCTTGAGGTGGGAAGGCTTTTCCGGAGAGGTTCCACATGTTGTCAGGTAGTCCCTCTGAATGGCAGCTTCCGGTTCGGTCCCTTAGCTTTCGGAAGTGACATTTAGTCTGATATGTGCCAGCCGTGCAATCTACCTAGCCCTGCAAAGTGCAAATATTAACCTAAATGCATATTAAGATACTGTGTGTTAGCTCCTGAACTGAAATAGAGAGCGGGTGTTCCAGCGGAGGCAAGCAAATCGTGTTGATTTACAGTGGCTTGAGGATTTGGCCCATTACCGCTTCTTTATACACTTTTAAAAAGAAATGCCAACTCGATAGTTTAGGCTTTAACTGGAACATGGCAAGTAATTGTATGTTTTGGCAGACCCCTAGTAATGTTGCAGAATCTTTCTCAGAAGTTGTTCCATGGGATAGCCGATTCCTCAGGTAAGAGCTACTTGTTTGTTCAATCCTCCATCTTAGGCCTGCTCCTCAGGTGCATCCTCCTTCTCGCAGCGATTTCCTAGGAACAGATTTCGAAGAACAGCTCTGATCACAGAATCACAGATTGTTTAGGGTTGGAAAGGAACTCTGGAGATCATCCAGCCCAACCCCCCTGCCAGAGCAGGGTCACCTACAGCAGGTTGCACCGGATGACCTCCAGGCGGGTTTTGAATGTTTCTGGGGTGGGAGACTCTACCGCCTCCCTGGGCAGCCTGTTCCAGCGCTCTGCCACCTTCAAAGTAAAGAAGTTCCTCCTCATGCTTTGATAGAAGTTCCTACGTTCCAGTTTGTACCCGTTACCTCTTGTCCTGGATCATCTTTGATGATCCAGGACAAGAGGTAACGGGCACCAATTGGAACGTAGGAACTTGAACTTGAACTGGAACGTAGGAGCTTGAACATAGGATTATCCTTGATGATTCAGGATAGCTGTGTGTCTGACCAGTCTGTCTTTCGAAGGAGGTCCTGGACCAGCTCCAGCCATGCTGTGCTGAGCAGAGCCCCTGGCAGCAGCCCCACAGCTCACTCCCAGTGTGCCTGAATGGAAAAGGTACCAAAGTTGCTCCAACACTTTCTGAAAAACTCTATAGTGTTACCCCACAAGCGCAAAGCGACGGCAAAGCCCGTGAAATGACACCGGTGCTTCCAGAAAATGTCAAGCTTCCTGCCCAAGGGTGACATGCCATGCGGTGGGGTCAGGGCCACGCGCTGAGCACCCGGTGCGCTGGGGTTGCCCCAGCGGTTCCTGAGCAGCTCCTGCAGTGCTGCCGCCGGTACCGTTCTGGCGGCTGTAGTTGTTTAAAAAGCCGTTGTTGTTTCCGGCGTAATCTGACGGCAGTTTTCTCGGGCATTTGGGCCTCTTCTAATAAGTGTGCTGTGAGTACATCTGCAAGCATTCACCTGTCGAGGTCAAATGACTGGTGGTGCTCATCTCCCCCCGTGCTACTGCTGCTGCCTCCCGTGAATGCTCATGTGCCTGCGTGCCCCTGTACAGGCACAGATGCACGCGCGCAACACCTGATCCCGCATCCTAATTATTTTTCGCCCGGTTCTCGGAGTTGTTCTGCTTCCGGCTGATGAATGGGAAAGTGTAGTAGTGCTGTTTCATTTCACCAGCCTCTCAAGTGTGGAAATTATGGTAAATTTGAGAACAAGCCAGATTAGATTGATAGTTACACCTCCTCCTTTAATTAGCCAACCACAGGATCTGTGGAGGCAAAGGCCGGGGGGGTGTGTCGGTGTGTATAACGTGTATTGTCTATGTGAAAGATTAATCAAAAGGAGTTGCTTGAGGTGGGAAGGCTTTTCCGGAGAGGTTCCACATGTTGTCAGGTAGTCCCTCTGAATGGCAGCTTCCGGTTCGGTCCCTTAGCTTTCGGAAGTGACATTTAGTCTGATATGTGCCAGCCGTGCAATCTACCTAGCCCTGCAAAGTGCAAATATTAACCTAAATGCATATTAAGATACTGTGTGTTAGCTCCTGAACTGAAATAGAGAGCGGGTGTTCCAGCGGAGGCAAGCAAATCGTGTTGATTTAGAGTGGCTTGAGGATTTGGCCCATTACCGCTTCTTTATACACTTTTAAAAAGAAATGCCAACTCGATAGTTTAGGCTTTAACTGGAACATGGCAAGTAATTGTATGTTTTGGCGGACCCCTAGTAATGTTGCAGAATCTTTCTCAGAAGTTGTTCCATGGGATAGCCGATTCCTCAGGTAAGAGCTACTTGTTTGTTCAATCCTCCATCTTAGGCCTGCTCCTCAGGTGCATCCTCCTTCTCGCAGCGATTTCCTAGGAACAGATTTCGAAGAACAGCTCTGATCACAGAATCACAGATTGTTTAGGGTTGGAAAGGAACTCTGGAGATCATCCAGCCCAACCCCCCTGCCAGAGCAGGGTCACCTACAGCAGGTTGCACCGGATGACCTCCAGGCGGGTTTTGAATGTTTCTGGGGTGGGAGACTCTACCGCCTCCCTGGGCAGCCTGTTCCAGCGCTCTGCCACCTTCAAAGTAAAGAAGTTCCTCCTCATGCTTTGATAGAAGTTCCTAGGTTCCAGTTTGTACCCGTTACCTCTTGTCCTGGATCATCTTTGATGATCCAGGACAAGAGGTAACGGGCACCAATTGGAACGTAGGAACTTGAACTTGAACTGGAACGTAGGAACTTGAACATAGGATTATCCTTGATGATTCAGGATAGCTGTGTGTCTGACCAGTCTGTCTTTCGAAGGAGGTCCTGGACCAGCTCCAGCCATGCTGTGCTGAGCAGAGCCCCTGGCAGCAGCCCCACAGCTCACTCCCAGTGTGCCTGAATGGAAAAGGTACCAAAGTTGCTCCAACACTTTCTGAAAAACTCTATAGTGTTACCCCACAAGCGCAAAGCGACGGCAAAGCCCGTGAAATGACACCGGTGCTTCCAGAAAATGTCAAGCTTCCTGCCCAAGGGTGACATGCCATGCGGTGGGGTCAGGGCCACGCGCTGAGCACCCGGTGCGCTGGGGTTGCCCCAGCGGTTCCTGAGCAGCTCCTGCAGTGCTGCCGCCGGTACCGTTCTGGCGGCTGTAGTTGTTTAAAAAGCCGTTGTTGTTTCCGGCGTAATCTGACGGCAGTTTTCTCGGGCATTTGGGCCTCTTCTAATAAGTGTGCTGTGAGTACATCTGCAAGCATTCACCTGTCGAGGTCAAATGACTGGTGGTGCTCATCTCCCCCCGTGCTACTGCTGCTGCCTCCCGTGAATGCTCATGTGCCTGCGTGCCCCTGTACAGGCACAGATGCACGCGCGCAACACCTGATCCCGCATCCTAATTATTTTTCGCCCGGTTCTCGGAGTTGTTCTGCTTCCGGCTGATGAATGGGAAAGTGTAGTAGTGCTGTTTCAATTCACCAGCCTCTCAAGTGTGGAAATTATGGTAAATTTGAGAACAAGCGAGATTAGATTGATAGTTACACCTCCTCCTTTAATTAGCCAACCACAGGATTTGTAGAGGCAAAGGCCGGGGGGGCGTGTCGGTGTGTATAACGTGTATTGTCTATGTGAAAGATTAATCAAAAGGAGTTGCTTGAGGTGGGAAGGCTTTTCCGGAGAGGTTCCACATGTTGTCAGGTAGTCCCTCTGAATGGCAGCTTCCGGTTCAGTCCCTTAGCTTTCGGAAGTGACATTTAGTCTGATATGTGCCAGCCGTGCAATCTACCTAGCCCTGCAAAGTGCAAATATTAACCTAAATGCATATTAAGATACTGTGTGTTAGCTCCTGAACTGAAATAGAGAGCGGGTGTTCCAGCGGAGGCAAGCAAATCGTGTTGATTTACAGTGGCTTGAGGATTTGGCCCATTACCGCTTCTTTATACACTTTTAAAAAGAAATGCCAACTCGATAGTTTAGGCTTTAACTGGAACATGGCAAGTAATTGTATGTTTTGGCGGACCCCTAGTAATGTTGCAGAATCTTTCTCAGAAGTTGTTCCATGGGATAGCCGATTCCTCAGGTAAGAGCTACTTGTTTGTTCAATCCTCCATCTTAGGCCTGCTCCTCAGGTGCATCCTCCTTCTCGCAGCGATTTCCTAGGAACAGATTTCGAAGAACAGCTCTGATCACAGAATCACAGATTGGTTAGGGTTGGAAAGGAGCTCTGGAGATCATCCAGTCCAACCCCCCTGCCAGAGCAGGGTCACCTACAGCAGGTTGCACCGGATGACCTCCAGGCGGGTTTTGAATGTCTCTGGGGTGGGAGACTCTACTGCCTCCCTGGGCAGCCTGTTCCAGCGCTCTGCCACCCTCAAAGTAAAGAAGTTCCTCCTCATGCTTTGATAGAAGTTCCTACGTTCCAGTTTGTACCCGTTACCTCTTGTCCTGGATCATCTTTGATGATCCAGGACAAGAGGTAACGGGCACCAATTGGAACGTAGGAACTTGAACTTGAACTGGAACGTAGGAACTTGAACATAGGATTATCCTTGATGATTCAGGATAGCTGTGTGTCTGACCAGTCTGTCTTTCGAAGGAGGTCCTGGGCCAGCTCCAGCCATGCTGTGCTGAGCAGAGCCCCTGGCAGCAGCCCCACAGCTCACTCCCAGTGTGCCTGAATGGAAAAGGTACCAAAGTTGCTCCAACACTTTCTGAAAAACTCTATAGTGTTACCCCACAAGCGCAAAGCGACGGCAAAGCCCGTGAAATGACACCGGTGCTTCCAGAAAATGTCAAGCTTCCTGCCCAAGGGTGACATGCCATGCGGTGGGGTCAGGGCCACGCGCTGAGCACCCGGTGCGCTGGGGTTGCCCCAGTGGTTCCTGAGCAGCTCCTGCAGTGCTGCCGCCGGTACCGTTCTGGCGGCTGTAGTTGTTTAAAAAGCCGTTGTTGTTTCCGGCGTAATCTGACGGCAGTTTTCTCGGGCATTTGGGCCTCTTCTAATAAGTGTGCTGTGAGTACATCTGCAAGCATTCACCTGTCGAGGTCAAATGACTGGTGGTGCTCATCTCCCCCCGTGCTACTGCTGCTGCCTCCCGTGAATGCTCATGTGCCTGCGTGCCCCTGTACAGGCACAGATGCACGCGCGCAACACCTGATCCCGCATCCTAATTATTTTTCGCCCGGTTCTCTGAGTTGTTCTGCTTCCGGCTGATGAATGGGAAAGTGTAGTAGTGCTGTTTCATTTCACCAGCCTCTCAAGTGTGGAAATTATGGTAAATTTGAGAACAAGCGAGATTAGATTGATAGTTACACCTCCTCCTTTAATTAGCCAACCACAGGATCTGTGGAGGCAAAGGCCGGGGGGGTGTGTCGGTGTGTATAACGTGTATTGTCTATGTGAAAGATTAATCAAAAGGAGTTGCTTGAGGTGGGAAGGCTTTTCCGGAGAGGTTCCACATGTTGTCAGGTAGTCCCTCTGAATGGCAGCTTCCGGTTCGGTCCCTTAGCTTTCGGAAGTGACATTTAGTCTGATATGTGCCAGCCGTGCAATCTACCTAGCCCTGCAAAGTGCAAATATTAACATAAATGCATATTAAGATACTGTGTGTTAGCTCCTGAACTGAAATAGAGAGCGGGTGTTCCAGCGGAGGCAAGCAAATCGTGTTGATTTACAGTGGCTTGAGGATTTGGCCCATTACCGCTTCTTTATACACTTTTAAAAAGAAATGCCAACTCGATAGTTTAGGCTTTAACTGGAACATGGCAAGTAATTGTATGTTTTGGCGGACCCCTAGTAATGTTGCAGAATCTTTCTCAGAAGTTGTTCCATGGGATAGCCGATTCCTCAGGTAAGAGCTACTTGTTTGTTCAATCCTCCATCTTAGGCCTGCTCCTCAGGTGCATCCTCCTTCTCGCAGCGATTTCCTAGGAACAGATTTCGAAGAACAGCTCTGATCACAGAATCACAGATTGTTTAGGGTTGGAAAGGAACTCTGGAGATCATCCAGCCCAACCCCCCTGCCAGAGCAGGGTCACCTACAGCAGGTTGCACCGGATGACCTCCAGGCGGGTTTTGAATGTTTCTGGGGTGGGAGACTCTACCGCCTCCCTGGGCAGCCTGTTCCAGCGCTCTGCCACCTTCAAAGTAAAGAAGTTCCTCCTCATGCTTTGATAGAAGTTCCTACGTTCCAGTTTGTACCCGTTACCTCTTGTCCTGGATCATCTTTGATGATCCAGGACAAGAGGTAACGGGCACCAATTGGAACGTAGGAACTTGAACTTGAACTGGAACGTAGGAACTTGAACATAGGATTATCCTTGATGATTCAGGATAGCTGTGTGTCTGACCAGTCTGTCTTTCGAAGGAGGTCCTGGACCAGCTCCAGCCATGCTGTGCTGAGCAGAGCCCCTGGCAGCAGCCCCACAGCTCACTCCCAGTGTGCCTGAATGGAAAAGGTACCAAAGTTGCTCCAACACTTTCTGAAAAACTCTATAGTGTTACCCCACAAGCGCAAAGCGACGGCAAAGCCCGTGAAATGACACCGGTGCTTCCAGAAAATGTCAAGCTTCCTGCCCAAGGCTGACATGCCATGCGGTGGGGTCAGGGCCACGCGCTGAGCACCCGGTGCGCTGGGGTTGCCCCAGCGGTTCCTGAGCAGCTCCTGCAGTGCTGCCGCCGGTACCGTTCTGGCGGCTGTAGTTGTTTAAAAAGCCGTTGTTGTTTCCGGCGTAATCTGACGGCAGTTTTCTCGGGCATTTGGGCCTCTTCTAATAAGTGTGCTGTGAGTACATCTGCAAGCATTCACCTGTCGAGGTCAAATGACTGGTGGTGCTCATCTCCCCCCGTGCTACTGCTGCTGCCTCCCGTGAATGCTCATGTGCCTGCGTGCCCCTGTACAGGCACAGATGCACGCGCGCAACACCTGATCCCGCATCCTAATTATTTTTCGCCCGGTTCTCGGAGTTGTTCTGCTTCCGGCTGATGAATGGGAAAGTGTAGTAGTGCTGTTTCATTTCACCAGCCTCTCAAGTGTGGAAATTATGGTAAATTTGAGAACAAGCCAGATTAGATTGATAGTTACACCTCCTCCTTTAATTAGCCAACCACAGGATCTGTGGAGGCAAAGGCCGGGGGGGTGTGTCGGTGTGTATAACGTGTATTGTCTATGTGAAAGATTAATCAAAAGGAGTTGCTTGAGGTGGGAAGGCTTTTCCGGAGAGGTTCCACATGTTGTCAGGTAGTCCCTCTGAATGGCAGCTTCCGGTTCGGTCCCTTAGCTTTCGGAAGTGACATTTAGTCTGATATGTGCCAGCCGTGCAATCTACCTAGCCCTGCAAAGTGCAAATATTAACCTAAATGCATATTAAGATACTGTGTGTTAGCTCCTGAACTGAAATAGAGAGCGGGTGTTCCAGCGGAGGCAAGCAAATCGTGTTGATTTACAGTGGCTTGAGGATTTGGCCCATTACCGCTTCTTTATACACTTTTAAAAAGAAATGCCAACTCGATAGTTTAGGCTTTAACTGGAACATGGCAAGTAATTGTATGTTTTGGCGGACCCCTAGTAATGTTGCAGAATCTTTCTCAGAAGTTGTTCCATGGGATAGCCGATTCCTCAGGTAAGAGCTACTTGTTTGTTCAATCCTCCATCTTAGGCCTGCTCCTCAGGTGCATCCTCCTTCTCGCAGCGATTTCCTAGGAACAGATTTCGAAGAACAGCTCTGATCACAGAATCACAGATTGTTTAGGGTTGGAAAGGAACTCTGGAGATCATCCAGCCCAACCCCCCTGCCAGAGCAGGGTCACCTACAGCAGGTTGCACCGGATGACCTCCAGGCGGGTTTTGAATGTTTCTGGGGTGGGAGACTCTACCGCCTCCCTGGGCAGCCTGTTCCAGCGCTCTGCCACCTTCAAAGTAAAGAAGTTCCTCCTCATGCTTTGATAGAAGTTCCTAGGTTCCAGTTTGTACCCGTTACCTCTTGTCCTGGATCATCTTTGATGATCCAGGACAAGAGGTAACGGGCACCAATTGGAACGTAGGAACTTGAACTTGAACTGGAACGTAGGAACTTGAACATAGGATTATCCTTGATGATTCAGGATAGCTGTGTGTCTGACCAGTCTGTCTTTCGAAGGAGGTCCTGGACCAGCTCCAGCCATGCTGTGCTGAGCAGAGCCCCTGGCAGCAGCCCCACAGCTCACTCCCAGTGTGCCTGAATGGAAAAGGTACCAAAGTTGCTCCAACACTTTCTGAAAAACTCTATAGTGTTACCCCACAAGCGCAAAGCGACGGCAAAGCCCGTGAAATGACACCGGTGCTTCCAGAAAATGTCAAGCTTCCTGCCCAAGGGTGACATGCCATGCGGTGGGGTCAGGGCCACGCGCTGAGCACCCGGTGCGCTGGGGTTGCCCCAGCGGTTCCTGAGCAGCTCCTGCAGTGCTGCCGCCGGTACCGTTCTGGCGGCTGTAGTTGTTTAAAAAGCCGTTGTTGTTTCCGGCGTAATCTGACGGCAGTTTTCTCGGGCATTTGGGCCTCTTCTAATAAGTGTGCTGTGAGTACATCTGCAAGCATTCACCTGTCGAGGTCAAATGACTGGTGGTGCTCATCTCCCCCCGTGCTACTGCTGCTGCCTCCCGTGAATGCTCATGTGCCTGCGTGCCCCTGTACAGGCACAGATGCACGCGCGCAACACCTGATCCCGCATCCTAATTATTTTTCGCCCGGTTCTCGGAGTTGTTCTGCTTCCGGCTGATGAATGGGAAAGTGTAGTAGTGCTGTTTCATTTCACCAGCCTCTCAAGTGTGGAAATTATGGTAAATTTGAGAACAAGCCAGATTAGATTGATAGTTACACCTCCTCCTTTAATTAGCCAACCACAGGATCTGTGGAGGCAAAGGCCGGGGGGGTGTGTCGGTGTGTATAACGTGTATTGTCTATGTGAAAGATTAATCAAAAGGAGTTGCTTGAGGTGGGAAGGCTTTTCCGGAGAGGTTCCACATGTTGTCAGGTAGTCCCTCTGAATGGCAGCTTCCGGTTCGGTCCCTTAGCTTTCGGAAGTGACATTTAGTCTGATATGTGCCAGCCGTGCAATCTACCTAGCCCTGCAAAGTGCAAATATTAACATAAATGCATATTAAGATACTGTGTGTTAGCTCCTGAACTGAAATAGAGAGCGGGTGTTCCAGCGGAGGCAAGCAAATCGTGTTGATTTACAGTGGCTTGAGGATTTGGCCCATTACCGCTTCTTTATACACTTTTAAAAAGAAATGCCAACTCGATAGTTTAGGCTTTAACTGGAACATGGCAAGTAATTGTATGTTTTGGCGGACCCCTAGTAATGTTGCAGAATCTTTCTCAGAAGTTGTTCCATGGGATAGCCGATTCCTCAGGTAAGAGCTACTTGTTTGTTCAATCCTCCATCTTAGGCCTGCTCCTCAGGTGCATCCTCCTTCTCGCAGCGATTTCCTAGGAACAGATTTCGAAGAACAGCTCTGATCACAGAATCACAGATTGTTTAGGGTTGGAAAGGAACTCTGGAGATCATCCAGCCCAACCCCCCTGCCAGAGCAGGGTCACCTACAGCAGGTTGCACCGGATGACCTCCAGGCGGGTTTTGAATGTTTCTGGGGTGGGAGACTCTACCGCCTCCCTGGGCAGCCTGTTCCAGCGCTCTGCCACCTTCAAAGTAAAGAAGTTCCTCCTCATGCTTTGATAGAAGTTCCTAGGTTCCAGTTTGTACCCGTTACCTCTTGTCCTGGATCATCTTTGATGATCCAGGACAAGAGGTAACGGGCACCAATTGGAACGTAGGAACTTGAACTTGAACTGGAACGTAGGAACTTGAACATAGGATTATCCTTGATGATTCAGGATAGCTGTGTGTCTGACCAGTCTGTCTTTCGAAGGAGGTCCTGGGCCAGCTCCAGCCATGCTGTGCTGAGCAGAGCCCCTGGCAGCAGCCCCACAGCTCACTCCCAGTGTGCCTGAATGGAAAAGGTACCAAAGTTGCTCCAACACTTTCTGAAAAACTCTATAGTGTTACCCCACAAGCGCAAAGCGACGGCAAAGCCCGTGAAATGACACCGGTGCTTCCAGAAAATGTCAAGCTTCCTGCCCAAGGGTGACATGCCATGCGGTGGGGTCAGGGCCACGCGCTGAGCACCCGGTGCGCTGGGGTTGCCCCAGCGGTTCCTGAGCAGCTCCTGCAGTGCTGCCGCCGGTACCGTTCTGGCGGCTGTAGTTGTTTAAAAAGCCGTTGTTGTTTCCGGCGTAATCTGACGGCAGTTTTCTCGGGCATTTGGGCCTCTTCTAATAAGTGTGCTGTGAGTACATCTGCAAGCATTCACCTGTCGAGGTCAAATGACTGGTGGTGCTCATCTCCCCCCGTGCTACTGCTGCTGCCTCCCGTGAATGCTCATGTGCCTGCATGCCCCTGTACAGGCACAGATGCACGGGCGCAACACCTGATCCCGCATCCTAATTATTTTTCGCCCGGTTCTCTGAGTTGTTCTGCTTCCGGCTGATGAATGGGAAAGTGTAGTAGTGCTGTTTCATTTCACCAGCCTCTCAAGTGTGGAAATTATGGTAAATTTGAGAACAAGCCAGATTAGATTGATAGTTACACCTCCTCCTTTAATTAGCCAACCACAGGATCTGTGGAGGCAAAGGCCGGGGGGGTGTGTCGGTGTGTATAACGTGTATTGTCTATGTGAAAGATTAAACAAAAGGAGTTGCTTGAGGTGGGAAGGCTTTTCCGGAGAGGTTCCACATGTTGTCAGGTAGTCCCTCTGAATGGCAGCTTCCGGTTCGGTCCCTTAGCTTTCGGAAGTGACATTTAGTCTGATATGTGCCAGCCGTGCAATCTACCTAGCCCTGCAAAGTGCAAATATTAACCTAAATGCATATTAAGATACTGTGTGTTAGCTCCTGAACTGAAATAGAGAGCGGGTGTTCCAGCGGAGGCAAGCAAATCGTGTTGATTTACAGTGGCTTGAGGATTTGGCCCATTACCGCTTCTTTATACACTTTTAAAAAGAAATGCCAACTCGATAGTTTAGGCTTTAACTGGAACATGGCAAGTAATTGTATGTTTTGGCGGACCCCTAGTAATGTTGCAGAATCTTTCTCAGAAGTTGTTCCATGGGATAGCCGATTCCTCAGGTAAGAGCTACTTCTTTGTTCAATCCTCCATCTTAGGCCTGCTCCTCAGGTGCATCCTCCTTCTCGCAGCGATTTCCTAGGAATAGATTTCGAAGAACAGCTCTGATCACAGAATCACAGATTGGTTAGGGTTGGAAAGGAGCTCTGGAGATCATCCAGCCCAACCCCCCTGCCAGAGCAGGGTCACCTACAGCAGGTTGCACCGGATGACCTCCAGGCGGGTTTTGAATGTCTCTGGGGTGGGAGACTCTACTGCCTCCCTGGGCAGCCTGTTCCAGCGCTCTGCCACCCTCAAAGTAAAGAAGTTCCTCCTCATGCTTTGATAGAAGTTCCTAGGTTCCAGTTTGTACCCGTTACCTCTTGTCCTGGATCATCTTTGATGATCCAGGACAAGAGGTAACGGGCACCAATTGGAACGTAGGAACTTGAACTTGAACTGCAACGTAGGAACTTGAACATAGGATTATCCTTGATGATTCAGGATAGCTGTGTGTCTGACCAGTCTGTCTTTCGAAGGAGGTCCTGGGCCAGCTCCAGCCATGCTGTGCTGAGCAGAGCCCCTGGCAGCAGCCCCACAGCTCACTCCCAGTGTGCCTGAATGGAAAAGGTACCAAAGTTGCTCCAACACTTTCTGAAAAACTCTATAGTGTTACCCCACAAGCGCAAAGCGACGGCAAAGCCCGTGAAATGACACCGGTGCTTCCAGAAAATGTCAAGCTTCCTGCCCAAGGCTGACATGCCATGCGGTGGGGTCAGGGCCACGCGCTGAGCACCCGGTGCGCTGGGGTTGCCCCAGCGGTTCCTGAGCAGCTCCTGCAGTGCTGCCGCCGGTACCGTTCTGGCGGCTGTAGTTGTTTAAAAAGCTGTTGTTGTTTCCGGCGTAATCTGACGGCAGTTTTCTCGGGCATTTGGGCCTCTTCTAATAAGTGTGCTGTGAGTACATCTGCAAGCATTCACCTGTCGAGGTCAAATGACTGGTGGTGCTCATCTGCCCCCGTGCTACTGCTGCTGCCTCCCGTGAATGCTCATGTGCCTGCGTGCCCCTGTACAGGCACAGATGCACGCGCGCAACACCTGATCCCGCATCCTAATTATTTTTCGCCCGGTTCTCGGAGTTGTTCTGCTTCCGGCTGATGAATGGGAAAGTGTAGTAGTGCTGTTTCATTTCACCAGCCTCTCAAGTGTGGAAATTATGGTAAATTTGAGAACAAGCGAGATTAGATTGATAGTTACACCTCCTCCTTTAATTAGCCAACCACAGGATCTGTGGAGGCAAAGGCGGGGGGGGGTGTCGGAGGGGGGGCATACGAGTTTACCATGGCGAGAGTGCTGGAGGTTCTTTCTTGTCTGTTCTTTCTTGTCTTGTAAATTGGTATGAGATTCTGCCAGTCTTCCTCACGTAGCACAATCCCTCTTGATTTCTGGAGGTTCCTCACAGGGTAAGCTAATGTTTAACATCAATAAGGGTTACCGAATCTTGTCCTTGAGAAGCAGGAGTCTGGAAGCTGTTGTCAATCCAACTGCTGTATTCCTGACCAGCAAGCCCGCTCGATTCAGGGTTAATTAACTGATTACTTAGAGCGGAAGTGTTGTGGAAGAGCCCGATCATTACCATTTCTATTCATTCTAATATGATGTATTTCAACTCCCCATCCCTCACGCCTTCTAGAGAGTGATCTGGTGAAGGAGGATGACAAGTCTTTGTGAAACCATCTCGAGTTCTGCCAGATACTCGTAGTTGAAGTTGTCTAGCGGTACGAGATTAGACACCGTGTGAAAGGCAATACTGCACAGATTCTTTATTCCAGACCATTTTGTAAGTTCGCGTGATACAAAACCTCACGGTTACTGGGCAGCTCTCCCACTTTTCACGTCAACCTTTGCTACCTCGCCCGCTGCAACGTGCAGGAAAGAAACATTTATTTGAATTGCGCCGTGGTGCCGTGCATCTTAATGACACTCTGGAGTGACTGGCAGTGTGTCTGGGTCCTGGGGTTGGACCCGGTCTAGCTGCCAGGAGGCAACATTGCAGAGAGGGGCTACAGCTGTGGTCTCTGAAGGGACCTGGCTACTCTATGTAGGCCTTCTCTCCCTGCGTCTCAGAGTGCTTGAAGATGCTAATTGGTTCACATTTTCCTCTGTTCGTTAAGGTATTCTGTCCTTAAAAATTCAGCTTTTTAAAATAGTAACGTGTATTGTCTATGTGAAAGATTAATCAAAAGGAGTTGCTTGAGGTGGGAAGGCTTTTCCGGAGAGGTTCCACATGTTGTCAGGTAGTCCCTCTGAATGGCAGCTTCCGGTTCGGTCCCTTAGCTTTCGGAAGTGACATTTAGTCTGATATGTGCCAGCCGTGCAATCTACCTAGCCCTGCAAAGTGCAAATATTAACCTAAATGCATATTAAGATACTGTGTGTTAGCTCCTGAACTGAAATAGAGAGCGGGTGTTCCAGCGGAGGCAAGCAAATCGTGTTGATTTAGAGTGGCTTGAGGATTTGGCCCATTACCGCTTCTTTATACACTTTTAAAAAGAAATGCCAACTCGATAGTTTAGGCTTTAACTGGAACATGGCAAGTAATTGTATGTTTTGGCGGACCCCTAGTAATGTTGCAGAATCTTTCTCAGAAGTTGTTCCATGGGATAGCCGATTCCTCAGGTAAGAGCTACTTGTTTGTTCAATCCTCCATCTTAGGCCTGCTCCTCAGGTGCATCCTCCTTCTCGCAGCGATTTCCTAGGAACAGATTTCGAAGAACAGCTCTGATCACAGAATCACAGATTGGTTAGGGTTGGAAAGGAGCTCTGGAGATCATCCAGTCCAACCCCCTGCCAGAGCAGGGTCACCTACAGCAGGTTGCACAGGATGACCTCCATGCGGGTTTTGAATGTCTCTGGGGTGGGAGACTCTACCGCCTCCCTGGGCAGCCTGTTCCAGCGCTCTGCCACCCTCAAAGTAAAGAAGTTCCTCCTCATGCTTTGATAGAAGTTCCTACGTTCCAGTTGGTACCCGTTACCTCTTGTCCTGGATCATCTTTGATGATCCAGGACAAGAGGTAACGGGCACCAATTGGAACGTAGGAACTTGAACTTGAACTGGAAGGTAGGAACTTGAACTTGAACATAGGATTATCCTTGATGATTCAGGATAGCTGTGTGTCTGACCAGTCTGTCTTTCGAAGGAGGTCCTGGGCCAGCTCCAGCCATGCTGTGCTGAGCAGAGCCCCTGGCAGCAGCCCCACAGCTCACTCCCAGTGTGCCTGAATGGAAAAGGTACCAAAGTTGCTCCAACACTTTCTGAAAAACTCTATAGTGTTACCCCACAAGCGCAAAGCGACGGCAAAGCCCGTGAAATGACACCGGTGCTTCCAGAAAATGTCAAGCTTCCTGCCCAAGGGTGACATGCCATGCGGTGGGGTCAGGGCCACGCGCTGAGCACCCGGTGCGCTGGGGTTGCCCCAGCGGTTCCTGAGCAGCTCCTGCAGTGCTGCCGCCGGTACCGTTCTGGCGGCTGTAGTTGTTTAAAAAGCCGTTGTTGTTTCCGGCGTAATCTGACGGCAGTTTTCTCGGGCATTTGGGCCTCTTCTAATAAGTGTGCTGTGAGTACATCTGCAAGCATTCACCTGTCGAGGTCAAATGACTGGTGGTGCTCATCTCCCCCCGTGCTACTGCTGCTGCCTCCCGTGAATGCTCATGTGCCTGCGTGCCCCTGTACAGGCACAGATGCACGCGCGCAACACCTGATCCCGCATCCTAATTATTTTTCGCCCGGTTCTCTGAGTTGTTCTGCTTCCGGCTGATGAATGGGAAAGTGTAGTAGTGCTGTTTCATTTCACCAGCCTCTCAAGTGTGGAAATTATGGTAAATTTGAGAACAAGCCAGATTAGATTGATAGTTACACCTCCTCCTTTAATTAGCCAACCACAGGATCTGTGGAGGCAAAGGCCGGGGGGGTGTGTCGGTGTATATAACGTGTATTGTCTATGTGAAAGATTAATCAAAAGGAGTTGCTTGAGGTGGGAAGGCTTTTCCGGAGAGGTTCCACATGTTGTCAGGTAGTCCCTCTGAATGGCAGCTTCCGGTTCGGTCCCTTAGCTTTCGGAAGTGACATTTAGTCTGATATGTGCCAGCCGTGCAATCTACCTAGCCCTGCAAAGTGCAAATATTAACCTAAATGCATATTAAGATACTGTGTGTTAGCTCCTGAACTGAAATAGAGAGCGGGTGTTCCAGCGGAGGCAAGCAAATCGTGTTGATTTACAGTGGCTTGAGGATTTGGCCCATTACCGCTTCTTTATACACTTTTAAAAAGAAATGCCAACTCGATAGTTTAGGCTTTAACTGGAACATGGCAAGTAATTGTATGTTTTGGCGGACCCCTAGTAATGTTGCAGAATCTTTCTCAGAAGTTGTTCCATGGGATAGCCGATTCCTCAGGTAAGAGCTACTTGTTTGTTCAATCCTCCATCTTAGGCCTGCTCCTCAGGTGCATCCTCCTTCTCGCAGCGATTTCCTAGGAACAGATTTCGAAGAACAGCTCTGATCACAGAATCACAGATTGGTTAGGGTTGGAAAGGAGCTCTGGAGATCATCCAGTCCAACCCCCCTGCCAGAGCAGGGTCACCTACAGCAGGTTGCACCGGATGACCTCCATGCGGGTTTTGAATGTCTCTGGGGTGGGAGACTCTACTGCCTCCCTGGGCAGCCTGTTCCAGCGCTCTGCCACCCTCAAAGTAAAGAAGTTCCTCCTCATGCTTTGATAGAAGTTCCTACGTTCCAGTTTGTACCCGTTACCTCTTGTCCTGGATCATCTTTGATGATCCAGGACAAGAGGTAACGGGCACCAATTGGAACGTAGGAACTTGAACTTGAACTGGAAGGTAGGAACTTGAACATAGGATTATCCTTGATGATTCAGGATAGCTGTGTGTCTGACCAGTCTGTCTTTCGAAGGAGGTCCTGGGCCAGCTCCAGCCATGCTGTGCTGAGCAGAGCCCCTGGCAGCAGCCCCACAGCTCACTCCCAGTGTGCCTGAATGGAAAAGGTACCAAAGTTGCTCCAACACTTTCTGAAAAACTCTATAGTGTTACCCCACAAGCGCAAAGCGACGGCAAAGCCCGTGAAATGACACCGGTGCTTCCAGAAAATGCCAAGCTTCCTGCCCAAGGGTGACATGCCATGCGGTGGGGTCAGGGCCACGCGCTGAGCACCCGGTGCGCTGGGGTTGCCCCAGCGGTTCCTGAGCAGCTCCTGCAGTGCTGCCGCCGGTACCGTTCTGGCGGCTGTAGTTGTTTAAAAAGCCGTTGTTGTTTCCGGCGTAATCTGACGGCAGTTTTCTCGGGCATTTGGGCCTCTTCTAATAAGTGTGCTGTGAGTACATCTGCAAGCATTCACCTGTCGAGGTCAAATGACTGGTGGTGCTCATCTGCCCCCGTGCTACTGCTGCTGCCTCCCGTGAATGCTCATGTGCCTGCGTGCCCCTGTACAGGCACAGATGCACGCGCGCAACACCTGATCCCGCATCCTAATTATTTTTCGCCCGGTTCTTGGAGTTGTTCTGCTTCCGGCTGATGAATGGGAAAGTGTAGTAGTGCTGTTTCATTTCACCAGCCTCTCAAGTGTGGAAATTATGGTAAATTTGAGAACAAGCCAGATTAGATTGATAGTTACACCTCCTCCTTTAATTAGCCAACCACAGGATCTGTGGAGGCAAAGGCCGGGGGGCGTGTCGGTGGGGGGGCATACGATTTTACCATGGCGAGATTGCTGGAGGTTCTTTCTTGTCTGTTCTTTCTTGTCTTGTAAATTGGTATGAGATTCTGCCAGTCTTCCTCACGTAGCACAATCGCTCTTGATTTCTGGAGGTTGCTCACAGGGTAAGCTAATGTTTAACATCAATAAGGGTTACCGAATCTTGTCCTTGAGAAGCAGGAGTCTGGAAGCTGTTGTCAATCCAACTGCTGTATTCCTGACCAGCAAGCCCGCTCGATTCAGGGTTAATTAACTGATTACTTAGAGCGGAAGTGTTGTGGAAGAGCCCGATCATTACCATTTCTATTCATTCTAATATGATGTATTTCAACTCCCCCTCCCTCACGCCTTCCAGAGAGTGATCTGGTGAAGGAGGATGACAAGTCTTTGTGAAACCATCTCGAGTTCTGCCAGATACTCGTAGTTGAAGTTGTCTAGCGGTGCGAGATTAGACACCGTGTGAAAGGCAATACTGCACAGATTCTTTATTCCAGACCATTTTGTAAGTTCGCATGATACAAAACCTCACGGTTACTGGGCAGCTCTCCCACTTTTCATGTCAAACTTTGCTACCTCGCCCGCTGCAACGTGCAGGAAAGAAACATTTATTTGAATTGCGCCGTGGTGCCGTGCATCTTAATGACACTCTGGAGTGACTGGCAGTGTGTCTGGGTCCTGGGGTTGGACCCGGTCTAGCTGCCAGGAGGCAACATTGCAGAGAGGGGCTACAGCTGTGGTCTCTGAAGGGACCTGGCTACTCTATGTAGGCCTTCTCTCCCTGCGTCTCAGAGTGCTTGAAGATGCTAATTGGTTCACATTTTCCTCTGTTCGTTAAGGTATTCTGTCCTTAAAAATTCAGCTTTTTAAAATAGTAACGTGTATTGTCTATGTGAAAGATGAATCAAAAGGAGTTGCTTGAGGTGGGAAGGCTTTTCCGGAGAGGTTCCACATGTTGTCAGGTAGTCCCTCTGAATGGCAGCTTCCGGTTCGGTCCCTTAGCTTTCGGAAGTGACATTTAGTCTGATATGTGCCAGCCGTGCAATCTACCTAGCCCTGCAAAGTGCAAATATTAACCTAAATGCATATTAAGATACTGTGTGTTAGCTCCTGAACTGAAATAGAGAGCGGGTGTTCCAGCGGAGGCAAGCAAATCGTGTTGATTTACAGTGGCTTGAGGATTTGGCCCATTACCGCTTCTTTATACACTTTTAAAAAGAAATGCCAACTCGATAGTTTAGGCTTTAACTGGAACATGGCAAGTAATTGTATGTTTTGGCGGACCCCTAGTAATGTTGCAGAATCTTTCTCAGAAGTTGTTCCATGGGATAGCCGATTCCTCAGGTAAGAGCTACTTGTTTGTTCAATCCTCCATCTTAGGCCTGCTCCTCAGGTGCATCCTCCTTCTCGCAGCGATTTCCTAGGAACAGATTTCGAAGAACAGCTCTGATCACAGAATCACAGATTGGTTAGGGTTGGAAAGGAGCTCTGGAGATCATCCAGTCCAACCCCCTGCCAGAGCAGGGTCACCTACAGCAGGTTGCACAGGATGACCTCCATGCGGGTTTTGAATGTCTCTGGGGTGGGAGACTCTACCGCCTCCCTGGGCAGCCTGTTCCAGCGCTCTGCCACCCTCAAAGTAAAGAAGTTCCTCCTCATGCTTTGATAGAAGTTCCTACGTTCCAGTTGGTACCCGTTACCTCTTGTCCTGGATCATCTTTGATGATCCAGGACAAGAGGTAACGGGCACCAATTGGAACGTAGGAACTTGAACTTGAACTGGAAGGTAGGAACTTGAACTTGAACATAGGATTATCCTTGATGATTCAGGATAGCTGTGTGTCTGACCAGTCTGTCTTTCGAAGGAGGTCCTGGGCCAGCTCCAGCCATGCTGTGCTGAGCAGAGCCCCTGGCAGCAGCCCCACACCTCACTCCCAGTGTGCCTGAATGGAAAAGGTACCAAAGTTGCTCCAACACTTTCTGAAAAACTCTATAGTGTTACCCCACAAGCGCAAAGCGACGGCAAAGCCCGTGAAATGACACCGGTGCTTCCAGAAAATGTCAAGCTTCCTGCCCAAGGGTGACATGCCATGCGGTGGGGTCAGGGCCACGCGCTGAGCACCCGGTGCGCTGGGGTTGCCCCAGTGGTTCCTGAGCAGCTCCTGCAGTGCTGCCGCCGGTACCGTTCTGGCGGCTGTAGTTGTTTAAAAAGCCGTTGTTGTTTCCGGCGTAATCTGACGGCAGTTTTCTCGGGCATTTGGGCCTCTTCTAATAAGTGTGCTGTGAGTACATCTGCAAGCATTCACCTGTCGAGGTCAAATGACTGGTGGTGCTCATCTGCCCCCGTGCTACTGCTGCTGCCTCCCGTGAATGCTCATGTGCCTGCGTGCCCCTGTACAGGCACAGATGCACGCGCGCAACACCTGATCCCGCATCCTAATTATTTTTCGCCCGGTTCTCGGAGTTGTTCTGCTTCCGGCTGATGAATGGGAAAGTGTAGTAGTGCTGTTTCATTTCACCAGCCTCTCAAGTGTGGAAATTATGGTAAATTTGAGAACAAGCCAGATTAGATTGATAGTTACACCTCCTCCTTTAATTAGCCAACCACAGGATCTGTGGAGGCAAAGGCCGGGGGGGTGTGTCGGTGTGTATAACGTGTATTGTCTATGTGAAAGATTAATCAAAAGGAGTTGCTTGAGGTGGGAAGGCTTTTCCGGAGAGGTTCCACATGTTGTCAGGTAGTCCCTCTGAATGGCAGCTTCCGGTTCGGTCCCTTAGCTTTCGGAAGTGACATTTAGTCTGATATGTGCCAGCCGTGCAATCTACCTAGCCCTGCAAAGTGCAAATATTAACCTAAATGCATATTAAGATACTGTGTGTTAGCTCCTGAACTGAAATAGAGAGCGGGTGTTCCAGCGGAGGCAAGCAAATCGTGTTGATTTAGAGTGGCTTGAGGATTTGGCCCATTACCGCTTCTTTATACACTTTTAAAAAGAAATGCCAACTCGATAGTTTAGGCTTTAACTGGAACATGGCAAGTAATTGTATGTTTTGGCGGACCCCTAGTAATGTTGCAGAATCTTTCTCAGAAGTTGTTCCATGGGATAGCCGATTCCTCAGGTAAGAGCTACTTGTTTGTTCAATCCTCCATCTTAGGCCTGCTCCTCAGGTGCATCCTCCTTCTCGCAGCGATTTCCTAGGAACAGATTTCGAAGAACAGCTCTGATCACAGAATCACAGATTGGTTAGGGTTGGAAAGGAGCTCTGGAGATCATCCAGCCCAACCCCCCTGCCAGAGCAGGGTCACCTACAGCAGGTTGCACCGGATGACCTCCATGCGGGTTTTGAATGTCTCTGGGGTGGGAGACTCTACTGCCTCCCTGGGCAGCCTGTTCCAGCGCTCTGCCACCCTCAAAGTAAAGAAGTTCCTCCTCATGCTTTGATAGAAGTTCCTAGGTTCCAGTTTGTACCCGTTACCTCTTGTCCTGGATCATCTTTGATGATCCAGGACAAGAGGTAACGGGCACCAATTGGAACGTAGGAACTTGAACTTGAACTGGAAGGTAGGAACTTGAACATAGGATTATCCTTGATGATTCAGGATAGCTGTGTGTCTGACCAGTCTGTCTTTCGAAGGAGGTCCTGGGCCAGCTCCAGCCATGCTGTGCTGAGCAGAGCCCCTGGCAGCAGCCCCACAGCTCACTCCCAGTGTGCCTGAATGGAAAAGGTACCAAAGTTGCTCCAACACTTTCTGAAAAACTCTATAGTGTTACCCCACAAGCGCAAAGCGACGGCAAAGCCCGTGAAATGACACCGGTGCTTCCAGAAAATGTCAAGCTTCCTGCCCAAGGGTGACATGCCATGCGGTGGGGTCAGGGCCACGCGCTGAGCACCCGGTGCGCTGGGGTTGCCCCAGCGGTTCCTGAGCAGCTCCTGCAGTGCTGCCGCCGGTACCGTTCTGGCGGCTGTAGTTGTTTAAAAAGCCGTTGTTGTTTCCGGCGTAATCTGACGGCAGTTTTCTCGGGCATTTGGTCCTCTTCTAATAAGTGTGCTGTGAGTACATCTGCAAGCATTCACCTGTCGAGGTCAAATGACTGGTGGTGCTCATCTGCCCCCGTGCTACTGCTGCTGCCTCCCGTGAATGCTCATGTGCCTGCGTGCCCCTGTACAGGCACAGATGCACGCGCGCAACACCTGATCCCGCATCCTAATTATTTTTCGCCCGGTTCTCTGAGTTGTTCTGCTTCCGGCTGATGAATGGGAAAGTGTAGTAGTGCTGTTTCATTTCACCAGCCTCTCAAGTGTGGAAATTATGGTAAATTTGAGAACAAGCCAGATTAGATTGATAGTTACACCTCCTCCTTTAATTAGCCAACCACAGGATCTGTGGAGGCAAAGGCCGGGGGGGTGTGTCGGTGTGTATAACGTGTATTGTCTATGTGAAAGATTAATCAAAAGGAGTTGCTTGAGGTGGGAAGGCTTTTCCGGAGAGGTTCCACATGTTGTCAGGTAGTCCCTCTGAATGGCAGCTTCCGGTTCGGTCCCTTAGCTTTCGGAAGTGACATTTAGTCTGATATGTGCCAGCCGTGCAATCTACCTAGCCCTGCAAAGTGCAAATATTAACCTAAATGTATATTAAGATACTGTGTGTTAGTTCCTGAACTGAAATAGAGAGCGGATGTTCCAGCGGAGGCAAGCAAATCGTGTTGATTTAGAGTGGCTTGAGGATTTGGCCCATTACCGCTTCTTTATACACTTTTAAAAAGAAATGCCAACTCGATAGTTTAGGCTTTAACTGGAACATGGCAAGTAATTGTATGTTTTGGCGGACCCCTAGTAATGTTGCAGAATCTTTCTCAGAAGTTGTTCCATGGGATAGCCGATTCCTCAGGTAAGAGCTACTTGTTTGTTCAATCCTCCATCTTAGGCCTGCTCCTCTGGTGCATCCTCCTTCTCGCAGCGATTTCCTAGGAACAGATTTCGAAGAACAGCTCTGATCACAGAATCACAGATTGGTTAGGGTTGGAAAGGAGCTCTGGAGATCATCCAGCCCAACCCCCCTGCCAGAGCAGGGTCACCTACAGCAGGTTGCACCGGATGACCTCCAGGCGGGTTTTGAATGTCTCTGGGGTGGGAGACTCTACTGCCTCCCTGGGCAGCCTGTTCCAGCGCTCTGCCACCCTCAAAGTAAAGAAGTTCCTCCTCATGCTTTGATAGAAGTTCCTAGGTTCCAGTTTGTACCCGTTACCTCTTGTCCTGGATCATCTTTGATGATCCAGGACAAGAGGTAACGGGCACCAATTGGAACGTAGGAACTTGAACTTGAACTGGAACGTAGGAACTTGAACATAGGATTATCCTTGATGATTCAGGATAGCTGTGTGTCTGACCAGTCTGTCTTTCGAAGGAGGTCCTGGGCCAGCTCCAGCCATGCTGTGCTGAGCAGAGCCCCTGGCAGCAGCCCCACAGCTCACTCCCAGTGTGCCTGAATGGAAAAGGTACCAAAGTTGCTCCAACACTTTCTGAAAAACTCTATAGTGTTACCCCACAAGCGCAAAGCGACGGCAAAGCCCGTGAAATGACACCGGTGCTTCCAGAAAATGCCAAGCTTCCTGCCCAAGGGTGACATGCCATGCGGTGGGGTCAGGGCCACGCGCTGAGCACCCGGTGCGCTGGGGTTGCCCCAGCGGTTCCTGAGCAGCTCCTGCAGTGCTGCCGCCGGTACCGTTCTGGCGGCTGTAGTTGTTTAAAAAGCCGTTGTTGTTTCCGGCGTAATCTGACGTCAGTTTTCTCGGGCATTTGGTCCTCTTCTAATAAGTGTGCTGTGAGTACATCTGCAAGCATTCACCTGTCGAGGTCAAATGACTGGTGGTGCTCATCTGCCCCCGTGCTACTGCTGCTGCCTCCCGTGAATGCTCATGTGCCTGCGTGCCCCTGTACAGGCACAGATGCACGCGCGCAACACCTGATCCCGCATCCTAATTATTTTTCGCCCGGTTCTCGGAGTTGTTCTGCTTCCGGCTGATGAATGGGAAAGTGTAGTAGTGCTGTTTCATTTCACCAGCCTCTCAAGTGTGGAAATTATGGTAAATTTGAGAACAAGCCAGATTAGATTGATAGTTACACCTCCTCCTTTAATTAGCCAACCACAGGATCTGTGGAGGCAAAGGCCGGGGGGGTGTGTCGGTGTGTATAACGTGTATTGTCTATGTGAAAGATTAATCAAAAGGAGTTGCTTGAGGTGGGAAGGCTTTTCCGGAGAGGTTCCACATGTTGTCAGGTAGTCCCTCTGAATGGCAGCTTCCGGTTCGGTCCCTTAGCTTTCGGAAGTGACATTTAGTCTGATATGTGCCAGCCGTGCAATCTACCTAGCCCCGCAAAGTGCAAATATTAACCTAAATGCATATTAAGATACTGTGTGTTAGCTCCTGAACTGAAATAGAGAGCGGGTGTTCCAGCGGAGGCAAGCAAATCGTGTTGATTTAGAGTGGCTTGAGGATTTGGCCCATTACCGCTTCTTTATACACTTTTAAAAAGAAATGCCAACTCGATAGTTTAGGCTTTAACTGGAACATGGCAAGTAATTGTATGTTTTGGCGGACCCCTAGTAATGTTGCAGAATCTTTCTCAGAAGTTGTTCCATGGGATAGCCGATTCCTCAGGTAAGAGCTACTTGTTTGTTCAATCCTCCATCTTAGGCCTGCTCCTCAGGTGCATCCTCCTTCTCGCAGCGATTTCCTAGGAACAGATTTCGAAGAACAGCTCTGATCACAGAATCACAGATTGGTTAGGGTTGGAAAGGAGCTCTGGAGATCATCCAGCCCAACCCCCCTGCCAGAGCAGGGTCACCTACAGCAGGTTGCACCGGATGACCTCCATGCGGGTTTTGAATGTCTCTGGGGTGGGAGACTCTACTGCCTCCCTGGGCAGCCTGTTCCAGCGCTCTGCCACCCTCAAAGTAAAGAAGTTCCTCCTCATGCTTTGATAGAAGTTCCTAGGTTCCAGTTTGTACCCGTTACCTCTTGTCCTGGATCATCTTTGATGATCCAGGACAAGAGGTAACGGGCACCAATTGGAACGTAGGAACTTGAACTTGAACTGGAACGTAGGAACTTGAACATAGGATTATCCTTGATGATTCAGGATAGCTGTGTGTCTGACCAGTCTGTCTTTCGAAGGAGGTCCTGGGCCAGCTCCAGCCATGCTGTGCTGAGCAGAGCCCCTGGCAGCAGCCCCACAGCTCACTCCCAGTGTGCCTGAATGGAAAAGGTACCAAAGTTGCTCCAACACTTTCTGAAAAACTCTATAGTGTTACCCCACAAGCGCAAAGCGACGGCAAAGCCCGTGAAATGACACCGGTGCTTCCAGAAAATGTCAAGCTTCCTGCCCAAGGGTGACATGCCATGCGGTGGGGTCAGGGCCACGCGCTGAGCACCCGGTGCGCTGGGGTTGCCCCAGCGGTTCCTGAGCAGCTCCTGCAGTGCTGCCGCCGGTACCGTTCTGGCGGCTGTAGTTGTTTAAAAAGCCGTTGTTGTTTCCGGCGTAATCTGACGGCAGTTTTCTCGGGCATTTGGTCCTCTTCTAATAAGTGTGCTGTGAGTACATCTGCAAGCATTCACCTGTCGAGGTCAAATGACTGGTGGTGCTCATCTGCCCCCGTGCTACTGCTGCTGCCTCCCGTGAATGCTCATGTGCCTGCGTGCCCCTGTACAGGCACAGATGCACGCGCGCAACACCTGATCCCGCATCCTAATTATTTTTCGCCCGGTTCTCTGAGTTGTTCTGCTTCCGGCTGATGAATGGGAAAGTGTAGTAGTGCTGTTTCATTTCACCAGCCTCTCAAGTGTGGAAATTATGGTAAATTTGAGAACAAGCCAGATTAGATTGATAGTTACACCTCCTCCTTTAATTAGCCAACCACAGGATCTGTGGAGGCAAAGGCCGGGGGGGTGTGTCGGTGTGTATAACGTGTATTGTCTATGTGAAAGATTAATCAAAAGGAGTTGCTTGAGGTGGGAAGGCTTTTCCGGAGAGGTTCCACATGTTGTCAGGTAGTCCCTCTGAATGGCAGCTTCCGGTTCGGTCCCTTAGCTTTCGGAAGTGACATTTAGTCTGATATGTGCCAGCCGTGCAATCTACCTAGCCCTGCAAAGTGCAAATATTAACCTAAATGTATATTAAGATACTGTGTGTTAGTTCCTGAACTGAAATAGAGAGCGGATGTTCCAGCGGAGGCAAGCAAATCGTGTTGATTTAGAGTGGCTTGAGGATTTGGCCCATTACCGCTTCTTTATACAATTTTAAAAAGAAATGCCAACTCGATAGTTTAGGCTTTAACTGGAACATGGCAAGTAATTGTATGTTTTGGCGGACCCCTAGTAATGTTGCAGAATCTTTCTCAGAAGTTGTTCCATGGGATAGCCGATTCCTCAGGTAAGAGCTACTTGTTTGTTCAATCCTCCATCTTAGGCCTGCTCCTCTGGTGCATCCTCCTTCTCGCAGCGATTTCCTAGGAACAGATTTCGAAGAACAGCTCTGATCACAGAATCACAGATTGGTTAGGGTTGGAAAGGAGCTCTGGAGATCATCCAGCCCAACCCCCCTGCCAGAGCAGGGTCACCTACAGCAGGTTGCACCGGATGACCTCCAGGCGGGTTTTGAATGTCTCTGGGGTGGGAGACTCTACTGCCTCCCTGGGCAGCCTGTTCCAGCGCTCTGCCACCCTCAAAGTAAAGAAGTTCCTCCTCATGCTTTGATAGAAGTTCCTAGGTTCCAGTTTGTACCCGTTACCTCTTGTCCTGGATCATCTTTGATGATCCAGGACAAGAGGTAACGGGCACCAATTGGAACGTAGGAACTTGAACTTGAACTGGAACGTAGGAACTTGAACATAGGATTATCCTTGATGATTCAGGATAGCTGTGTGTCTGACCAGTCTGTCTTTCGAAGGAGGTCCTGGGCCAGCTCCAGCCATGCTGTGCTGAGCAGAGCCCCTGGCAGCAGCCCCACACCTCACTCCCAGTGTGCCTGAATGGAAAAGGTACCAAAGTTGCTCCAACACTTTCTGAAAAACTCTATAGTGTTACCCCACAAGCGCAAAGCGACGGCAAAGCCCGTGAAATGACACCGGTGCTTCCAGAAAATGTCAAGCTTCCTGCCCAAGGGTGACATGCCATGCGGTGGGGTCAGGGCCACGCGCTGAGCACCCGGTGCGCTGGGGTTGCCCCAGTGGTTCCTGAGCAGCTCCTGCAGTGCTGCCGCCGGTACCGTTCTGGCGGCTGTAGTTGTTTAAAAAGCCGTTGTTGTTTCCGGCGTAATCTGACGGCAGTTTTCTCGGGCATTTGGGCCTCTTCTAATAAGTGTGCTGTGAGTACATCTGCAAGCATTCACCTGTCGAGGTCAAATGACTGGTGGTGCTCATCTGCCCCCGTGCTACTGCTGCTGCCTCCCGTGAATGCTCATGTGCCTGCGTGCCCCTGTACAGGCACAGATGCACGCGCGCAACACCTGATCCCGCATCCTAATTATTTTTCGCCCGGTTCTCGGAGTTGTTCTGCTTCCGGCTGATGAATGGGAAAGTGTAGTAGTGCTGTTTCATTTCACCAGCCTCTCAAGTGTGGAAATTATGGTAAATTTGAGAACAAGCCAGATTAGATTGATAGTTACACCTCCTCCTTTAATTAGCCAACCACAGGATCTGTGGAGGCAAAGGCCGGGGGGGTGTGTCGGTGTGTATAACGTGTATTGTCTATGTGAAAGATTAATCAAAAGGAGTTGCTTGAGGTGGGAAGGCTTTTCCGGAGAGGTTCCACATGTTGTCAGGTAGTCCCTCTGAATGGCAGCTTCCGGTTCGGTCCCTTAGCTTTCGGAAGTGACATTTAGTCTGATATGTGCCAGCCGTGCAATCTACCTAGCCCTGCAAAGTGCAAATATTAACCTAAATGCATATTAAGATACTGTGTGTTAGTTCCTGAACTGAAATAGAGAGCGGATGTTCCAGCGGAGGCAAGCAAATCGTGTTGATTTAGAGTGGCTTGAGGATTTGGCCCATTACCGCTTCTTTATACAATTTTAAAAAGAAATGCCAACTCGATAGTTTAGGCTTTAACTGGAACATGGCAAGTAATTGTATGTTTTGGCGGACCCCTAGTAATGTTGCAGAATCTTTCTCAGAAGTTGTTCCATGGGATAGCCGATTCCTCAGGTAAGAGCTACTTGTTTGTTCAATCCTCCATCTTAGGCCTGCTCCTCTGGTGCATCCTCCTTCTCGCAGCGATTTCCTAGGAACAGATTTCGAAGAACAGCTCTGATCACAGAATCACAGATTGGTTAGGGTTGGAAAGGAGCTCTGGAGATCATCCAGTCCAACCCCCTGCCAGAGCAGGGTCACCTACAGCAGGTTGCACAGGATGACCTCCATGCGGGTTTTGAATGTCTCTGGGGTGGGAGACTCTACCGCCTCCCTGGGCAGCCTGTTCCAGCGCTCTGCCACCCTCAAAGTAAAGAAGTTCCTCCTCATGCTTTGATAGAAGTTCCTAGCTTCCAGTTTGTACCCGTTACCTCTTGTCCTGGATCATCTTTGATGATCCAGGACAAGAGGTAACGGGCACCAATTGGAACGTAGGAACTTGAACTTGAACTGGAAGGTAGGAACTTGAACTTGAACATAGGATTATCCTTGATGATTCAGGATAGCTGTGTGTCTGACCAGTCTGTCTTTCGAAGGAGGTCCTGGGCCAGCTCCAGCCATGCTGTGCTGAGCAGAGCCCCTGGCAGCAGCCCCACACCTCACTCCCAGTGTGCCTGAATGGAAAAGGTACCAAAGTTGCTCCAACACTTTCTGAAAAACTCTATAGTGTTACCCCACAAGCGCAAAGCGACGGCAAAGCCCGTGAAATGACACCGGTGCTTCCAGAAAATGTCAAGCTTCCTGCCCAAGGGTGACATGCCATGCGGTGGGGTCAGGGCCACGCGCTGAGCACCCGGTGCGCTGGGGTTGCCCCAGTGGTTCCTGAGCAGCTCCTGCAGTGCTGCCGCCGGTACCGTTCTGGCGGCTGTAGTTGTTTAAAAAGCCGTTGTTGTTTCCGGCGTAATCTGACGGCAGTTTTCTCGGGCATTTGGGCCTCTTCTAATAAGTGTGCTGTGAGTACATCTGCAAGCATTCACCTGTCGAGGTCAAATGACTGGTGGTGCTCATCTGCCCCCGTGCTACTGCTGCTGCCTCCCGTGAATGCTCATGTGCCTGCGTGCCCCTGTACAGGCACAGATGCACGCGCGCAACACCTGATCCCGCATCCTAATTATTTTTCGCCCGGTTCTCGGAGTTGTTCTGCTTCCGGCTGATGAATGGGAAAGTGTAGTAGTGCTGTTTCATTTCACCAGCCTCTCAAGTGTGGAAATTATGGTAAATTTGAGAACAAGCCAGATTAGATTGATAGTTACACCTCCTCCTTTAATTAGCCAACCACAGGATCTGTGGAGGCAAAGGCCGGGGGGGTGTGTCGGTGTGTATAACGTGTATTGTCTATGTGAAAGATTAATCAAAAGGAGTTGCTTGAGGTGGGAAGGCTTTTCCGGAGAGGTTCCACATGTTGTCAGGTAGTCCCTCTGAATGGCAGCTTCCGGTTCGGTCCCTTAGCTTTCGGAAGTGACATTTAGTCTGATATGTGCCAGCCGTGCAATCTACCTAGCCCTGCAAAGTGCAAATATTAACCTAAATGCATATTAAGATACTGTGTGTTAGTTCCTGAACTGAAATAGAGAGCGGATGTTCCAGCGGAGGCAAGCAAATCGTGTTGATTTAGAGTGGCTTGAGGATTTGGCCCATTACCGCTTCTTTATACAATTTTAAAAAGAAATGCCAACTCGATAGTTTAGGCTTTAACTGGAACATGGCAAGTAATTGTATGTTTTGGCGGACCCCTAGTAATGTTGCAGAATCTTTCTCAGAAGTTGTTCCATGGGATAGCCGATTCCTCAGGTAAGAGCTACTTGTTTGTTCAATCCTCCATCTTAGGCCTGCTCCTCTGGTGCATCCTCCTTCTCGCAGCGATTTCCTAGGAACAGATTTCGAAGAACAGCTCTGATCACAGAATCACAGATTGGTTAGGGTTGGAAAGGAGCTCTGGAGATCATCCAGTCCAACCCCCTGCCAGAGCAGGGTCACCTACAGCAGGTTGCACAGGATGACCTCCATGCGGGTTTTGAATGTCTCTGGGGTGGGAGACTCTACCGCCTCCCTGGGCAGCCTGTTCCAGCGCTCTGCCACCCTCAAAGTAAAGAAGTTCCTCCTCATGCTTTGATAGAAGTTCCTACGTTCCAGTTGGTACCCGTTACCTCTTGTCCTGGATCATCTTTGATGATCCAGGACAAGAGGTAACGGGCACCAATTGGAACGTAGGAACTTGAACTTGAACTGGAAGGTAGGAACTTGAACTTGAACATAGGATTATCCTTGATGATTCAGGATAGCTGTGTGTCTGACCAGTCTGTCTTTCGAAGGAGGTCCTGGGCCAGCTCCAGCCATGCTGTGCTGAGCAGAGCCCCTGGCAGCAGCCCCACACCTCACTCCCAGTGTGCCTGAATGGAAAAGGTACCAAAGTTGCTCCAACACTTTCTGAAAAACTCTATAGTGTTACCCCACAAGCGCAAAGCGACGGCAAAGCCCGTGAAATGACACCGGTGCTTCCAGAAAATGTCAAGCTTCCTGCCCAAGGGTGACATGCCATGCGGTGGGGTCAGGGCCACGCGCTGAGCACCCGGTGCGCTGGGGTTGCCCCAGTGGTTCCTGAGCAGCTCCTGCAGTGCTGCCGCCGGTACCGTTCTGGCGGCTGTAGTTGTTTAAAAAGCCGTTGTTGTTTCCGGCGTAATCTGACGGCAGTTTTCTCGGGCATTTGGGCCTCTTCTAATAAGTGTGCTGTGAGTACATCTGCAAGCATTCACCTGTCGAGGTCAAATGACTGGTGGTGCTCATCTGCCCCCGTGCTACTGCTGCTGCCTCCCGTGAATGCTCATGTGCCTGCGTGCCCCTGTACAGGCACAGATGCACGCGCGCAACACCTGATCCCGCATCCTAATTATTTTTCGCCCGGTTCTCGGAGTTGTTCTGCTTCCGGCTGATGAATGGGAAAGTGTAGTAGTGCTGTTTCATTTCACCAGCCTCTCAAGTGTGGAAATTATGGTAAATTTGAGAACAAGCCAGATTAGATTGATAGTTACACCTCCTCCTTTAATTAGCCAACCACAGGATCTGTGGAGGCAAAGGCCGGGGGGGTGTGTCGGTGTATATAACGTGTATTGTCTATGTGAAAGATTAATCAAAAGGAGTTGCTTGAGGTGGGAAGGCTTTTCCGGAGAGGTTCCACATGTTGTCAGGTAGTCCCTCTGAATGGCAGCTTCCGGTTCGGTCCCTTAGCTTTCGGAAGTGACATTTAGTCTGATATGTGCCAGCCGTGCAATCTACCTAGCCCTGCAAAGTGCAAATATTAACATAAATGCATATTAAGATACTGTGTGTTAGCTCCTGAACTGAAATAGAGAGCGGGTGTTCCAGCGGAGGCAAGCAAATCGTGTTGATTTACAGTGGCTTGAGGATTTGGCCCATTACCGCTTCTTTATACAATTTTAAAAAGAAATGCCAACTTGATAGTTTAGGCTTTAACTGGAACATGGCAAGTAATTGTATGTTTTGGCGGACCCCTAGTAATGTTGCAGAATCTTTCTCAGAAGTTGTTCCATGGGATAGCCGATTCCTCAGGTAAGAGCTACTTGTTTGTTCAATCCTCCATCTTAGGCCTGCTCCTCAGGTGCATCCTCCTTCTCGCAGCGATTTCCTAGGAACAGATTTCGAAGAACAGCTCTGATCACAGAATCACAGATTGGTTAGGGTTGGAAAGGACCTCTGGAGATCATCCAGTCCAACCCCCCTGCCAGAGCAGAGTCACCTACAGCAGGTTGCACAGGATGACCTCCAGGCGGGTTTTGAATGTCTCTGGGGTGGGAGACTCTACCGCCTCCCTGGGCAGCCTGTTCCAGCGCTCTGCCACGCTCAAAGTAAAGAAGTTCCTCCTCATGCTTTGATAGAAGTTCCTAGGTTCCAGTTTGTACCCGTTACCTCTTGTCCTGGATCATCTTTGATGATCCAGGACAAGAGGTAACGGGCACCAATTGGAACGTAGGAACTTGAACTTGAACTGGAAGGTAGGAACTTGAACTTGAATATAGGATTATCCTTGATGATTCAGGATAGCTGTGTGTCTGACCAGTCTGTCTTTCGAAGGAGGTCCTGGGCCAGCTCCAGCCATGCTGTGCTGAGCAGAGCCTTTGGCAGCAGCCCCACAGCTCACTCCCAGTGTGCCTGAATGGAAAAGGTACCAAAGTTGCTCCAACACTTTCTGAAAAACTCTATAGTGTTACCCCACAAGCGCAAAGCGACGGCAAAGCCCGTGAAATGACACCGGTGCTTCCAGAAAATGTCAAGCTTCCTGCCCAAGGGTGACATGCCATGCGGTGGGGTCAGGGCCACGCGCTGAGCACCCGGTGCGCTGGGGTTGCCCCAGCGGTTCCTGAGCAGCTCCTGCAGTGCTGCCGCCGGTACCGTTCTGGCGGCTGTAGTTGTTTAAAAAGCCGTTGTTGTTTCCGGCGTAATCTGACGGCAGTTTTCTCGGGCATTTGGGCCTCTTCTAATAAGTGTGCTGTGAGTACATCTGCAAGCATTCACCTGTCGAGGTCAAATGACTGGTGGTGCTCATCTGCCCCCGTGCTACTGCTGCTGCCTCCCGTGAATGCTCATGTGCCTGCGTGCCCCTGTACAGGCACAGATGCACGCGCGCAACACCTGATCCCGCATCCTAATTATTTTTCGCCCGGTTCTTGGAGTTGTTCTGCTTCCGGCTGATGAATGGGAAAGTGTAGTAGTGCTGTTTCATTTCACCAGCCTCTCAAGTGTGGAAATTATGGTAAATTTGAGAACAAGCCAGATTAGATTGATAGTTACACCTCCTCCTTTAATTAGCCAACCACAGGATCTGTGGAGGCAAAGGCCGGGGGGGTGTGTCGGTGTATATAAGGTGTATTGTCTATGTGAAAGATTAATCAAAAGGAGTTGCTTGAGGTGGGAAGGCTTTTCCGGAGAGGTTCCACATGTTGTCAGGTAGTCCCTCTGAATGGCAGCTTCCGGTTCGGTCCCTTAGCTTTCGGAAGTGACATTTAGTCTGATATGTGCCAGCCGTGCAATCTACCTAGCCCTGCAAAGTGCAAATATTAACCTAAATGCATATTAAGATACTGTGTGTTAGCTCCTGAACTGAAATAGAGAGCGGGTGTTCCAGCGGAGGCAAGCAAATCGTGTTGATTTACAGTGGCTTGAGGATTTGGCCCATTACCGCTTCTTTATACACTTTTAAAAAGAAATGCCAACTCGATAGTTTAGGCTTTAACTGGAACATGGCAAGTAATTGTATGTTTTGGCGGACCCCTAGTAATATTGCAGAATCTTTCTCAGAAGTTGTTCCATGGGATAGCCGATTCCTCAGGTAAGAGCTACTTGTTTGTTCAATCCTCCATCTTAGGCCTGCTCCTCAGGTGCATCCTCCTTCTCGCAGCGATTTCCTAGGAACAGATTTCGAAGAACAGCTCTGATCACAGAATCACAGATTGGTTAGGGTTGGAAAGGACCTCTGGAGATCATCCAGTCCAACCCCCCTGCCAGAGCAGAGTCACCTACAGCAGGTTGCACAGGATGACCTCCAGGCGGGTTTTGAATGTCTCTGGGGTGGGAGACTCTACCGCCTCCCTGGGCAGCCTGTTCCAGCGCTCTGCCACGCTCAAAGTAAAGAAGTTCCTCCTCATGCTTTGATAGAAGTTCCTAGGTTCCAGTTTGTACCCGTTACCTCTTGTCCTGGATCATCTTTGATGATCCAGGACAAGAGGTAACGGGCACCAATTGGAACGTAGGAACTTGAACTTGAACTGGAAGGTAGGAACTTGAACTTGAATATAGGATTATCCTTGATGATTCAGGATAGCTGTGTGTCTGACCAGTCTGTCTTTCGAAGGAGGTCCTGGGCCAGCTCCAGCCATGTTGTGCTGAGCAGAGCCTTTGGCAGCAGCCCCACAGCTCACTCCCAGTGTGCCTGAATGGAAAAGGTACCAAAGTTGCTCCAACACTTTCTGAAAAACTCTATAGTGTTACCCCACAAGCGCAAAGCGACGGCAAAGCCCGTGAAATGACACCGGTGCTTCCAGAAAATGTCAAGCTTCCTGCCCAAGGGTGACATGCCATGCGGTGGGGTCAGGGCCACGCGCTGAGCACCCGGTGCGCTGGGGTTGCCCCAGCGGTTCCTGAGCAGCTCCTGCAGTGCTGCCGCCGGTACCGTTCTGGCGGCTGTAGTTGTTTAAAAAGCCGTTGTTGTTTCCGGCGTAATCTGACGGCAGTTTTCTCGGGCATTTGGGCCTCTTCTAATAAGTGTGCTGTGAGTACATCTGCAAGCATTCACCTGTCGAGGTCAAATGACTGGTGGTGCTCATCTGCCCCCGTGCTACTGCTGCTGCCTCCCGTGAATGCTCATGTGCCTGCGTGCCCCTGTACAGGCACAGATGCACGCGCGCAACACCTGATCCCGCATCCTAATTATTTTTCGCCCGGTTCTTGGAGTTGTTCTGCTTCCGGCTGATGAATGGGAAAGTGTAGTAGTGCTGTTTCATTTCACCAGCCTCTCAAGTGTGGAAATTATGGTAAATTTGAGAACAAGCCAGATTAGATTGATAGTTACACCTCCTCCTTTAATTAGCCAACCACAGGATCTGTGGAGGCAAAGGCCGGGGGGGTGTGTCGGTGTATATAAGGTGTATTGTCTATGTGAAAGATTAATCAAAAGGAGTTGCTTGAGGTGGGAAGGCTTTTCCGGAGAGGTTCCACATGTTGTCAGGTAGTCCCTCTGAATGGCAGCTTCCGGTTCGGTCCCTTAGCTTTCGGAAGTGACATTTAGTCTGATATGTGCCAGCCGTGCAATCTACCTAGCCCTGCAAAGTGCAAATATTAACCTAAATGCATATTAAGATACTGTGTGTTAGCTCCTGAACTGAAATAGAGAGCGGGTGTTCCAGCGGAGGCAAGCAAATCGTGTTGATTTACAGTGGCTTGAGGATTTGGCCCATTACCGCTTCTTTATACACTTTTAAAAAGAAATGCCAACTCGATAGTTTAGGCTTTAACTGGAACATGGCAAGTAATTGTATGTTTTGGCGGACCCCTAGTAATATTGCAGAATCTTTCTCAGAAGTTGTTCCATGGGATAGCCGATTCCTCAGGTAAGAGCTACTTGTTTGTTCAATCCTCCATCTTAGGCCTGCTCCTCAGGTGCATCCTCCTTCTCGCAGCGATTTCCTAGGAACAGATTTCGAAGAACAGCTCTGATCACAGAATCACAGATTGGTTAGGGTTGGAAAGGACCTCTGGAGATCATCCAGTCCAACCCCCCTGCCAGAGCAGAGTCACCTACAGCAGGTTGCACAGGATGACCTCCATGCGGGTTTTGAATGTCTCTGGGGTGGGAGACTCTACCGCCTCCCTGGGCAGCCTGTTCCAGCGCTCTGCCACCCTCAAAGTAAAGAAGTTCCTCCTCATGCTTTGATAGAAGTTCCTAGGTTCCAGTTTGTACCCGTTACCTCTTGTCCTGGATCAACTTTGATGATCCAGGACAAGAGGTAACGGGCACCAATTGGAAGGTAGGAACTTCAACTTGAACTGGAAGGTAGGAACTTGAACTTGAATATAGGATTATCCTTGATGATTCAGGATAGCTGTGTGTCTGACCAGTCTGTCTTTCGAAGGAGGTCCTGGGCCAGCTCCAGCCATGTTGTGCTGAGCAGAGCCCCTGGCAGCAGCCCCACAGCTCACTCCCAGTGTGCCTGAATGGAAAAGGTACCAAAGTTGCTCCAACACTTTCTGAAAAACTCTATAGTGTTACCCCACAAGCGCAAAGCGACGGCAAAGCCCGTGAAATGACACCGGTGCTTCCAGAAAATGTCAAGCTTCCTGCCCAAGGGTGACATGCCATGCGGTGGGGTCAGGGCCACGCGCTGAGCACCCGGTGCGCTGGGGTTGCCCCAGCGGTTCCTGAGCAGCTCCTGCAGTGCTGCCGCCGGTACCGTTCTGGCGGCTGTAGTTGTTTAAAAAGCCGTTGTTGTTTCCGGCGTAATCTGACGGCAGTTTTCTCGGGCATTTGGGCCTCTTCTAATAAGTGTGTAGTGAGTACATCTGCAAGCATTCACCTGTCGAGGTCAAATGACTGGTGGTGCTCATCTGCCCCCGTGCTACTGCTGCTGCCTCCCGTGAATGCTCATGTGCCTGCGTGCCCCTGTACAGGCACAGATGCACGCGCGCAACACCTGATCCCGCATCCTAATTATTTTTCGCCCGGTTCTCTGAGTTGTTCTGCTTCCGGCTGATGAATGGGAAAGTGTAGTAGTGCTGTTTCATTTCACCAGCCTCTCAAGTGTGGAAATTATGGTAAATTTGAGAACAAGCCAGATTAGATTGATAGTTACACCTCCTCCTTTAATTAGCCAACCACAGGATCTGTGGAGGCAAAGGCCGGGGGGGTGTGTCGGTGTATATAAGGTGTATTGTCTATGTGAAAGATTAATCAAAAGGAGTTGCTTGAGGTGGGAAGGCTTTTCCGGAGAGGTTCCACATGTTGTCAGGTAGTCCCTCTGAATGGCAGATTCCGGTTCAGTCCCTTAGCTTTCGGAAGTGACATTTAGTCTGATATGTGCCAGCCGTGCAATCTACCTAGCCCTGCAAAGTGCAAATATTAACCTAAATGCATATTAAGATACTGTGTGTTAGCTCCTGAACTGAAATAGAGAGCGGGTGTTCGAGCGGAGGCAAGCAAATCGTGTTGATTTACAGTGGCTTGAGGATTTGGCCCATTACCGCTTCTTTATACACTTTTAAAAAGAAATGCCAACTCGATAATTTAGGCTTTAACTGGAACATGGCAAGTAATTGTATGCTTTGGCGGACCCCTAGTAATGTTGCAGAATCTTTCTCAGAAGTTGTTCCATGGGATAGCCGATTCCTCAGGTAAGAGCTACTTGTTTGTTCAATCCTCCATCTTAGGCCTGCTCCTCAGGTGCATCCTCCTTCTCGCAGCGATTTCCTAGGAACAGATTTCGAAGAACAGCTCTGATCACAGAATCACAGATTGGTTAGGGTTGGAAAGGAGCTCTGGAGATCATCCAGTCCAACCCCCCTGCCAGAGCAGGGTCACCTACAGCAGGTTGCACAGGATGACCTCCAGGCAGGTTTTGAATGTCTCTGGGGTGGGAGACTCTACCGCCTCCCTGGGCAGCCTGTTCCAGCGCTCTGCCACCCTCAAAGTAAAGAAGTTCCTCCTCATGCTTTGATAGAAGTTCCTAGGTTCCAGTTTGTACCCGTTACCTCTTGTCCTGGATCATCTTTGATGATCCAGGACAAGAGGTAACGGGCACCAATTGGAACGTAGGAACTTGAACTTGAACTGGAAGGTAGGAACTTGAACTTGAACATAGGATTATCCTTGATGATTCAGGATAGCTGTGTGTCTGACCAGTCTGTCTTTCGAAGGAGGTCCTGGGCCAGCTCCAGCCATGCTGTGCTGAGCAGAGCCCCTGGCAGCAGCCCCACAGCTCACTCCCAGTGTGCCTGAATGGAAAAGGTACCAAAGTTGCTCCAACACTTTCTGAAAAACTCTATAGTGTTACCCCACAAGCGCAAAGCGACGGCAAAGCCCGTGAAATGACACCGGTGCTTCCAGAAAATGTCAAGCTTCCTGCCCAAGGGTGACATGCCATGCGGTGGGGTCAGGGCCACGCGCTGAGCACCTGGTGCGCTGGAGTTGCCCCAGCGGTTCCTGAGCAGCTCCTGCAGTGCTGCCGCCGGTACCGTTCTGGCGGCTGTAGTTGTTTAAAAAGCCGTTGTTGTTTCCGGCGTAATCTGACGGCAGTTTTCTCGGGCATTTGGGCCTCTTCTAATAAGTGTGCTGTGAGTACATCTGCAAGCATTCACCTGTCGAGGTCAAATGACTGGTGGTGCTCATCTGCCCCCGTGCTACTGCTGCTGCCTCCCGTGAATGCTCATGTGCCTGCGTGCCCCTGTACAGGCACAGATGCACGCGCGCAACATTTGATTCCGCATCCTAATTATTTTTCGCCCGGTTCTCTGAGTTGTTCTGCTTCCGGCTGATGAATGGGAAAGTGTAGTAGTGCTGTTTCATTTCACCAGCCTCTCAAGTGTGGAAATTATGGTAAATTTGAGAACAAGCCAGATTAGATTGATAGTTACACCTCCTCCTTTAATTAGCCAACCACAGGATCTGTGGAGGCAAAGGCCGGGGGGGTGTGTCGGTGTATATAACGTGTATTGTCTATGTGAAAGATTAATCAAAAGGAGTTGCTTGAGGTGGGAAGGCTTTTCCGGAGAGGTTCCACATGTTGTCAGGTAGTCCCTCTGAATGGCAGCTTCCGTTTCGGTCCCTTAGCTTTCGGAAGTGACATTTAGTCTGATATGTGCCAGCTGTGCAATCTACATAGCCCTGCAAAGTGCAAATATTAACCTAAATGCATATTAAGATACTGTGTGTTAGCTCCTGAACTGAAATAGAGAGCGGGTGTTCCAGCGGAGGCAAGCCAATCGTGTTGATTTACAGTGGCTTGAGGATTTGGCCCATTACCGCTTCTTTATACACTTTTAAAAAGAAATGCCAACTCGATAGTTTAGGCTTTAACTGGAACATGGCAAGTAGTTGTATGTTTTGGCGGACCCCTAGTAATGTTGCAGAATCTTTCTCAGAAGTTGTTCCATGGGATAGCCGATTCCTCAGGTAAGAGCTACTTGTTTGTTCAATCCTCCATCTTAGGCCTGCTCCTCAGGTGCATCCTCCTTCTCGCAGCGATTTCCTAGGAACAGATTTCGAAGAACAGCTCTGATCACAGAATCACAGATTGGTTAGGGTTGGAAAGGAGCTCTGGAGATCATGTAGTCCAACCCCCCTGCCAGAGCAGGGTCACCTACAGCAGGTTGCACAGGATGACCTCCAGGCGGGTTTTGAATGTCTCTGGGGTGGGAGACTCTACCGCCTCCCTGGGCAGCCTGTTCCAGCGCTCTGCCACCCTCAAAGTAAAGAAGTTCCTCCTCATGCTTTGATAGAAGTTCCTACGTTCCAGTTGGTACCCGTTACCTCTTGTCCTGGATCATCTTTGATGATCCAGGACAAGAGGTAACGGGCACCAATTGGAACGTAGGAACTTGAACTTGAACTGGAACGTAGGAACTTGAACTTGAACATAGGATTATCCTTGATGATTCAGGATAGCGTTGTGTCTGACCAGTCTGTCTTTCGAAGGAGGTCCTGGGCCAGCTCCAGCCATGCTGTGCTGAGCAGAGCCCCTGGCAGCAGCCCCACAGCTCACTCCCAGTGTGCCTGAATGGAAAAGGTACCAAAGTTGCTCCAACACTTTCTGAAAAACTCTATAGTGTTACCCCACAAGCGCAAAGCGACGGCAAAGCCCGTGAAATGACACCGGTGCTTCCAGAAAATGCCAAGCTTCCTGCCCAAGGGTGACATGCCATGCGGTGGGATCAGGGCCATGCGCTGAGCACCCGGTGCGCTGGGGTTGCCCCAGCGGTTCCTGAGCAGCTCCTGCAGTGCTGCCGCCGGTACCGTTCTGGCGGCTGTAGTTGTTTAAAAAGCCGTTGTTGTTTCCGGCGTAATCTGACGGCAGTTTTCTCGGGCATTTGGGCCTCTTCTAATAAGTGTGCTGTGAGTACATCTGCAAGCATTCACCTGTCGAGGTCAAATGACTGGTGGTGCTCATCTGCCCCCGTGCTACTGCTGCTGCCTCCCGTGAATGCTCACGTGCCTGCGTGCCCCTGTACAGGCACAGATGCACGCGCGCAACACCTGATCCCGCATCCTAATTATTTTTCGCCCGGTTCTCGGAGTTGTTCTGCTTCCGGCTGATGAATGGGAAAGTGTAGTAGTGCTGTTTCATTTCACCAGCCTCTCAAGTGTGGAAATTATGGTAAATTTGAGAACAAGCCAGATTAGATTGATAGTTACACCTCCTCCTTTAATTAGCCAACCACAGGATCTGTGGAGGCAAAGGCCGGGGGGGTGTGTCGGTGTATATAAGGTGTATTGTCTATGTGAAAGATTAATCAAAAGGAGTTGCTTGAGGTGGGAAGGCTTTTCCGGAGAGGTTCCACATGTTGTCAGGTAGTCCCTCTGAATGGCAGCTTCCGGTTCGGTCCCTTAGCTTTCGGAAGTGACATTTAGTCTGATATGTGCCAGCCGTGCAATCTACCTAGCCCTGCAAAGTGCAAATATTAACATAAATGCATATTAAGATACTGTGTGTTAGCTCCTGAACTGAAATAGAGAGCGGGTGTTCCAGCTGAGGCAAGCAAATCGTGTTGATTTACAGTGGCTTGAGGATTTGGCCCATTACCGCTTCTTTATACACTTTTAAAAAGAAATGCCAACTCGATAGTTTAGGCTTTAACTGGAACATGGCAAGTAATTGTATGTTTTGGCGGACCCCTAGTAATGTTGCAGAATCTTTCTCAGAAGTTGTTCCATGGGATAGCCGATTCCTCAGGTAAGAGCTACTTGTTTGTTCAATCCTCCATCTTAGGCCTGCTCCTCAGGTGCATCCTCCTTCTCGCAGCGATTTCCTAGGAACAGATTTCGAAGAACAGCTCTGATCACAGAATCACAGATTGGTTAGGGTTGGAAAGGAGCTCTGGAGATCATCCAGTCCAACCCCCCTGCCAGAGCAGAGTCACCTACAGCCGGTTGCACAGGATGACCTCCATGCGGGTTTTGAATGTCTCTGGGGTGGGAGACTCTACCGCCTCCCTGGGCAGCCTGTTCCAGCGCTCTGCCACCCTCAAAGTAAAGAAGTTCCTCCTCATGCTTTGATAGAAGTTCCTAGGTTCCAGTTTGTACCCGTTACCTCTTGTCCTGGATCATCTTTGATGATCCAGGACAAGAGGTAACGGGCACCAATTGGAACGTAGGAACTTGAACTTGAACTGGAAGGTAGGAACTTGAACTTGAATATAGGATTATCCTTGATGATTCAGGATAGCTGTGTGTCTGACCAGTCTGTCTTTCGAAGGAGGTCCTGGGCCAGCTCCAGCCATGTTGTGCTGAGCAGAGCCCCTGGCAGCAGCCCCACAGCTCACTCCCAGTGTGCCTGAATGGAAAAGGTACCAAAGTTGCTCCAACACTTTCTGAAAAACTCTATAGTGTTACCCCACAAGCGCAAAGCGACGGCAAAGCCCGTGAAATGACACCGGTGCTTCCAGAAAATGTCAAGCTTCCTGCCCAAGGGTGACATGCCATGCGGTGGGGTCAGGGCCACGCGCTGAGCACCCGGTGCGCTGGGGTTGCCCCAGCGGTTCCTGAGCAGCTCCTGCAGTGCTGCCGCCGGTACCGTTCTGGCGGCTGTAGTTGTTTAAAAAGCCGTTGTTGTTTCCGGCGTAATCTGACGGCAGTTTTCTCGGGCATTTGGGCCTCTTCTAATAAGTGTGCTGTGAGTACATCTGCAAGCATTCACCTGTCGAGGTCAAATGACTGGTGGTGCTCATCTGCCCCCGTGCTACTGCTGCTGCCTCCCGTGAATGCTCATGTGCCTGCGTGCCCCTGTACAGGCACAGATGCACGCGCGCAACACCTGATCCCGCATCCTAATTATTTTTCGCCCGGTTCTCGGAGTTGTTCTGCTTCCGGCTGATGAATGGGAAAGTGTAGTAGTGCTGTTTCATTTCACCAGCCTCTCAAGTGTGGAAATTATGGCAAATTTGAGAACAAGCCAGATTAGATTGATAGTTACACCTCCTCCTTTAATTAGCCAACCACAGGATCTGTGGAGGCAAAGGCCGGGGGGGTGTGTCGGTGTATATAACGTGTATTGTCTATGTGAAAGATTAATCAAAAGGAGTTGCTTGAGGTGGGAAGGCTTTTCCGGAGAGGTTCCACATGTTGTCAGGTAGTCCCTCTGAATGGCAGCTTCCGGTTCGGTCCCTTAGCTTTCGGAAGTGACATTTAGTCTGATATGTGCCAGCCGTGCAATCTACCTAGCCCTGCAAAGTGCAAATATTAACCTAAATGCATATTAAGATACTGTGTGTTAGCTCCTGAACTGAAATAGAGAGCGGGTGTTCCAGCGGAGGCAAGCCAATCGTGTTGATTTACAGTGGCTTGAGGATTTGGCCCATTACCGCTTCTTTATACACTTTTAAAAAGAAATGCCAACTCGATAGTTTAGGCTTTAACTGGAACATGGCAAGTAGTTGTATGTTTTGGCGGACCCCTGGTAATGTTGCAGAATCTTTCTCAGAAGTTGTTCCATGGGATAGCCGATTCCTCAGGTAAGAGCTACTTGTTTGTTCAATCCTCCATCTTAGGCCTGCTCCTCAGGTGCATCCTCCTTCTCGCAGCGATTTCCTAGGAACAGATTTCGAAGAACAGCTCTGATCACAGAATCACAGATTGGTTAGGGTTGGAAAGGAGCTCTGGAGATCATCCAGTCCAACCCCCTGCCAGAGCAGGGTCACCTACAGCAGGTTGCACAGGATGACCTCCAGGCGGGTTTTGAATGTCTCTGGGGTGGGAGACTCTACCGCCTCCCTGGGCAGCCTGTTCCAGCGCTCTGCCACCCTCAAAGTAAAGAAGTTCCTCCTCATGCTTTGATAGAAGTTCCTACGTTCCAGTTGGTACCCGTTACCTCTTGTCCTGGATCATCTTTGATGATCCAGGACAAGAGGTAACGGGCACCAATTGGAACGTAGGAACTTGAACTTGAACTGGAAGGTAGGAACTTGAACTTGAACATAGGATTATCCTTGATGATTCAGGATAGCTGTGTGTCTGACCAGTCTGTCTTTCGAAGGAGGTCCTGGGCCAGCTCCAGCCATGCTGTGCTGAGCAGAGCCCCTGGCAGCAGCCCCACAGCTCACTCCCAGTGTGCCTGAATGGAAAAGGTACCAAAGTTGCTCCAACACTTTCTGAAAAACTCTATAGTGTTACCCCACAAGCGCAAAGCGACGGCAAAGCCCGTGAAATGACACCGGTGCTTCCAGAAAATGTCAAGCTTCCTGCCCAAGGGTGACATGCCATGCGGTGGGGTCAGGGCCACGCGCTGAGCACCCGGTGCGCTGGGGTTGCCCCAGCGGTTCCTGAGCAGCTCCTGCAGTGCTGCCGCCGGTACCGTTCTGGCGGCTGTAGTTGTTTAAAAAGCCGTTGTTGTTTCCGGCGTAATCTGACGGCAGTTTTCTCGGGCATTTGGGCCTCTTCTAATAAGTGTGCTGTGAGTACATCTGCAAGCATTCACCTGTCGAGGTCAAATGACTGGTGGTGCTCATCTCCCCCCGTGCTACTGCTGCTGCCTCCCGTGAATGCTCATGTGCCTGCGTGCCCCTGTACAGGCACAGATGCACGCGCGCAACACCTGATCCCGCATCCTAATTATTTTTCGCCCGGTTCTCGGAGTTGTTCTGCTTCCGGCTGATGAATGGGAAAGTGTAGTAGTGCTGTTTCATTTCACCAGCCTCTCAAGTGTGGAAATTATGGTAAATTTGAGAACAAGCCAGATTAGATTGATAGTTACACCTCCTCCTTTAATTAGCCAACCACAGGATCTGTGGAGGCAAAGGCCGGGGGTGTGTGTCGGTGTATATAACGTGTATTGTCTATGTGAAAGATTAATCAAAAGGAGTTGCTTGAGGTGGGAAGGCTTTTCCGGAGAGGTTCCACATGTTGTCAGGTAGTCCCTCTGAATGGCAGCTTCCGGTTCGGTCCCTTAGCTTTCGGAAGTGACATTTAGTCTGATATGTGCCAGCCGTGCAATCTACCTAGCCCTGCAAAGTGCAAATATTAACCTAAATGCATATTAAGATACTGTGTGTTAGCTCCTGAACTGAAATAGAGAGCGGGTGTTCCAGCGGAGGCAAGCCAATCGTGTTGATTTACAGTGGCTTGAGGATTTGGCCCATTACCGCTTCTTTATACACTTTTAAAAAGAAATGCCAACTCGATAGTTTAGGCTTTAACTGGAACATGGCAAGTAGTTGTATGTTTTGGCGGACCCCTGGTAATGTTGCAGAATCTTTCTCAGAAGTTGTTCCATGGGATAGCCGATTCCTCAGGTAAGAGCTACTTGTTTGTTCAATCCTCCATCTTAGGCCTGCTCCTCAGGTGCATCCTCCTTCTCGCAGCGATTTCCTAGGAACAGATTTCGAAGAACAGCTCTGATCACAGAATCACAGATTGGTTAGGGTTGGAAAGGAGCTCTGGAGATCATCCAGTCCAACCCCCTGCCAGAGCAGGGTCACCTACAGCAGGTTGCACAGGATGACCTCCATGCGGGTTTTGAATGTCTCTGGGGTGGGAGACTCTACCGCCTCCCTGGGCAGCCTGTTCCAGCGCTCTGCCACCCTCAAAGTAAAGAAGTTCCTCCTCATGCTTTGATAGAAGTTCCTACGTTCCAGTTGGTACCCGTTACCTCTTGTCCTGGATCATCTTTGATGATCCAGGACAAGAGGTAACGGGCACCAATTGGAACGTAGGAACTTGAACTTGAACTGGAAGGTAGGAACTTGAACTTGAACATAGGATTATCCTTGATGATTCAGGATAGCTGTGTGTCTGACCAGTCTGTCTTTCGAAGGAGGTCCTGGGCCAGCTCCAGCCATGCTGTGCTGAGCAGAGCCCCTGGCAGCAGCCCCACAGCTCACTCCCAGTGTGCCTGAATGGAAAAGGTACCAAAGTTGCTCCAACACTTTCTGAAAAACTCTATAGTGTTACCCCACAAGCGCAAAGCGACGGCAAAGCCCGTGAAATGACACCGGTGCTTCCAGAAAATGTCAAGCTTCCTGCCCAAGGGTGAAATGCCATGCGGTGGGGTCAGGGCCACGCGCTGAGCACCCGGTGCGCTGGGGTTGCCCCAGCGGTTCCTGAGCAGCTCCTGCAGTGCTGCCGCCGGTACCGTTCTGGCGGCTGTAGTTGTTTAAAAAGCCGTTGTTGTTTCCGGCGTAATCTGACGGCAGTTTTCTCGGGCATTTGGGCCTCTTCTAATAAGTGTGCTGTGAGTACATCTGCAAGCATTCACCTGTCGAGGTCAAATGACTGGTGGTGCTCATCTCCCCCCGTGCTACTGCTGCTGCCTCCCGTGAATGCTCATGTGCCTGCGTGCCCCTGTACAGGCACAGATGCACGCGCGCAACACCTGATCCCGCATCCTAATTATTTTTCGCCCGGTTCTCGGAGTTGTTCTGCTTCCGGCTGATGAATGGGAAAGTGTAGTAGTGCTGTTTCATTTCACCAGCCTCTCAAGTGTGGAAATTATGGTAAATTTGAGAACAAGCCAGATTAGATTGATAGTTACACCTCCTCCTTTAATTAGCCAACCACAGGATCTGTGGAGGCAAAGGCCGGGGGTGTGTGTCGGTGTATATAACGTGTATTGTCTATGTGAAAGATTAATCAAAAGGAGTTGCTTGAGGTGGGAAGGCTTTTCCGGAGAGGTTCCACATGTTGTCAGGTAGTCCCTCTGAATGGCAGCTTCCGGTTCGGTCCCTTAGCTTTCGGAAGTGACATTTAGTCTGATATGTGCCAGCCGTGCAATCTACCTAGCCCTGCAAAGTGCAAATATTAACCTAAATGCATATTAAGATACTGTGTGTTAGCTCCTGAACTGAAATAGAGAGCGGGTGTTCCAGCGGAGGCAAGCAAATCGTGTTGATTTACAGTGGCTTGAGGATTTGGCCCATTACCGCTTCTTTATACACTTTTAAAAAGAAATGCCAACTCGATAGTTTAGGCTTTAACTGGAACATGGCAAGTAATTGTATGTTTTGGCGGACCCCTAGTAATGTTGCAGAATCTTTCTCAGAAGTTGTTCCATGGGATAGCCGATTCCTCAGGTAAGAGCTACTTGTTTGTTCAATCCTCCATCTTAGGCCTGCTCCTCAGGTGCATCCTCCTTCTCGCAGCGATTTCCTAGGAACAGATTTCGAAGAACAGCTCTGATCACAGAATCACAGATTGGTTAGGGTTGGAAAGGAGCTCTGGAGATCATCCAGTCCAACCCCCCTGCCAGAGCAGGGTCACCTACAGCAGGTTGCACAGGATGACCTCCAGGCGGGTTTTGAATGTCTCTGGGGTGGGAGACTCTACCGCCTCCCTGGGCAGCCTGTTCCAGCGCTCTGCCACCCTCAAAGTAAAGAAGTTCCTCCTCATGCTTTGATAGAAGTTCCTAGGTTCCAGTTTGTACCCGTTACCTCTTGTCCTGGATCATCTTTGATGATCCAGGACAAGAGGTAACGGGCACCAATTGGAACGTAGGAACTTGAACTTGAACTGGAAGGTAGGAACTTGAACTTGAACATAGGATTATCCTTGATGATTCAGGATAGCTGTGTGTCTGACCAGTCTGTCTTTCGAAGGAGGTCCTGGGCCAGCTCCAGCCATGCTGTGCTGAGCAGAGCCCCTGGCAGCAGCCCCACACCTCACTCCCAGTGTGCCTGAATGGAAAAGGTACCAAAGTTGCTCCAACACTTTCTGAAAAACTCTATAGTGTTACCCCACAAGCGCAAAGCGACGGCAAAGCCCGTGAAATGACACCGGTGCTTCCAGAAAATGTCAAGCTTCCTGCCCAAGGGTGACATGCCATGCGGTGGGGTCAGGGCCACGCGCTGAGCACCCGGTGCGCTGGGGTTGCCCCAGCGGTTCCTGAGCAGCTCCTGCAGTGCTGCCGCCGGTACCGTTCTGGCGGCTGTAGTTGTTTAAAAAGCCGTTGTTGTTTCCGGCGTAATCTGACGGCAGTTTTCTCGGGCATTTGGGCCTCTTCTAATAAGTGTGCTGTGAGTACATCTGCAAGCATTCACCTGTCGAGGTCAAATGACTGGTGGTGCTCATCTCCCCCCGTGCTACTGCTGCTGCCTCCCGTGAATGCTCATGTGCCTGCGTGCCCCTGTACAGGCACAGATGCACGCGCGCAACACCTGATCCCGCATCCTAATTATTTTTCGCCCGGTTCTCTGAGTTGTTCTGCTTCCGGCTGATGAATGGGAAAGTGTAGTAGTGCTGTTTCATTTCACCAGCCTCTCAAGTGTGGAAATTATGGTAAATTTGAGAACAAGCCAGATTAGATTGATAGTTACACCTCCTCCTTTAATTAGCCAACCACAGGATCTGTGGAGGCAAAGGCCGGGGGGGTGTGTCGGTGTATATAACGTGTATTGTCTATGTGAAAGATTAATCAAAAGGAGTTGCTTGAGGTGGGAAGGCTTTTCCGGAGAGGTTCCACATGTTGTCAGGTAGTCCCTCTGAATGGCAGCTTCCGGTTCGGTCCCTTAGCTTTCGGAAGTGACATTTAGTCTGATATGTGCCAGCCGTGCAATCTACCTAGCCCTGCAAAGTGCAAATATTAACCTAAATGCATATTAAGATACTGTGTGTTAGCTCCTGAACTGAAATAGAGAGCGGGTGTTCCAGCGGAGGCAAGCAAATCGTGTTGATTTAGAGTGGCTTGAGGATTTGGCCCATTACCGCTTCTTTATACACTTTTAAAAAGAAATGCCAACTCGATAGTTTAGGCTTTAACTGGAACATGGCAAGTAATTGTATGTTTTGGCGGACCCCTAGTAATGTTGCAGAATCTTTCTCAGAAGTTGTTCCATGGGATAGCCGATTCCTCAGGTAAGAGCTACTTGTTTGTTCAATCCTCCATCTTAGGCCTGCTCCTCAGGTGCATCCTCCTTCTCGCAGCGATTTCCTAGGAACAGATTTCGAAGAACAGCTCTGATCACAGAATCACAGATTGGTTAGGGTTGGAAAGGAGCTCTGGAGATCATCCAGTCCAACCCCCCTGCCAGAGCAGGGTCACCTACAGCAGGTTGCACAGGATGACCTCCAGGCGGGTTTTGAATGTCTCTGGGGTGGGAGACTCTACCGCCTCCCTGGGCAGCCTGTTCCAGCGCTCTGCCACCCTCAAAGTAAAGAAGTTCCTCCTCATGCTTTGATAGAAGTTCCTAGGTTCCAGTTTGTACCCGTTACCTCTTGTCCTGGATCATCTTTGATGATCCAGGACAAGAGGTAACGGGCACCAATTGGAACGTAGGAACTTGAACTTGAAGTGGAACGTAGGAACTTGAACTTGAACATAGGATTATCCTTGATGATTCAGGATAGCTGTGTGTCTGACCAGTCTGTCTTTCGAAGGAGGTCCTGGGCCAGCTCCAGCCATGCTGTGCTGAGCAGAGCCCCTGGCAGCAGCCCCACACCTCACTCCCAGTGTGCCTGAATGGAAAAGGTACCAAAGTTGCTCCAACACTTTCTGAAAAACTCTATAGTGTTACCCCACAAGCGCAAAGCGACGGCAAAGCCCGTGAAATGACACCGGTGCTTCCAGAAAATGTCAAGCTTCCTGCCCAAGGGTGACATGCCATGCGGTGGGGTCAGGGCCACGCGCTGAGCACCCGGTGCGCTGGGGTTGCCCCAGCGGTTCCTGAGCAGCTCCTGCAGTGCTGCCGCCGGTACCGTTCTGGCGGCTGTAGTTGTTTAAAAAGCCGTTGTTGTTTCCGGCGTAATCTGACGGCAGTTTTCTCGGGCATTTGGGCCTCTTCTAATAAGTGTGCTGTGAGTACATCTGCAAGCATTCACCTGTCGAGGTCAAATGACTGGTGGTGCTCATCTCCCCCCGTGCTACTGCTGCTGCCTCCCGTGAATGCTCATGTGCCTGCGTGCCCCTGTACAGGCACAGATGCACGCGCGCAACACCTGATCCCGCATCCTAATTATTTTTCGCCCGGTTCTCGGAGTTGTTCTGCTTCCGGCTGATGAATGGGAAAGTGTAGTAGTGCTGTTTCATTTCACCAGCCTCTCAAGTGTGGAAATTATGGTAAATTTGAGAACAAGCCAGATTAGATTGATAGTTACACCTCCTCCTTTAATTAGCCAACCACAGGATCTGTGGAGGCAAAGGCCGGGGGGGTGTGTCGGTGTATATAAGGTGTATTGTCTATGTGAAAGATTAATCAAAAGGAGTTGCTTGAGGTGGGAAGGCTTTTCCGGAGAGGTTCCACATGTTGTCAGGTAGTCCCTCTGAATGGCAGCTTCCGGTTCGGTCCCTTAGCTTTCGGAAGTGACATTTAGTCTGATATGTGCCAGCCGTGCAATCTACCTAGCCCCGCAAAGTGCAAATATTAACCTAAATGCATATTAAGATACTGTGTGTTAGCTCCTGAACTGAAGTAGAGAGCGGGTGTTCCAGCGGAGGCAAGCCAATCGTGTTGATTTACAGTGGCTTGAGGATTTGGCCCATTACCGCTTCTTTATACACTTTTAAAAAGAAATGCCAACTCGATAGTTTAGGCTTTAACTGGAACATGGCAAGTAATTGTATGTTTTGGCGGACCCCTAGTAATGTTGCAGAATCTTTCTCAGAAGTTGTTCCATGGGATAGCCGATTCCTCAGGTAAGAGCTACTTGTTTGTTCAATCCTCCATCTTAGGCCTGCTCCTCAGGTGCATCCTCCTTCTCGCAGCGATTTCCTAGGAACAGATTTCGAAGAACAGCTCTGATCACAGAATCACAGATTGGTTAGGGTTGGAAAGGAGCTCTGGAGATCATCCAGTCCAACCCCCCTGCCAGAGCAGGGTCACCTACAGCAGGTTGCACAGGATGACCTCCAGGCGGGTTTTGAATGTCTCTGGGGTGGGAGACTCTACCGCCTCCCTGGGCAGCCTGTTCCAGCGCTCTGCCACCCTCAAAGTAAAGAAGTTCCTCCTCATGCTTTGATAGAAGTTCCTACGTTCCAGTTTGTACCCGTTACCTCTTGTCCTGGATCATCTTTGATGATCCAGGACAAGAGGTAACGGGCACCAATTGGAACGTAGGAACTTGAACTTGAACTGGAAGGTAGGAACTTGAACTTGAACATAGGATTATCCTTGATGATTCAGGATAGCTGTGTGTCTGACCAGTCTGTCTTTCGAAGGAGGTCCTGGGCCAGCTCCAGCCATGCTGTGCTGAGCAGAGCCCCTGGCAGCAGCCCCACACCTCACTCCCAGTGTGCCTGAATGGAAAAGGTACCAAAGTTGCTCCAACACTTTCTGAAAAACTCTATAGTGTTACCCCACAAGCGCAAAGCGACGGCAAAGGCCGTGAAATGACACCGGTGCTTCCAGAAAATGTCAAGCTTCCTGCCCAAGGGTGACATGCCATGCGGTGGGGTCAGGGCCACGCGCTGAGCACCCGGTGCGCTGGGGTTGCCCCAGCGGTTCCTGAGCAGCTCCTGCAGTGCTGCCGCCGGTACCGTTCTGGCGGCAGTAGTTGTTTAAAAAGCCGTTGTTGTTTCCGGCGTAATCTGACGGCAGTTTTCTCGGGCATTTGGGCCTCTTCTAATAAGTGTGCTGTGAGTACATCTGCAAGCATTCACCTGTCGAGGTCAAATGACTGGTGGTGCTCATCTGCCCCCGTGCTACTGCTGCTGCCTCCCGTGAATGCTCATGTGCCTGCGTGCCCCTGTACAGGCACAGATGCACGCGCGCAACACCTGATCCCGCATCCTAATTATTTTTCGCCCGGTTCTCTGAGTTGTTCTGCTTCCGGCTGATGAATGGGAAAGTGTAGTAGTGCTGTTTCATTTCACCAGCCTCTCAAGTGTGGAAATTATGGTAAATTTGAGAACAAGCCAGATTAGATTGATAGTTACACCTCCTCCTTTAATTAGCCAACCACAGGATCTGTGGAGGCAAAGGCCGGGGGGGTGTGTCGGTGTATATAACATGTATTGTCTATGTGAAAGATTAATCAAAAGGAGTTGCTTGAGGTGGGAAGGCTTTCCGGAGAGGTTCCACATGTTGTCAGGTAGTCCCTCTGAATGGCAGCTTCCGGTTCGGTCCCTTAGCTTTCGGAAGTGACATTTAGTCTGATATGTGCCAGCCGTGCAATCTACCTAGCCCTGCAAAGTGCAAATATTAACATAAATGCATATTAAGATACTGTGTGTTAGCTCCTGAACTGAAATAGAGAGCGGGTGTTCCAGCGGAGGCAAGCCAATCGTGTTGATTTACAGTGGCTTGAGGATTTGGCCCATTACCGCTTCTTTATACACTTTTAAAAAGAAATGCCAACTCGATAGTTTAGGCTTTAACTGGAACATGGCAAGTAGTTGTATGTTTTGGCGGACCCCTAGTAATGTTGCAGAATCTTTCTCAGAAGTTGTTCCATGGGATAGCCGATTCCTCAGGTAAGAGCTACTTGTTTGTTCAATCCTCCATCTTAGGCCTGCTCCTCAGGTGCATCCTCCTTCTCGCAGCGATTTCCTAGGAACAGATTTCGAAGAACAGCTCTGATCACAGAATCACAGATTGGTTAGGGTTGGAAAGGAGCTCTGGAGATCATCCAGTCCAACCCCCCTGCCAGAGCAGGGTCACCTACAGCAGGTTGCACAGGATGACCTCCAGGCGGGTTTTGAATGTCTCTGGGGTGGGAGACTCTACCGCCTCCCTGGGCAGCCTGTTCCAGCGCTCTGCCACCCTCAAAGTAAAGAAGTTCCTCCTCATGCTTTGATAGAAGTTCCTACGTTCCAGTTTGTACCCGTTACCTCTTGTCCTGGATCATCTTTGATGATCCAGGACAAGAGGTAACGGGCACCAATTGGAACGTAGGAACTTGAACTTGAACTGGAAGGTAGGAACTTGAACTTGAACATAGGATTATCCTTGATGATTCAGGATAGCGTTGTGTCTGACCAGTCTGTCTTTCGAAGGAGGTCCTGGGCCAGCTCCAGCCATGCTGTGCTGAGCAGAGCCCCTGGCAGCAGCCCCACACCTCACTCCCAGTGTGCCTGAATGGAAAAGGTACCAAAGTTGCTCCAACACTTTCTGAAAAACTCTATAGTGTTACCCCACAAGCGCAAAGCGACGGCAAAGCCCGTGAAATGACACCGGTGCTTCCAGAAAATGTCAAGCTTCCTGCCCAAGGGTGACATGCCATGCGGTGGGGTCAGGGCCACGCGCTGAGCACCCAGTGCGCTGGGGTTGCCCCAGCGGTTCCTGAGCAGCTCCTGCAGTGCTGCCGCCGGTACCGTTCTGGCGGCTGTAGTTGTTTAAAAAGCCGTTGTTGTTTCCGGCGTAATCTGACGGCAGTTTTCTCGGGCATTTGGGCCTCTTCGAATAAGTGTGCTGTGCGTACATCTGCAAGCATTCACCTGTCGAGGTCAAATGACTGGTGGTGCTCATCTCCCCCCGTGCTACTGCTGCTGCCTCCCGTGAATGCTCATGTGCCTGCGTGCCCCTGTACAGGCACAGATGCACGCGCGCAACACCTGATCCCGCATCCTAATTATTTTTCGCCCGGTTCTCTGAGTTGTTCTGCTTCTGGCTGATGAATGGGAAAGTGTAGTAGTGCTGTTTCATTTCACCAGCCTCTCAAGTGTGGAAATTATGGTAAATTTGAGAACAAGCCAGATTAGATTGATAGTTACACCTCCTCCTTTAATTAGCCAACCACAGGATCTGTGGAGGCAAAGGCCGGGGGGGTGTGTCGGTGTATATAAGGTGTATTGTCTATGTGAAAGATTAATCAAAAGGAGTTGCTTGAGGTGGGAAGGCTTTTCCGGAGAGGTTCCACATGTTGTCAGGTAGTCCCTCTGAATGGCAGCTTCCGGTTCGGTCCCTTAGCTTTCGGAAGTGACATTTAGTCTGATATGTGCCAGCCGTGCAATCTACCTAGCCCCGCAAAGTGCAAATATTAACCTAAATGCATATTAAGATACTGTGTGTTAGCTCCTGAACTGAAATAGAGAGCGGGTGTTCCAGCGGAGGCAAGCCAATCGTGTTGATTTAGAGTGGCTTGAGGATTTGGCCCATTACCGCTTCTTTATACACTTTTAAAAAGAAATGCCAACTCGATAGTTTAGGCTTTAACTGGAACATGGCAAGTAATTGTATGTTTTGGCGGACCCCTAGTAATGTTGCAGAATCTTTCTCAGAAGTTGTTCCATGGGATAGCCGATTCCTCAGGTAAGAGCTACTTGTTTGTTCAATCCTCCATCTTAGGCCTGCTCCTCATGTGCATCCTCCTTCTCGCAGCGATTTCCTAGGAACAGATTTCGAAGAACAGCTCTGATCACAGAATCACAGATTGGTTAGGGTTGGAAAGGAGCTCTGGAGATCATCCAGTCCAACCCCCCTGCCAGAGCAGGGTCACCTACAGCAGGTTGCACAGGATGACCTCCAGGCGGGTTTTGAATGTCTCTGGGGTGGGAGACTCTACCGCCTCCCTGGGCAGCCTGTTCCAGCGCTCTGCCACCCTCAAAGTAAAGAAGTTCCTCCTCATGCTTTGATAGAAGTTCCTAGGTTCCAGTTTGTACCCGTTACCTCTTGTCCTGGATCATCTTTGATGATCCAGGACAAGAGGTAACGGGCACCAATTGGAACGTAGGAACTTGAACTTGAACTGGAAGGTAGGAACTTGAACTTGAACATAGGATTATCCTTGATGATTCAGGATAGCTGTGTGTCTGACCAGTCTGTCTTTCGAAGGAGGTCCTGGGCCAGCTCCAGCCATGCTGTGCTGAGCAGAGCCCCTGGCAGCAGCCCCACAGCTCACTCCCAGTGTGCCTGAATGGAAAAGGTACCAAAGTTGCTCCAACACTTTCTGAAAAACTCTATAGTGTTACCCCACAAGCGCAAAGCGACGGCAAAGCCCGTGAAATGACACCGGTGCTTCCAGAAAATGTCAAGCTTCCTGCCCAAGGGTGACATGCCATGCGGTGGGGTCAGGGCCACGCGCTGAGCACCCAGTGCGCTGGGGTTGCCCCAGCGGTTCCTGAGCAGCTCCTGCAGTGCTGCCGCCGGTACCGTTCTGGCGGCAGTAGTTGTTTAAAAAGCCGTTGTTGTTTCCGGCGTAATCTGACGGCAGTTTTCTCGGGCATTTGGGCCTCTTCTAATAAGTGTGCTGTGAGTACATCTGCAAGCATTCACCTGTCGAGGTCAAATGACTGGTGGTGCTCATCTGCCCCCGTGCTACTGCTGCTGCCTCCCGTGAATGCTCATGTGCCTGCGTGCCCCTGTACAGGCACAGATGCACGCGCGCAACACCTGATCCCGCATCCTAATTATTTTTCGCCCGGTTCTCGGAGTTGTTCTGCTTCCGGCTGATGAATGGGAAAGTGTAGTAGTGCTGTTTCATTTCACCAGCCTCTCAAGTGTGGAAATTATGGTAAATTTGAGAACAAGCCAGATTAGATTGATAGTTACACCTCCTCCTTTAATTAGCCAACCACAGGATCTGTGGAGGCAAAGGCCGGGGGGGTGTGTCGGTGTATATAACATGTATTGTCTATGTGAAAGATTAATCAAAAGGAGTTGCTTGAGGTGGGAAGGCTTTCCGGAGAGGTTCCACATGTTGTCAGGTAGTCCCTCTGAATGGCAGCTTCCGGTTCGGTCCCTTAGCTTTCGGAAGTGACATTTAGTCTGATATGTGCCAGCCGTGCAATCTACCTAGCCCTGCAAAGTGCAAATATTAACCTAAATGCATATTAAGATACTGTGTGTTAGCTCCTGAACTGAAATAGAGAGCGGGTGTTCCAGGGGAGGCAAGCAAATCGTGTTGATTTACAGTGGCTTGAGGATTTGGCCCATTACCGCTTCTTTATACACTTTTAAAAAGAAATGCCAACTCGATAGTTTAGGCTTTAACTGGAACATGGCAAGTAGTTGTATGTTTTGGCGGACCCCTAGTAATGTTGCAGAATCTTTCTCAGAAGTTGTTCCATGGGATAGCCGATTCCTCAGGTAAGAGCTACTTGTTTGTTCAATCCTCCATCTTAGGCCTGCTCCTCAGGTGCATCCTCCTTCTCGCAGCGATTTCCTAGGAACAGATTTCGAAGAACAGCTCTGATCACAGAATCACAGATTGGTTAGGGTTGGAAAGGAGCTCTGGAGATCATCCAGTCCAACCCCCCTGCCAGAGCAGGGTCACCTACAGCAGGTTGCACAGGATGACCTCCAGGCGGGTTTTGAATGTCTCTGGGGTGGGAGACTCTACCGCCTCCCTGGGCAGCCTGTTCCAGCGCTCTGCCACCCTCAAAGTAAAGAAGTTCCTCCTCATGCTTTGATAGAAGTTCCTACATTCCAGTTTGTACCCGTTACCTCTTGTCCTGTATCATCTTTGATGATCCAGGACAAGAGGTAACGGGCACCAATTGGAACGTAGGAACTTGAACTTGAACTGGAAGGTAGGAACTTGAACTTGAACATAGGATTATCCTTGATGATTCAGGATAGCGTTGTGTCTGACCAGTCTGTCTTTCGAAGGAGGTCCTGGGCCAGCTCCAGCCATGCTGTGCTGAGCAGAGCCCCTGGCAGCAGCCCCACAGCTCACTCCCAGTGTGCCTGAATGGAAAAGGTACCAAAGTTGCTCCAACACTTTCTGAAAAACTCTATAGTGTTACCCCACAAGCGCAAAGCGACGGCAAAGCCCGTGAAATGACACCGGTGCTTCCAGAAAATGTCAAGCTTCCTGCCCAAGGGTGACATGCCATGCGGTGGGGTCAGGGCCACGCGCTGAGCACCCAGTGCGCTGGGGTTGCCCCAGCGGTTCCTGAGCAGCTCCTGCAGTGCTGCCGCCGGTACCGTTCTGGCGGCTGTAGTTGTTTAAAAAGCCGTTGTTGTTTCCGGCGTAATCTGACGGCAGTTTTCTCGGGCATTTGGGCCTCTTCTAATAAGTGTGCTGTGAGTACATCTGCAAGCATTCACCTGTCGAGGTCAAATGACTGGTGGTGCTCATCTCCCCCCGTGCTACTGCTGCTGCCTCCCGTGAATGCTCATGTGCCTGCGTGCCCCTGTACAGGCACAGATGCACGCGCGCAACACCTGATCCCGCATCCTAATTATTTTTCGCCCGGTTCTCGGAGTTGTTCTGCTTCCGGCTGATGAATGGGAAAGTGTAGTAGTGCTGTTTCATTTCACCAGCCTCTCAAGTGTGGAAATTATGGTAAATTTGAGAACAAGCCAGATTAGATTGATAGTTACACCTCCTCCTTTAATTAGCCAACCACAGGATCTGTGGAGTCAAAGGCCGGGGGGGTGTGTCGGTGTATATAACGTGTATTGTCTATGTGAAAGATTAATCAAAAGGAGTTGCTTGAGGTAGGAAGGCTTTTCCGGAGAGGTTCCACATGTTGTCAGGTAGTCCCTCTGAATGGCAGCTTCCGGTTCGGTCCCTTAGCTTTCGGAAGTGACATTTAGTCTGATATGTGCCAGCCGTGCAATCTACCTAGCCCTGCAAAGTGCAAATATTAACCTAAATGCATATTAAGATAGTGTGTGTTAGCTCCTGAACTGCAATAGAGAGCGGGTGTTCCAGCGGAGGCAAGCAAATCGTGTTGATTTACAGTGGCTTGAGGATTTGGCCCATTACCGCTTCTTTATACACTTTTAAAAAGAAATGCCAACTCGATAGTTTAGGCTTTAACTGGAACATGGCAAGTAATTGTATGTTTTGGCGGACCCCTAGTAATGTTGCAGAATCTTTCTCTGAAGTTGTTCCATGGGATAGCCGATTCCTCAGGTAAGAGCTACTTGTTTGTTCAATCCTCCATCTTAGGCCTGCTCCTCAGGTGCATCCTCCTTCTCGCAGCGATTTCCTAGGAACAGATTTCGAAGAACAGCTCTGATCACAGAATCACAGATTGCTTTGGGTTGGAAAGGAGCTCTGGAGATCATCCAGTCCAACCCCCCTGCCAGAGCAGGGTCACCTACAGCAGGTTGCACAGGATGACCTCCAGGCGGGTTTTGAATGTCTCTGGGGTGGGAGACTCTACCGCCTCCCTGGGCAGCCTGTTCCAGCGCTCTGCCACCCTCAAAGTAAAGAAGTTCCTCCTCATGCTTTGATAGAAGTTCCTAGGTTCCAGTTTGTACCCGTTACCTCTTGTCCTGGATCATCTTTGATGATCCAGGACAAGAGGTAACGGGCACCAATTGGAACGTAGGAACTTGAACTTGAACTGGAAGGTAGGAACTTGAACTTGAACATAGGATTATCCTTGATGATTCAGGATAGCGTTGTGTCTGACCAGTCTGTCTTTCGAAGGAGGTCCTGGGCCAGCTCCAGCCATGCTGTGCTGAGCAGAGCCCCTGGCAGCAGCCCCACAGCTCACTCCCAGTGTGCCTGAATGGAAAAGGTACCAAAGTTGCTCCAACACTTTCTGAAAAACTCTATAGTGTTACCCCACAAGCGCAAAGCGACGGCAAAGCCCGTGAAATGACACCGGTGCTTCCAGAAAATGTCAAGCTTCCTGCCCAAGGGTGACATGCCATGCGGTGGGGTCAGGGCCACGCGCTGAGCACCCGGTGCGCTGGGGTTGCCCCAGCGGTTCCTGAGCAGCTCCTGCAGTGCTGCCGCCGGTACCGTTCTGGCGGCTGTAGTTGTTTAAAAAGCCGTTGTTGTTTCCGGCGTAATCTGACGGCAGTTTTCTCGGGCATTTGGGCCTCTTCTAATAAGTGTGCTGTGAGTACATCTGCAAGCATTCACCTGTCGAGGTCAAATGACTGGTGGTGCTCATCTGCCCCCGTGCTGCTGCTGCTGCCTCCCGTGAATGCTCATGTGCCTGCGTGCCCCTGTACAGGCACAGATGCACGCGCGCAACACCTGATCCCGCATCCTAATTATTTTTCGCCCGGTTCTCTGAGTTGTTCTGCTTCCGGCTGATGAATGGGAAAGTGTAGTAGTGCTGTTTCATTTCACCAGCCTCTCAAGTGTGGAAATTATGGTAAATTTGAGAACAAGCCAGATTAGATTGATAGTTACACCTCCTCCTTTAATTAGCCAACCACAGGATCTGTGGAGGCAAAGGCCGGGGGGGTGTGTCGGTGTATATAACGTGTATTGTCTATGTGAAAGATTAATCAAAAGGAGTTGCTTGAGGTGGGAAGGCTTTTCCGGAGAGGTTCCACATGTTGTCAGGTAGTCCCTCTGAATGGCAGCTTCCGGTTCGGTCCCTTAGCTTTCGGAAGTGACATTTAGTCTGATATGTGCCAGCCGTGCAATCTACCTAGCCCTGCAAAGTGCAAATATTAACCTAAATGCATATTAAGATAGTGTGTGTTAGCTCCTGAACTGAAATAGAGAGCGGGTGTTCCAGCGGAGGCAAGCAAATCGTGTTGATTTACAGTGGCTTGAGGATTTGGCCCATTACCGCTTCTTTATACACTTTTAAAAAGAAATGCCAACTCGATAGTTTAGGCTTTAACTGGAACATGGCAAGTAATTGTATGTTTTGGCGGACCCCTAGTAATGTTGCAGAATCTTTCTCTGAAGTTGTTCCATGGGATAGCCGATTCCTCAGGTAAGAGCTACTTGTTTGTTCAATCCTCCATCTTAGGCCTGCTCCTCAGGTGCATCCTCCTTCTCGCAGCGATTTCCTAGGAACAGATTTCAAAGAACAGCTCTGACCACAGAATCACAGATTGCTTTGGGTTGGAAAGGAGCTCTGGAGATCATCCAGTCCAACCCCCCTGCCAGAGCAGGGTCACCTACAGCAGGTTGCACAGGATGACCTCCAGGCGGGTTATGAATGTCTCTGGGGTGGGAGACTCTACCGCCTCCCTGGGCAGCCTGTTCCAGCGCTCTGCCACCCTCAAAGTAAAGAAGTTCCTCCTCATGCTTTGATAGAAGTTTCTTAGGTTCCCGTTTGTACCTGTTACCTCTTGTCCTGGATCATCTTTGATGATCCAGGACAAGAGGTAACGGGCACCAATTGGAACGTAGGAACTTGAACTTGAACTGGAAGGTAGGAACTTGAACTTGAACGTAGGATTATCCTTGATGATTCAGGATAGCTGTGTGTCTGACCAGTCTGTCTTTCGAAGGAGGTCCTGGGCCAGCTCCAGCCATGCTGTGCTGAGCAGAGCCCCTGGCAGCAGCCCCACAGCTCACTCCCAGTGTGCCTGAATGGAAAAGGTACCAAAGTTGCTCCAACACTTTCTGAAAAACTCTATAGTGTTACCCCACAAGCGCAAAGCGACGGCAAAGCCCGTGAAATGACACCAGTGCTTCCAGAAAATGTCAAGCTTCCTGCCCAAGGGTGACGTGCCATGCGGTGGGGTCAGGGCCACGCGCTGAGCACCCGGTGCGCTGGGGTTGCCCCAGCGGTTCCTGAGCAGCTCCTGCAGTGCTGCCGCCGGTACCGTTCTGGCGGCTGTAGTTGTTTAAAAAGCCGTTGTTGTTTCCGGCGTAATCTGACGGCAGTTTTCTCGGGCATTTGGGCCTCTTCTAATAAGTGTGCTGTGAGTACATCTGCAAGCATTCACCTGTCGAGGTCAAATGACTGGTGGTGCTCATCTGCCCCCGTGCTGCTGCTGCTGCCTCCCGTGAATGCTCATGTGCCTGCGTGCCCCTGTACAGGCACAGATGCACGCGCGCAACACCTGATCCCGCATCCTAATTATTTTTCGCCCGGTTCTCTGAGTTGTTCTGCTTCCGGCTGATGAATGGGAAAGTGTAGTAGTGCTGTTTCATTTCACCAGCCTCTCAAGTGTGGAAATTATGGTAAATTTGAGAACAAGCCAGATTAGATTGATAGTTACACCTCCTCCTTTAATTAGCCAACCACAGGATCTGTGGAGGCAAAGGCCGGGGGGGTGTTTCTGTGTATATAACATGTATTGTCTATGTGAAAGATTAATCAAAAGGAGTTGCTTGAGGTGGGAAGGCTTTTCCGGAGAGGTTCCACATGTTGTCAGGTAGTCCCTCTGAATGGCAGCTTCCGGTTCGGTCCCTTAGCTTTCGGAAGTGACATTTAGTCTGATATGTGCCATCCGTGCAATCTACCTAGCCCTGCAAAGTGCAAATATTAACCTAAATGCATATTAAGATACTGTGTGTTAGCTCCTGAACTGAAATAGAGAGCGGGTGTTCCAGCGGAGGCAAGCAAATCGTGTTGATTTACAGTGGCTTGCGGATTTGGCCCATTACCGCTTCTTTATACACTTTTAAAAAGAAACGCCAACTCGATAGTTTAGGCTTTAACTGGAACATGGCAAGTAATTGTATGTTTTGGCGGACCCCTAGTAATGTTGCAGAATCTTTCTCTGAAGTTGTTCCATGGGATAGCCGATTCCTCAGGTAAGAGCTACTTGTTTGTTCAATCCTCCATCTTAGGCCTGCTCCTCAGGTGCATCCTCCTTCTCGCAGCGATTTCCTAGGAACAGATTTCGAAGAACAGCTCTGATCACAGAATCACAGATTGGTTAGGGTTGGAAAGGAGCTCTGGAGATCATCCAGCCCAACCCCCCTGCCAGAGCAGGGTCACCTACAGCAGGTTGCACAGAATGACTTCCAGGCTGGTTTTGAATGTTTCTGGGGTCGGAGACTCTACCGCCTCCCTGGGCAGCCTGTTCCAGCGCTCTGCCACCCTCAAAGTAAAGAAGTTCCTCCTCATGCTTTGATAGAAGTTCCTAGGTTCCAGTTTGCACCCGTTACCTCTTGTCCTGGATCATCTTTGATGATCCAGGACAAGAGGTAACGGGCACCAATTGGAACGTAGGAACTTGAACTTGAACTGGAAGGTAGGAACTTGAACTTGAACATAGGATTATCCTTGATGATTCAGGATAGCTGTGTGTCTGACCAGTCTGTCTTTCGAAGGAGGTCCTGGGCCAGCTCCAGCCATGCTGTGCTGAGCAGAGCCCCTGGCAGCAGCCCCACAGCTCACTCCCAGTGTGCCTGAATGGAAAAGGTACCAAAGTTGCTCCAACACTTTCTGAAAAACTCTATAGTGTTACCCCACAAGCGCAAAGCGACGGCAAAGCCTGTGAAATGACACCGGTGCTTCCAGAAAATGTCAAGCTTCCTGCCCAAGGGTGACATGCCATGCGGTGGGGTCAGGGCCACGCGCTGAGCACCCGGTGCGCTGGGGTTGCCCCAGCGGTTCCTGAGCAGCTCCTGCAGTGCTGCCGCCGGTACCGTTCTGGCGGCAGTAGTTGTTTAAAAAGCCATTGTTGTTTCCGGCGTAATCTGACGGCAGTTTTCTCGGGCATTTGGGCCTCTTCTAATAAGTGTGCTGTGAGTACATCTGCAAGCATTCACCTGTCGAGGTCAAATGACTGGTGGTGCTCATCTGCCCCCCGTGCTACTGCTGCTGCCTCCCGTGAATGCTCATGTGCCTGCGTGCCCCTGTACAGGCACAGATGCACGCGCGCAACACCTGATCCCGCATCCTAATTATTTTTCGCCCGGTTCTCGGAGTTGTTCTGCTTCCGGCTGATGAATGGGAAAGTGTAGTAGTGCTGTTTCATTTCACCAGCCTCTCAAGTGTGGAAATTATGGTAAATTTGAGAACAAGCGAGATTAGATTGATAGTTACACCTCCTCCTTTAATTAGCCAACCACAGGATCTGTGGAGGCAAAGGCCAGGGGGGTGTGTCGGTGTATATGACGTGTATTGTCTATGTGAAAGATTAATCAAAAGGAGTTGCTTGAGGTGGGAAGGCTTTTCCGGAGAGGTTCCACATGTTGTCAGGTAGTCCCTCTGAATGGCAGCTTCCGGTTCGGTCCCTTAGCTTTCGGAAGTGACATTTAGTCTGATATGTGCCAGCCGTGCAATCTACCTAGCCCTGCAAAGTGCAAATATTAACCTAAATGCATATTAAGATACTGTGTGTTAGCTCCTGAACTGAAATAGAGAGCGGGTGTTCCAGCGGAGGCAAGCAAATCGTGTTGATTTACAGTGGCTTGAGGATTTGGCCCATTACCGCTTCTTTATACACTTTTAAAAAGAAATGCCAACTCGATAGTTTAGGCTTTAACAGGAACATGGCAAGTAATTGTATGTTTTGGCGGACCCCTAGTAATGTTGCAGAATCTTTCTCAGAAGTTGTTCCATGGGATAGCCGATTCCTCAGGTAAGAGCTACTTGTTTGTTCAATCCTCCATCTTAGGCCTGCTCCTCAGGTGCATCCTCCTTCTCGCAGCGATTTCCTAGGAACAGATTTCGAAGAACAGCTCTGATCACAGAATCACAGATTGGTTAGGGTTGGAAAGGAGCTCTGGAGATCATCCAGTCCAACCCCCCTGCCAGAGCAGGGTCACCTACAGCAGGTTGCACAGGATGACCTCCAGGCGGGTTTTGAATGTCTTTGGGGTGGGAGACTCTACCGCCTCCCTGGGCAGCCTGTTCCAGCGCTCTGCCACCCTCAAAGTAAAGAAGTTCCTCCTCATGCTTTGATAGAAGTTCCTAGGTTCCAGTTTGCACCCGTTACCTCTTGTCCTGGATCATCTTTGATGATCCAGGACAAGAGGTAACGGGCACCAATTGGAACGTAGGAACTTGAACTTGAACTGGAAGGTAGGAACTTGAACTTGAACATAGGATTATCCTTGATGATTCAGGATAGCTGTGTGTCTGACCAGTCTGTCTTTCGAAGGAGGTCCTGGACCAGCTCCAGCCATGCTGTGCTGAGCAGAGCCCCTGGCAGCAGCCCCACAGCTCACTCCCAGTGTGCCTGAATGGAAAAGGTACCAAAGTTGCTCCAACACTTTCTGAAAAACTCTATAGTGTTACCCCACAAGCGCAAAGCGACGGCAAAGCTCGTGAAATGACACCGGTGCTTCCAGAAAATGCCAAGCTTCCTGCCCAAGGGTGACATGCCATGCGGTGGGGTCAGGGCCACGCGCTGAGCACCCGGTGCGCTGGGGTTGCCCCAGCGGTTCCTGAGCAGCTCCTGCAGTGCTGCCGCCGGTACCGTTCTGGCGGCTGTAGTTGTTTAAAAAGCCGTTGTTGTTTCCGGCGTAATCTGACGGCAGTTTTCTCGGGCATTTGGGCCTCTTCTAATAAGTGTGCTGTGAGTACATCTGCAAGCATTCACCTGTCGAGGTCAAATGACTGGTGGTGCTCATCTGCCCCCGTGCTACTGCTGCTGCCTCCCGTGAATGCTCATGTGCCTGCGTGCCCCTGTACAGGCAAAAAAGCACGCGCGCAACACCTGATCCCGCATCCTAATTATTTTTCGCCCGGTTCTCGGAGTTGTTCTGCTTCCGGCTGATGAATGGGAAAGTGTAGTAGTGCTGTTTCATTTCACCAGCCTCTCAAGTGTGGAAATTATGGTAAATTTGAGAACAAGCCAGATTAGATTGATAGTTACACCTCCTCCTTTAATTAGCCAACCACAGGATCTGTGGAGGCAAAGGCCGGGGGGGTGTGTCGGTGTATATAACGTGTATTGTCTATGTGAAAGATTAATCAAAAGGAGTTGCTTGAGGTGGGAAGGCTTTTCCGGAGAGGTTCCACATGTTGTCAGGTAGTCCCTCTGAATGGCAGCTTCCGGTTCGGTCCCTTAGCTTTCGGAAGTGACATTTAGTCTGATATGTGCCAGCCGTGCAATCTACCTAGCCCTGCAAAGTGCAAATATTAACCTAAATGCATATTAAGATACTGTGTGTTAGCTCCTGAACTGCAATAGAGAGCGGGTGTTCCAGCGGAGGCAAGCAAATCGTGTTGATTTACAGTGGCTTGAGGATTTGGCCCATTACCGCTTCTTTATACACTTTTAAAAAGAAATGCCAACTCGATAGTTTAGGCTTTAACTGGAACATGGCAAGTAATTGTATGTTTTGGCGGACCCCTAGTAATGTTGCAGAATCTTTCTCAGAAGTTGTTCCGTGGGATAGCCGATTCCTCAGGTAAGAGCTACTTGTTTGTTCAATCCTCCATCTTAGGCCTGCTCCTCAGGTGCATCCTCCTTCTCGCAGCGATTTCCTAGGAACAGATTTCGAAGAACAGCTCTGATCACAGAATCACAGATTGGTTAGGGTTGGAAAGGAGCTCTGGAGATCATGTAGTCCAACCCCCCTGCCAGAGCAGGGTCACCTACAGCAGGTTGCACAGGATGACCTCCAGGCGGGTTTTGAATGTTTCTGGGGTGGGAGACTCTACCGCCTCCCTGGGCAGCCTGTTCCAGCGCTCTGCCACCCTCAAAGTAAAGAAGTTCCTCCTCATGCTTTGATAGAAGTTCCTAGGTTCCAGTTTGTACCCGTTACCTCTTGTCCTGGATCATCTTTGATGATCCAGGACAAGAGGTAACGGGCACCAATTGGAACGTAGGAACTTGAACTTGAACTGGAACGTAGGAACTTGAACATAGGATTATCCTTGATGATTCAGGATAGCTGTGTGTCTGACCAGTCTGTCTTTCGAAGGAGGTCCTGGGCCAGCTCCAGCCATGCTGTGCTGAGCAGAGCCCCTGGCAGCAGCCCCACACCTCACTCCCAGTGTGCCTGAATGGAAAAGGTACCAAAGTTGCTCCAACACTTTCTGAAAAACTCTATAGTGTTACCCCACAAGCGCAAAGCGACGGCAAAGCCCGTGAAATGACACCGGTGCTTCCAGAAAATGTAAAGCTTCCTGCCCAAGGGTGACATGCCATGCGGTGGGGTCAGGGCCACGCGCTGAGCACCCGGTGCGCTGGGGTTGCCCCAGCGGTTCCTGAGCAGCTCCTGCAGTGCTGCCGCCGGTACCGTTCTGGCGGCTGTAGTTGTTTAAAAAGCCGTTGTTGTTTCCGGCGTAATCTGACGGCAGTTTTCTCGGGCATTTGGGCCTCTTCTAATAAGTGTGCTGTGAGTACATCTGCAAGCATTCACCTGTCGAGGTCAAATGACTGGTGGTGCTCATCTCCCCCCGTGCTACTGCTGCTGCCTCCCGTGAATGCTCCTGTGCCTGCGTGCCCCTGTACAGGCACAGATGCACGCGCGCAACACCTGATCCTGCATCCTAATTATTTTTCGCCCGGTTCTCGGAGTTGTTCTGCTTCCGGCTGATGAATGGGAAAGTGTAGTAGTGCTGTTTCATTTCACCAGCCTCTCAAGTGTGGAAATTATGGTAAATTTGAGAACAAGCCAGATTAGATTGATAGTTACACCTCCTCCTTTAATTAGCCAACCACAGGATCTGTGGAGGCAAAGGCCGGGGGGGTGTGTCGGTGTATATAACGTGTATTGTCTATGTGAAAGATTAATCAAAAGGAGTTGCTTGAGGTGGGAAGGCTTTTCCGGAGAGGTTCCACATGTTGTCAGGTAGTCCCTCTGAATGGCAGCTTCCGGTTCGGTCCCTTAGCTTTCGGAAGTGACATTTAGTCTGATATGTGCCAGCCGTGCAATCTACCTAGCCCTGCAAAGTGCAAATATTAACCTAAATGCATATTAAGATACTGTGTGTTAGCTCCTGAACTGAAATAGAGAGCGGGTGTTCCAGCGGAGGCAAGCAAATCGTGTTGATTTACAGTGGCTTGAGGATTTGGCCCATTACCGCTTCTTTATACACTTTTAAAAAGAAATGCCAACTCGATATTTTGCTTTAACTGGAACATGGCAAGTAATTGTATGTTTTGGCGGACCCCTAGTAATGTTGCAGAATCTTTCTCAGAAGTTGTTCCATGGGATAGCCGATTCCTCAGGTAAGAGCTACTTGTTTGTTCAATCCTCCATCTTAGGCCTGCTCCTCAGGTGCGTCCTTCTTCTCGCAGCGATTTCCTAGGAACAGATTTCGAAGAACAGCTCTGATCACAGAATCACAGATTGGTTAGGGTTGGAAAGGAGCTCTGGAGATCATCCAGTCCAACCCCCCTGCCAGAGCAGGGTCACCTACAGCAGGTTGCACAGGATGACCTCCATGCGGGTTTTGAATGTTTCTGGGGTGGGAGACTCTACCGCCTCCCTGGGCAGCCTGTTCCAGCGCTCTGCCACCCTCAAAGTAAAGAAGTTCCTCCTCATGCTTTGATAGAAGTTCCTAGGTTCCAGTTTGTACCCGTTACCTCTTGTCCTGGATCATCTTTGATGATCCAGGACAAGAGGTAACGGGCACCAATTGGAACGTAGGAACTTGAACTTGAACTGGAACGTAGGAACTTGAACATAGGATTATCCTTGATGATTCAGGATAGCTGTGTGTCTGACCAGTCTGTCTTTCGAAGGAGGTCCTGGGCCAGCTCCAGCCATGCTGTGCTGAGCAGAGCCCCTGGCAGCAGCCCCACACCTCACTCCCAGTGTGCCTGAATGGAAAAGGTACCAAAGTTGCTCCAACACTTTCTGAAAAACTCTATAGTATTACCCCACAAGCGAAAAGCGACAGCAAAGCCCGTGAAATGACACCGGTGCTTCCAGAAAATGTCAAGCTTCCTGCCCAAGGGTGACATGCCATGCGGTGGGATCAGGGCCACGCGCTGAGCACCTGGTGCGCTGGGGTTGCCCCAGCGGTTCCTGAGCAGCTCCTGCAGTGCTGCCGCCGGTACCGTTCTGGCGGCTGTAGTTGTTTAAAAAGCCGTTGTTGTTTCCGGCGTAATCTGACGGCAGTTTTCTCGGGCATTTGGGCCTCTTCTAATAAGTGTGCTGTGAGTACATCTGCAAGCATTCACCTGTCGAGGTCAAATGACTGGTGGTGCTCATCTCCCCCCGTGCTACTGCTGCTGCCTCCCGTTCAATCCTCCATCTTAGGCCTGCTCCTCAGGTGCATCCTCCTTCTCGCAGCGATTTCCTAGGAACAGATTTCGAAGAACAGCTCTGATCACAGAATCACAGATTGGTTGGGGTTGGAAAGGAGCTCTGGAGATCATGTAGTCCAACCCCCCTGCCAGAGCAGGGTCACCTACAGCAGATTGCACAGGATGACCTCCAGGCGGGTTTTGAATGTTTCTGGGGTGGGAGACTCTACCGCCTCCCTGGGCAGCCTGTTCCAGCGCTCTGCCACCCTCAAAGTAAAGAAGTTCCTCCTCATGCTTTGATAGAAGTTCCTAGGTTCCAGTTTGTACCCGTTACCTCTTGTCCTGGATCATCTTTGATGATCCAGGACAAGAGGTAACGGGCACCAATTGGAACGTAGGAACTTGAACTTGAACTGGAACGTAGGAACTTGAACATAGGATTATCCTTGATGATTCAGGATAGCTGTGTGTCTGACCAGTCTGTCTTTCGAAGGAGGTCCTGGGCCAGCTCCAGCCATGCTGTGCTGAGCAGAGCCCCTGGCAGCAGCCCCACACCTCACTCCCAGTGTGCCTGAATGGAAAAGGTACCAAAGTTGCTCCAACACTTTCTGAAAAACTCTATAGTGTTACCCCACAAGCGCAAAGCGACGGCAAAGCCCGTGAAATGACACCGGTGCTTCCAGAAAATGTCAAGCTTCCTGCCCAAGGGTGACATGCCATGCGGTGGGGTCAGGGCCACGCGCTGAGCACCCGGTGCGCTGGGGTTGCCCCAGCGGTTCCTGAGCAGCTCCTGCAGTGCTGCCGCCGGTACCGTTCTGGCGGCTGTAGTTGTTTAAAAAGCCGTTGTTGTTTCCGGCGTAATCTGACGGCAGTTTTCTCGGGCATTTGGGCCTCTTCTAATAAGTGTGCTGTGAGTACATCTGCAAGCATTCACCTGTCGAGGTCAAATGACTGGTGGTGCTCATCTGCCCCCGTGCTACTGCTGCTGCCTCCCGTGAATGCTCATGTGCCTGCGTGCCCCTGTACAGGCACAGATGCACGCGCGCAACACCTGATCCCGCATCCTAATTATTTTTCGCCCGGTTCTCGGAGTTGTTCTGCTTCCGGCTGATGAATGGGAAAGTGTAGTAGTGCTGTTTCATTTCACCAGCCTCTCAAGTGTGGAAATTATGGTAAATTTGAGAACAAGCCAGATTAGATTGATAGTTACACCTCCTCCTTTAATTAGCCAACCACAGGATCTGTGGAGGCAAAGGCCGGGGGGGTGTGTCGGTGTATATAACGTGTATTGTCTATGTGAAAGATTAATCAAAAGGAGTTGCTTGAGGTGGGAAGGCTTTTCCGGAGAGGTTCCACATGTTGTCAGGTAGTCCCTCTGAATGGCAGCTTCCGGTTCGGTCCCTTAGCTTTCGGAAGTGACATTTAGTCTGATATGTGCCAGCCGTGCAATCTACCTAGCCCTGCAAAGTGCAAATATTAACATAAATGCATATTAAGATACTGTGTGTTAGCTCCTGAACTGCAATAGAGAGCGGGTGTTCCAGCGGAGGCAAGCAAATCATGTTGATTTACAGTGGCTTGCGGATTTGGCCCATTACCGCTTCTTTATACACTTTTAAAAAGAAATGCCAACTCGATAGTTTAGGCTTTAACTGGAACATGGCAAGTAATTGTATGTTTTGGCGGACCCCTAGTAATGTTGCAGAATCTTTCTCAGAAGTTGTTCCATGGGATAACCGATTCCTCAGGTAAGAGCTACTTGTTTGTTCAATCCTCCATCTTAGGCCTGCTCCTCAGGTGCATCCTCCTTCTCGCAGCGATTTCCTAGGAACAGATTTCGAAGAACAGCTCTGATCACAGAATCACAGATTGGTTAGGGTTGGAAAGGAGCTCTGGAGATCATCCAGCCCAACCCCCCTGCCAGAGCAAGGTCACCTACAGCAGGTTGCACAGGATGACCTCCAGGCGGGTTTTGAATGTTTCTGGGGTCGGAGACTCTACCGCCTCCCTGGGCAGCCTGTTCCAGCGCTCTGCCACCCTCAAAGTAAAGAAGTTCCTCCTCATGCTTTGATAGAAGTTCCTAGGTTCCAGTTTGTACCCGTTACCTCTTGTCCTGGATCATCTTTGATGATCCAGGACAAGAGGTAACGGGCACCAATTGGAACGTAGGAACTTGAACTTGAACTGGAACGTAGGAACTTGAACATAGGATTATCCTTGATGATTCAGGATAGCTGTGTGTCTGACCAGTCTGTCTTTCGAAGGAGGTCCTGGGCCAGCTCCAGCCATGCTGTGCTGAGCAGAGCCCCTGGCAGCAGCCCCACACCTCACTCCCAGTGTGCCTGAATGGAAAAGGTACCAAAGTTGCTCCAACACTTTCTGAAAAACTCTACAGTGTTACCCCACAAGCGCAAAGCGACGGTAAAGCCCGTGAAATGACACCGGTGCTTCCAGAAAATGTCAAGCTTCCTGCCCAAGGGTGACATGCCATGCGGTGGGGTCAGGGCCACGCGCTGAGCACCCGGTGCGCTGGGGTTGCCCCAGCGGTTCCTGAGCAGCTCCTGCAGTGCTGCCGCCGGTACCGTTCTGGCGGCTGTAGTTGTTTAAAAAGCCGTTGTTGTTTCCGGCGTAATCTGACGGCAGTTTTCTCGGGCATTTGGGCCTCTTCTAATAAGTGTGCTGTGAGTACATCTGCAAGCATTCACCTGTCGAGGTCAAATGACTGGTGGTGCTCATCTGCCCCCGTGCTACTGCTGCTGCCTCCCGTGAATGCTCATGTGCCTGCGTGCCCCTGTACAGGCACAGATGCACGCGCGCAACACCTGATCCCGCATCCTAATTATTTTTCGCCCGGTTCTCGGAGTTGTTCTGCTTCCGGCTGATGAATGGGAAAGTGTAGTAGTGCTGTTTCATTTCACCAGCCTCTCAAGTGTGGAAATTATGGTAAATTTGAGAACAAGCCAGATTAGATTGATAGTTACACCTCCTCCTTTAATTAGCCAACCACAGGATCTGTGGAGGCAAAGGCCGGGGGGGTGTGTCGGTGTATATAAGGTGTATTGTCTATGTGAAAGATTAATCAAAAGGAGTTGCTTGAGGTGGGAAGGCTTTTCTGGAGAGGTTCCACATGTTGTCAGGTAGTCCCTCTGAATGGCAGCTTCCGGTTCGGTCCCTTAGCTTTCGGACGTGACATTTAGTCTGATATGTGCCAGCCGTGCAATCTACCTAGCCCTGCAAAGTGCAAATATTAACCTAAATGCATATTAAGATACTGTGTGTTAGCTCCTGAACTGAAATAGAGAGCGGGTGTTCCAGCGGAGGCAAGCAAATCGTGTTGATTTACAGTGGCTTGAGGATTTGGCCCATTACCGCTTCTTTATACACTTTTAAAAAGAAATGCCAACTCGATAGTTTAGGCTTTAACTGGAACATGGCAAGTAATTGTATGTTTTGGCGGACCCCTAGTAATGTTGCAGAATCTTTCTCAGAAGTTGTTCCATGGGATAGCCGATTCCTCAGGTAAGAGCTACTTGTTTGTTCAATCCTCCATCTTAGGCCTGCTCCTCAGGTGCATCCTCCTTCTCGCAGCGATTTCCTAGGAACAGATTTCGAAGAACAGCTCTGATCACAGAATCACAGATTGGTTAGGGTTGGAAAGGAGCTCTGGAGATCATCCAGTCCAACCCCCCTGCCAGAGCAGGGTCACCTACAGCAGGTTGCACAGGATGACCTCCAGGCGGGTTTTGAATGTCTCTGGGGTGGGAGACTCTACCGCGTCGCTGGGCAGCCTCTTCCAGCGCTCTGCCACCCTCAAAGTAAAGAAGTTCCTCCTCATGCTTTGATAGAACTTCCTAGGTTCCAGTTAGCACCCGTTACCTCTTGTCCTGGATCATCAAAGATGATCCAGGACAAGAGGTAACGGGCACCAATTGGAACGTAGGAACTTGAACTTGAACTGGAACGTAGGAGTTTGAATATGGGATTATCCTTGATGATTCAGGATAGCTGTGTGTCTGACCAGTCTGTCTTTCGAAGGAGGTCCTGGGCCAGCTCCAGCCATGCTGTGCTGAGCAGAGCCCCTGGCAGCAGCCCCACAGCTCACTCCCAGTGTGCCTGAATGGAAAAGGTACCAAAGTTGCTCCAACACTTTCCGAAAAACTCTATAGTGTTACCCCACAAGCGCAAAGCGACGGCAAAGCCCGTGAAATGACACCGGTGCTTCCAGAAAATGTCAAGCTTCCTGCCCAAGGGTGACATGCCATGCGGTGGGGTCAGGGCCACGCGCTGAGCACCCGGTGCGCTGGGGTTGCCCCAGCGGTTCCTGAGCAGCTCCTGCAGTGCTGCCGCCGGTACCGTTCTGGCGGCTGTAGTTGTTTAAAAAGCCGTTGTTGTTTCCGGCGTAATCTGACGGCAGTTTTCTCGGGCATTTGGGCCTCTTCGAATAAGTGTGCTGTGAGTACATCTGCAAGCATTCACCTGTCGAGGTCAAATGACTGGTGGTGCTCATCTGCCCCCGTGCTACTGCTGCTGCCTCCCGTGAATGCCCATGTGCCTGCGTGCTCCTGTACAGGCACAGATGCACGCGCGCAACACCTGATCCCGCATCCTAATTATTTTTCGCCCGGTTCTCGGAGTTGTTCTGCTTCCGGCTGATGAATGGGAAAGTGTAGTAGTGCTGTTTCATTTCACCAGCCTCTCAAGTGTGGAAATTATGGTAAATTTGGGAACAAGCCAGATTAGATTGATAGTTACACCTCCTTTTTTAATTAGCCAACCACAGGATCTGTGGAGGCAAAGGCCGGGGGGGTGTGTCGGTGTATATAACGTGTATTGTCTATGTGAAAGATTAATCAAAAGGAGTTGCTTGAGGTGGGAAGGCTTTTCCGGAGAGGTTCCACATGTTGTCAGGTAGTCCCTCTGAATGGCAGCTTCCGGTTCGGTCCCTTAGCTTTCGGACGTGACATTTAGTCTGATATGTGCCAGCCGTGCAATCTACCTAGCCCTGCAAAGTGCAAATATTAACCTAAATGCATATTAAGATACTGTGTGTTAGCTCCTGAACTGAAATAGAGAGCGGGTGTTCCAGCGGAGGCAAGCAAATCGTGTTGATTTACAGTGGCTTGAGGATTTGGCCCATTACCGCTTCTTTATACACTTTTAAAAAGAAATGCCAACTCGATAGTTTAGGCTTTAACTGGAACATGGCAAGTAATTGTATGTTTTGGCGGACCCCTAGTAATGTTGCAGAATCTTTCTCAGAAGTTGTTCCATGGGATAGCCGATTCCTCAGGTAAGAGCTACTTGTTTGTTCAATCCTCCATCTTAGGCCTGCTCCTCAGGTGCATCCTCCTTCTCGCAGCGATTTCCTAGGAACAGATTTCGAAGAACAGCTCTGATCACAGAATCACAGATTGGTTAGGGTTGGAAAGGAGCTCTGGAGATCATCCAGTCCAACCCCCCTGCCAGAGCAGGGTCACCTACAGCAGGTTGCACAGGATGACCTCCAGGCGGGTTTTGAATGTCTCTGGGGTGGGAGACTCTACCGCCTCGCTGGGCAGCCTCTTCCAGCGCTCTGCCACCCTCAAAGTAAAGAAGTTCCTCCTCATGCTTTGATAGAAGTTCCTAGGTTCCAGTTAGCACCCGTTACCTCTTGTCCTGGATCATCAAAGATGATCCAGGACAAGAGGTAACGGGCACCAATTGGAACGTAGGAACTTGAACTTGAACTGGAACGTAGGAACTTGAATATGGGATTATCCTTGATGATTCAGGATAGCTGTGTGTCTGACCAGTCTGTCTTTCGAAGGAGGTCCTGGGCCAGCTCCAGCCATGCTGTGCTGAGCAGAGCCCCTGGCAGCAGCCCCACAGCTCACTCCCAGTGTGCCTGAATGGAAAAGGTACCAAAGTTGCTCCAACACTTTCCGAAAAACTCTATAGTGTTACCCCACAAGCGCAAAGCGACGGCAAAGCCCGTGAAATGACACCGGTGCTTCCAGAAAATGTCAAGCTTCCTGCCCAAGGGTGACATGCCATGCGGTGGGGTCAGGGCCACGCGCTGAGCACCCGGTGCGCTGGGGTTGCCCCAGCGGTTCCTGAGCAGCTCCTGCAGTGCTGCCGCCGGTACCGTTCTGGCGGCTGTAGTTGTTTAAAAAGCCGTTGTTGTTTCCGGCGTAATCTGACGGCAGTTTTCTCGGGCATTTGGGCCTCTTCTAATAAGTGTGCTGTGAGTACATCTGCAAGCATTCACCTGTCGAGGTCAAATGACTGGTGGTGCTCATCTGCCCCCGTGCTACTGCTGCTGCCTCCCGTGAATGCTCATGTGCCTGCGTGCCCCTGTACAGGCACAGATGCACGCGCGCAACACCTGATCCCGCATCCTAATTATTTTTCGCCCGGTTCTCTGAGTTGTTCTGCTTCCAGCTGATGAATGGGAAAGTGTAGTAGTGCTGTTTCATTTCACCAGCCTCTCAAGTGTGGAAATTATGGTAAATTTGAGAACAAGCCAGATTAGATTGATAGTTACACCTCCTCCTTTAATTAGCCAACCACAGGATCTGTGGAGGCAAAGGCCGGGGGGGTGTGTCGTTGTATATAACGTGTATTTTCTATGTGAAAGATTAATCAAAAGGAGTTGCTTGAGGTGGGAAGGCTTTTCCGGAGAGGTTCCACATGTTGTCAGGTAGTCCCTCTGAATGGCAGCTTCCGGTTCGGTCCCTTAGCTTTCGGAAGTGACATTTAGTCTGATATGTGCCAGCCGTGCAATCTACCTAGCCCTGCAAAGTGCAAATATTAACCTAAATGCATATTAAGATACTGTGTGTTAGCTCCTGAACTGAAATAGAGAGCGGGTGTTCCAGCGGAGGCAAGCAAATCGTGTTGATTTACAGTGGCTTGAGGATTTGGCCCATTACCGCTTCTTTATACACTTTTAAAAAGAAATGCCAACTCGATAGTTTAGGCTTTAACTGGAACATGGCAAGTAATTGTATGTTTTGGCGGACCCCTAGTAATGTTGCAGAATCTTTCTCAGAAGTTGTTCCATGGGATAGCCGATACCTCAGGTAAGAGCTACTTGTTTGTTCAATCCTCCATCTTAGGCCTGCTCCTCAGGTGCGTCCTCCTACTCGCAGCGATTTCCTAGGAACAGATTTCGAAGAACAGCTCTGATCACAGAATCACAGATTGGTTAGGGTTGGAAAGGAGCTCTGGAGATCATCCAGCTAAACCCCCCTGCCAGAGCAGGGTCACCTACAGCAGGTTGCACAGGATGACCTCCAGGCGGGTTTTGAATGTTTCTGGGGTGGGAGACTCTACCGCCTCCCTGGGCAGCCTGTTCCAGCGCTCTGCCACCCTCAAAGTAAAGAAGTTCCTCCTCATGCTTTGATAGAAGTTCCTACGTTCCAGTTTGTACCCGTTACCTCTTGTCCTGGATCATCTTTGATGATCCAGGACAAGAGGTAACGGGCACCAATTGGAACGTAGGAACTTGAACTTGAACTGGAACGTAGGAGCTTGAACATAGGATTATCCTTGATGATTCAGGATAGCTGTGTGTCTGACCAGTCTGTCTTTCGAAGGAGGTCCTGGGCCAGCTCCAGCCATGCTGTGCTGAGCAGAGCCCCTGGCAGCAGCCCCACAGCTCACTCCCAGTGTGCCTGAATGGAAAAGGTACCAAAGTTGCTCCAACACTTTCCGAAAAACTCTATAGTGTTACCCCACAAGCGCAAAGCGACGGCAAAGCCCGTGAAATGACACCGGTGCTTCCAGAAAATGTCAAGCTTCCTGCCCAAGGGTGACATGCCATGCGGTGGGGTCAGGGCCACGCGCTGAGCACCCGGTGCGCTGGGGTTGCCCCAGCGGTTCCTGAGCAGCTCCTGCAGTGCTGCCGCCGGTACCGTTCTGGCGGCTGTAGTTGTTTAAAAAGCCGTTGTTGTTTCCGGCGTAATCTGACGGCAGTTTTCTCGGGCATTTGGGCCTCTTCTAATAAGTGTGCTGTGAGTACATCTGCAAGCATTCACCTGTCGAGGTCAAATGACTGGTGGTGCTCATCTGCCCCCGTGCTACTGCTGCTGCCTCCCGTGAATGCTCATGTGCCTGCGTGCCCCTGTACAGGCACAGATGCATGCGCGCAACACCTGATCCCGCATCCTAATTATTTTTCGCCCGGTTCTCGGAGTTGTTCTGCTTCCGGCTGATGAATGGGAAAGTGTAGTAGTGCTGTTTCATTTCACCAGCCTCTCAAGTGTGGAAATTATGGTAAATTTGAGAACAAGCCAGATTAGATTGATAGTTACACCTCCTCCTTTAATTAGCTAACCACAGGATCTGTGGAGGCAAAGGCCGGGGGGGTGTGTCGGTGTATATAACGTGTATTGTCTATGTGAAAGATTAACGTGTATTGTCTATGTGAAAGATTAATCAAAAGGAGTTGCTTGAGGTGGGAAGGCTTTTCCGGAGAGGTTCCACATGTTGTCAGGTAGTCCCTCTGAATGGCAGCTTCCGGTTCGGTCCCTTAGCTTTCGGAAGTGACATTTAGTCTGATATGTGCCAGCCGTGCAATCTACCTAGCCCTGCAAAGTGCAAATATTAACATAAATGCATATTAAGATACTGTGTGTTAGCTCCTGAACTGAAATAGAGAGCGGGTGTTCCAGCGGAGGCAAGCAAATCGTGTTGATTTAGAGTGGCTTGAGGATTTGGCCCATTACCGCTTCTTTATACACTTTTAAAAAGAAATGCCAACTCGATAGTTTAGGCTTTAACTGGAACATGGCAAGTAATTGTATGTTTTGGCGGACCCCTAGTAATGTTGCAGAATCTTTCTCAGAAGTTGTTCCATGGGATAGCCGATTCCTCAGGTAAGAGCTACTTGTTTGTTCAATCCTCCATCTTAGGCCTGCTCCTCAGGTGCATCCTCCTTCTCGCAGCGATTTCCTAGGAACAGATTTCGAAGAACAGCTCTGATCACAGAATCACAGATTGGTTAGGGTTGGAAAGGAGCTCTGGAGATCATCCAGTCCAACCCCCCTGCCAGAGCAGGGTCACCTACAGCAGGTTGCACCGGATGACCTCCAGGCGGGTTTTGAATGTCTCTGGGGTGGGAGACTCTACCGCCTCCCTGGGCAGCCTGTTCCAGCGCTCTGCCACCCTCAAAGTAAAGAAGTTCCTCCTCATGCTTTGATAGAAGTTCCTACGTTCCAGTTTGTACCCGTTACCTCTTGTCCTGGATCATCTTTGATGATCCAGGACAAGAGGTAACGGGCACCAATTGGAACGTAGGAACTTGAACTTGAACTGGAACGTAGGAGCTTGAACATAGGATTATCCTTGATGATTCAGGATAGCTGTGTGTCTGACCAGTCTGTCTTTCGAAGGAGGTCCTGGGCCAGCTCCAGCCATGCTGTGCTGAGCAGAGCCCCTGGCAGCAGCCCCACAGCTCACTCCCAGTGTGCCTGAATGGAAAAGGTACCAAAGTTGCTCCAACACTTTCCGAAAAACTCTATAGTGTTACCCCACAAGCGCAAAGCGACGGCAAAGGCCGTGAAATGACACCGGTGCTTCCAGAAAATGTCAAGCTTCCTGCCCAAGGGTGACATGCCATGCGGTGGGGTCAGGGCCACGCGCTGAGCACCCGGTGCGCTGGGGTTGCCCCAGCGGTTCCTGAGCAGCTCCTGCAGTGCTGCCGCCGGTACCGTTCTGGCGGCTGTAGTTGTTTAAAAAGCCGTTGTTGTTTCCGGCGTAATCTGACGGCAGTTTTCTCGGGCATTTGGGCCTCTTCTAATAAGTGTGCTGTGAGTACATCTGCAAGCATTCACCTGTCGAGGTCAAATGACTGGTGGTGCTCATCTGCCCCCATGCTACTGCTGCTGCCTCCCGTGAATGCTCATGTGCCTGCGTGCCCCTGTACAGGCACAGATGCACGCGCGCAACACCTGATCCCGCATCCTAATTATTTTTCGCCCGGTTCTCGGAGTTGTTCTGCTTCCGGCTGATGAATGGGAAAGTGTAGTAGTGCTGTTTCATTTCACCAGCCTCTCAAGTGTGGAAATGATGGTAAATTTGAGAACAAGCGAGATTAGATCGATAGTTACACCTCCTCCTTTAATTAGCCAACCACAGGATCTGTGGAGGCAAAGGCCGGAGGTGTGTGTCGGTGTATATAACGTGTATTGTCTATGTGAAAGATTAATCAAAAGGAGTTGCTTGAGGTGGGAAGGCTTTTCCGGAGAGGTTCCACATGTTGTCAGGTAGTCCCTCTGAATGGCAGCTTCCGGTTCGGTCCCTTAGCTTTCGGAAGTGACATTTAGTCTGATATGTGCCAGCCGTGCAATCTACCTAGCCCTGCAAAGTGCAAATATTAACCTAAATGCATATTAAGATACTGTGTGTTAGCTCCTGAACTGAAATAGAGAGCGGGTGTTCCAGCGGAGGCAAGCAAATCGTGTTGATTTACAGTGGCTTGAGGATATGGCCCATTACCACTTCTTTATACACTTTTAAAAAGAAATGCCAACTCGATAGTTTAGGCTTTAACTGGAACATGGCAAGTAATTGTATGTTTTGGCGGACCCCTAGTAATGTTGCAGAATCTTTCTCAGAAGTTGTTCCATGGGATAGCCGATTCCTCAGGTAAGAGCTACTTGTTTGTTCAATCCTCCATCTTAGGCCTGCTCCTCAGGTGCATCCTCCTTCTCGCAGCGATTTCCTAGGAACAGATTTCGAAGAACAGCTCTGATCACAGAATCACAGATTGGTTAGGGTTGGAAAGGAGCTCTGGAGATCATGTAGTGCAACCCCCCTGCCAGAGCAGGGTCACCTACAGCAGGTTGCACAGGATGACCTCCAGGCGGGTTTTGAATGTCTCTGGGGTGGGAGACTCTACCGCCTCCCTGGGCAGCCTGTTCCAGCACTCTGCCACCCTCAAAGTAAAGAAGTTCCTCCTCATGCTTTGATAGAAGTTCCTACGTTCCAGTTTGTACCCGTTACCTCTTGTCCTGGATCATCTTTGATGATCCAGGACAAGAGGTAACGGGCACCAATTGGAACGTAGGAACTTGAACTTGAACTGGAACGTAGGAGCTTGAACATAGGATTATCCTTGATGATTCAGGATAGCTGTGTGTCTGACCAGTCTGTCTTTCGAAGGAGGTCCTGGGCCAGCTCCAGCCATGCTGTGCTGAGCAGAGCCCCTGGCAGCAGCCCCACACCTCACTCCCAGTGTGCCTGAATGGAAAAGGTACCAAAGTTGCTCCAACACTTTCCGAAAAACTCTATAGTGTTACCCCACAAGCGCAAAGCGACGGCAAAGCCCGTGAAATGACACCGGTGCTTCCAGAAAATGTCAAGCTTCCTGCCCAAGGGTGACATGCCATGCGGTGGGGTCAGGGCCACGCGCTGAGCACCCGGTGCGCTGGGGTTGCCCCAGCGGTTCCTGAGCAGCTCCTGCAGTGCTGCCGCCGGTACCGTTCTGGCGGCTGTAGTTGTTTAAAAAGCCGTTGTTGTTTCCGGCGTAATCTGACGGCAGTTTTCTCGGGCATTTGGGCCTCTTCTAATAAGTGTGCTGTGAGTACATCTGCAAGCATTCACCTGTCGAGGTCAAATGACTGGTGGTGCTCATCTGCCCCCGTGCTACTGCTGCTGCCTCCCGTGAATGCTCATGTGCCTGCGTGCCCCTGTACAGGCACAGATGCATGCGCGCAACACCTGATCCCGCATCCTAATTATTTTTCGCCCGGTTCTCGGAGTTGTTCTGCTTCCGGCTGATGAATGGGAAAGTGTAGTAGTGCTGTTTCATTTCACCAGCCTCTCAAGTGTGGAAATTATGGTAAATTTGAGAACAAGCCAGATTAGATTGATAGTTACACCTCCTCCTTTAATTAGCTAACCACAGGATCTGTGGAGGCAAAGGCCGGGGGGGTGTGTCGGTGTATATAATGTGTATTGTCTATGTGAAAGATTAACGTGTATTGTCTATGTGAAAGATTAATCAAAAGGAGTTGCTTGAGGTGGGAAGGCTTTTCCGGAGAGGTTCCACATGTTGTCAGGTAGTCCCTCTGAATGGCAGCTTCCGGTTCGGTCCCTTAGCTTTCGGAAGTGACATTTAGTCTGATATGTGCCAGCCGTGCAATCTACCTAGCCCTGCAAAGTGCAAATATTAACATAAATGCATATTAAGATACTGTGTGTTAGCTCCTGAACTGAAATAGAGAGCGGGTGTTCCAGCGGAGGCAAGCAAATCGTGTTGATTTACAGTGGCTTGAGGATTTGGCCCATTACCGCTTCTTTATACACTTTTAAAAAGAAATGCCAACTCGATAGTTTAGGCTTTAACTGGAACATGGCAAGTAATTGTATGTTTTGGCGGACCCCTAGTAATGTTGCAGAATCTTTCTCAGAAGTTGTTCCATGGGATAGCCGATTCCTCAGGTAAGAGCTACTTGTTTGTTCAATCCTCCATCTTAGGCCTGCTCCTCAGGTGCATCCTCCTTCTCGCAGCGATTTCCTAGGAACAGATTTCGAAGAACAGCTCTGATCACAGAATCACAGATTGGTTAGGGTTGGAAAGGAGCTCTGGAGATCATCCAGTCCAACCCCCCTGCCAGAGCAGGGTCACCTACAGCAGGTTGCACCGGATGACCTCCAGGCGGGTTTTGAATGTCTCTGGGGTGGGAGACTCTACCGCCTCCCTGGGCAGCCTGTTCCAGCGCTCTGCCAACCTCAAAGTAAAGAAGTTCCTCCTCATGCTTTGATAGAAGTTCCTAGGTTCCAGTTTGTACCCGTTACCTCTTGTCCTGGATCATCTTTGATGATCCAGGACAAGAGGTAACGGGCACCAATTGGAACGTAGGAACTTGAACTTGAACTGGAAGGTAGGAACTTGAACTTGAACATAGGATTATCCTTGATGATTCAGGATAGCTGTGTGTCTGACCAGTCTGTCTTTCGAAGGAGGTCCTGGGCCAGCTCCAGCCATGCTGTGCTGAGCAGAGCCCCTGGCAGCAGCCCCACAGCTCACACCCAGTATGCCTGAATGGAAAAGGTACCAAAGTTGCTCCAACACTCTCTGAAAAACTCTATAGTGTTACCCCACAAACGCAAAGCGACGGCAAAGCCCGTGAAATGACACCGGTGCTTCCAGAAAATGTCAAGCTTCCTGCCCAAGGGTGACATGCCATGCGGTGGGGTCAGGGCCACACGCTGAGCACCCGGTGCGCTGGGGTTGCCCCAGCGGTTCCTGAGCAGCTCCTGCAGTGCTGCCGCCGGTACCGTTCTGGCGGCTGTATTTGTTTAAAAAGCCGTTGTTGTTTCCGGCGTAATCTGACGGCAGTTTTCTCGGGCATTTGGGCCTCTTCTAATAAGTGTGCTGTGAGTACATCTGCAAGCATTCACCTGTCGAGGTCAAATGACTGGTGGTGCTCATCTCCCCCCGTGCTACTGCTGCTGCTGCCTCCCGTGAATGCTCATGTGCCTGCGTGCCCCTGTACAGGCACAGAAGCACGCGCGCAACACCTGATCCCGCATCCTAATTATTTTTCGCCCGGTTCTCTGAGTTGTTCTGCTTCTGGCTGATGAATGGGAAAGTGTAGTAGTGCTGTTTCATTTCACCAGCCTCTCAAGTGTGGAAATTATGGTAAATTTGAGAACAAGCCAGATTAGATTGATAGTTACACCTCCTCCTTTAATTAGCCAACCACAGGATCTGTGGAGGCAAAGGCCGGGGGGGTGTGTCGGTGTATATAACGTGTATTGTCTATGTGAAAGATTAATCAAAAGGAGTTGCTTGAGGTGGGAAGGCTTTTCCGGAGAGGTTCCACATATTGTCAGGTAGTCCCTCTGAATGGCAGCTTCCGGTTCGGTCCCTTAGCTTTCAGAAGTGACATTTAGTCTGATATGTGCCAGCCGTGCAATCTACCTAGCCCTGCAAAGTGCAAATATTAACCTAAATGCATATTAAGATACTGTGTGTTAGCTCCTGAAATGAAATAGAGAGCGGGTGTTCCAGCGGAGGCAAGCAAATCGTGTTGATTTACAGTGGCTTGCGGATTTGGCCCATTACCGCTTCTTTATACACTTTTAAAAAGAAATGCCAACTCGATAGTTTAGGCTTTAACTGGAACATGGCAAGTAATTGTATGTTTTGGCGGACCCCTAGTAATGTTGCAGAATCTTTCTCAGAAGTTGTTCCATGGGATAGCCGATTCCTCAGGTAAGAGCTACTTGTTTGTTCAATCCTCCATCTTAGGCCTGCTCCTCAGGTGCATCCTCCTTCTCGCAGCGATTTCCTAGGAACAGATTTTGAAGAACAGCTCTGATCACAGAATCACAGATTGGTTAGGGTTGGAAAGGAGCTCTGGAGATCATGTAGTGCAACCCCCCTGCCAGAGCAGGGTCACCTACAGCAGGTTGCACAGGATGACCTCCAGGCGGGTTTTGAATGTCTCTGGGGTGGGAGACTCTACCACCTCCCTGGGCAGCCTGTTCCAGCGCTCTGCCACCCTCAAAGTAAAGAAGTTCCTCCTCATGCTTTGATAGAAGTTCCTACGTTCCAGTTTGTACCCGTTACCTCTTGTCCTGGATCATCAAAGATGATCCAGGACAAGAGGTAACGGGCACCAATTGGAACGTAGGAACTTGAACTTGAACTGGAAGGTAGGAACTTGAACTTGAACATAGGATTATCCTTGATGATTCAGGATAGCTGTGTGTCTGACCAGTCTGTCTTTCGAAGGAGGTCCTGGGCCAGCTCCAGCCATGCTGTGCTGAGCAGAGCCCCTGGCAGCAGCCCCACAGCTCACTCCCAGTATGCCTGAATGGAAAAGGTACCAAAGTTGCTCCAACACTCTCTGAAAAACTCTATAGTGTTACCCCACAAACGCAAAGCGACGGCAAAGCCCGTGAAATGACACCGGTGCTTCCAGAAAATGTCAAGCTTCCTGCCCAAGGGTGACATGCCATGCGGTGGGGTCAGGGCCACGCGCTGAGCACCCGGTGCGCTGGGGTTGCCCCAGCGGTTCCTGAGCAGCTCCTGCAGTGCTGCCGCCGGTACCGTTCTGGCGGCTGTAGTTGTTTAAAAAGCCGTTGTTGTTTCCGGCGTAATCTGACGGCAGTTTTCTCGGGCATTTGGGCCTCTTCTAATAAGTGTGCTGTGAGTACATCTGCAAGCATTCACCTGTCGAGGTCAAATGACTGGTGGTGCTCATCTGCCCCCGTGCTACTGCTGCTGCCTCCCGTGAATGCTCATGTGCCTGCGTGCCCCTGTACAGGCACAGATGCACGCGCGCAACACCTGATCCCGCATCCTAATTATTTTTCGCCCAGTTCTCGGAGTTGTTCTGCTTCCGGCTGATGAATGGGAAAGTGTAGTAGTGCTGTTTCATTTCACCAGCCTCTCAAGTGTGGAAATTATGGTAAATTTGAGAACAAGCCAGATTAGATTGATAGTTACACCTCCTCCTTTAATTAGCCAACCACAGGATCTGTGGAGGCAAAGGCCGGGGGTGTGTGTCGGTGTATATAACGTGTATTGTCTATGTGAAAGATTAATCAAAAGGAGTTGCTTGAGGTGGGAAGGCTTTTCCGGAGAGGTTCCACATGTTGTCAGGTAGTCCCTCTGAATGGCAGCTTCCGGTTCGGTCCCTTAGCTTTCGGAAGTGACATTTAGTCTGATATGTGCCAGCCGTGCAATCTACCTAGCCCTGCAAAGTGCAAATATTAACATAAATGCATATTAAGATACTGTGTGTTAGCTCCTGAACTGAAATAGAGAGCGGGTGTTCCAGCGGAGGCAAGCAAATCGTGTTGATTTACAGTGGCTTGAGGATTTGGCCCATTACCGCTTCTTTATACACTTTTAAAAAGAAATGCCAACTCGATAGTTTAGGCTTTAACTGGAACATGGCAAGTAATTGTATGTTTTGGCGGACCCCTAGTAATGTTGCAGAATCTTTCTCAGAAGTTGTTCCATGGGATAGCCGATTCCTCAGGTAAGAGCTACTTGTTTGTTCAATCCTCCATCTTAGGCCTGCTCCTCAGGTGCATCCTCCTTCTCGCAGCGATTTCCTAGGAACAGATTTCGAAGAACAGCTCTGATCACAGAATCACAGATTGGTTAGGGTTGGAAAGGAGCTCTGGAGATCATCCAGTCCAACCCCCCTGCCAGAGCAGGGTCACCTACAGCAGGTTGCACCGGATGACCTCCAGGCGGGTTTTGAATGTCTCTGGGGTGGGAGACTCTACCGCCTCCCTGGGCAGCCTGTTCCAGCGCTCTGCCACCCTCAAAGTAAAGAAGTTCCTCCTCATGCTTTGACAGAAGTTCCTAGGTTCCAGTTTGTACCCGTTACCTCTTGTCCTGGATCATCTTTGATGATCCAGGACAAGAGGTAACGGGCACCAATTGGAACGTAGGAACTTGAACTTGAACTGGAACGTAGGAACTTGAACATAGGATTATCCTTGATGATTCAGGATAGCTGTGTGTCTGACCAGTCTGTCTTTCGAAGGAGGTCCTGGGCCAGCTCCAGCCATGCTGTGCTGAGCAGAGCCCCTGGCAGCAGCCCCACAGCTCACTCCCAGTGTGCCTGAATGGAAAAGGTACCAAAGTTGCTCCAACACTTTCTGAAAAACTCTATAGTGTTACCCCACAAGCGCAAAGCGACGGCAAAGCCCGTGAAATGACACCGGTGCTTCCAGAAAATGTCAAGCTTCCTGCCCAAGGGTGACATGCCATGCGGTGGGGTCAGGGCCACGCGCTGAGCACCCGGTGCGCTGGGGTTGCCCCAGCGGTTCCTGAGCAGCTCCTGCAGTGCTGCCGCCGGTACCGTTCTGGCGGCTGTAGTTGTTTAAAAAGCCGTTGTTGTTTCCGGCGTAATCTGACGGCAGTTTTCTCGGGCATTTGGGCCTCTTCTAATAAGTGTGCTGTGAGTACATCTGCAAGCATTCACCTGTCGAGGTCAAATGACTGGTGGTGCTCATCTCCCCCCGTGCTACTGCTGCTGCCTCCCGTGAATGCTCATGTGCCTGCGTGCCCCTGTACAGGCACAGATGCACGCGCGCAACACCTGATCCCGCATCCTAATTATTTTTCGCCCGGTTCTCTGAGTTGTTCTGCTTCCGGCTGATGAATGGGAAAGTGTAGTAGTGCTGTTTCATTTCACCAGCCTCTCAAGTGTGGAAATTATGGTAAATTTGAGAACAAGCCAGATTAGATTGATAGTTACACCTCCTCCTTTAATCAGCCAACCACAGGATCTGTGGAGGCAAAGGCCGGGGGGGTGTGTCGGTGTATATAACGTGTATTGTCTATGTGAAAGATTAACGTGTATTGTCTATGTGAAAGATTAATCAAAAGGAGTTGCTTGAGGTGGGAAGGCTTTTCCGGAGAGGTTCCACATGTTGTCAGGTAGTCCCTCTGAATGGCAGCTTCCGGTTCGGTCCCTTAGCTTTCAGAAGTGACATTTAGTCTGATATGTGCCAGCCGTGCAATCTACCTAGCCCTGCAAAGTGCAAATATTAACCTAAATGCATATTAAGATACTGTGTGTTAGCTCCTGAACTGAAATAGAGAGCGGGTGTTCCAGCGGAGGCAAGCAAATCGTGTTGATTTAGAGTGGCTTGAGGATTTGGCCCATTACCGCTTCTTTATACACTTTTAAAAAGAAATGCCAACTCGATAGTTTAGGCTTTAACTGGAACATGGCAAGTAATTCTGTGTTTTGGCGGACCCCTAGTAATGTTGCAGAATCTTTCTCAGAAGTTGTTCCATGGGATAGCCAATTCCTCAGGTAAGAGCTACTTGTTTGTTCAATCCTCCATCTTAGGCCTGCTCCTCAGGTGCATCCTCCTTCTCGCAGCGATTTCCTAGGAACAGATTTCGAAGAACAGCTCTGATCACAGAATCACAGATTGGTTAGGGTTGGAAAGGAGCTCTGGAGATCATCCAGTCCAACCCCCTGCCAGAGCAGGGTCACCTACAGCAGGTTGCAAGGATGACCTCCAGGCGGGTTTTGAATGTCTCTGGGGTGGGAGACTCTACCGCCTCCCTGGGCAGCCTGTTCCAGCGCTCTGCCACCCTCAAAGTAAAGAAGTTCCTCCTCATGCTTTGATAGAAGTTCCTACGTTCCAGTTTGTACCCGTTACCTCTTGTCCTGGATCATCTTTGATGATCCAGGACAAGAGGTAACGGGCACCAATTGGAACGTAGGAACTTGAACTTGAACTGGAACGTAGGAACTTGAACTTGAACATAGGATTATCCTTGATGATTCAGGATAGCTGTGTGTCTGACCAGTCTGTCTTTCGAAGGAGGTCCTGGGCCAGCTCCAGCCATGCTGTGCTGAGCAGAGCCCCTGGCAGCAGCCCCACACCTCACTCCCAGTGTGCCTGAATGGAAAAGGTACCAAAGTTGCTCCAACACTCTCTGAAAAAATCTATAGTGTTACCCCACAAACGCAAAGCGACGGCAAAGCCCGTGAAATGACACCGGTGCTTCCAGAAAATGTCAAGCTTCCTGCCCAAGGGTGACATGCCATGCGGTGGGGTCAGGGCCACACGCTGAGCACCCGGTGCGCTGGGGTTGCCCCAGCGGTTCCTGAGCAGCTCCTGCAGTGCTGCCGCTGGTACCGTTCTGGCGGCTGTAGTTGTTTAAAAAGCCGTTGTTGTTTCCGGCGTAATCTGACGGCAGTTTTCTCGGGCATTTGGGCCTCTTCTAATAAGTGTGCTGTGAGTACATCTGCAAGCATTCACCTGTCGAGGTCAAATGACTGGTGGTGCTCATCTCCCCCCGTGCTACTGCTGCTGCTGCCTCCCGTGAATGCTCATGTGCCTGCGTGCCCCTGTACAGGCACAGATGCATGCGCGCAACACCTGATCCCGCATCCTAATTATTTTTCGCCCGGTTCTCGGAGTTGTTCTGCTTCCGGCTGATGAATGGGAAAGTGTAGTAGTGCTGTTTCATTTCACCAGCCTCTCAAGTGTGGAAATTATGGTAAATTTGAGAACAAGCCAGATTAGATTGATAGTTACACCTCCTCCTTTAATTAGCCAACCACAGGATCTGTGGAGGCAAAGGCCGGGGGGGTGTGTCGGTGTATATAACGTGTATTGTCTATGTGAAAGATGAATCAAAAGGAGTTGCTTGAGGTGGGAAGGCTTTTCCGGAGAGGTTCCACATGTTGTCAGGTAGTCCCTCTGAATGGCAGCTTCCGGTTCGGTCCCTTAGCTTTCGGACGTGACATTTAGTCTGATATGTGCCAGCCGTGCAATCTACCTAGCCCTGCAAAGTGCAAATATTAACCTAAATGCATATTAAGATACTGTGTGTTAGCTCCTGAACTGAAATAGAGAGCGGGTGTTCCAGCGGAGGCAAGCAAATCGTGTTGATTTACAGTGGCTTGAGGATTTGGCCCATTACCGCTTCTTTATACACTTTTAAAAAGAAATGCCAACTCGATAGTTTAGGCTTTAACTGGAACATGGCAAGTAATTGTATGTTTTGGCGGACCCCTAGTAATGTTGCAGAATCTTTCTCAGAAGTTGTTCCATGCGATAGCCGATTCCTCAGGTAAGAGCTACTTGTTTGTTCAATCCTCCATCTTAGGCCTGCTCCTCAGGTGCGTCCTCCTTCTCGCAGCGATTTCCTAGGAACAGATTTCGAAGAACAGCTCTGATCACAGAATCACAGATTGGTTAGGGTTGGAAAGGAGCTCTGGAGATCATGTAGTGCAACCCCCCTGCCAGAGCAGGGTCACCTACAGCAGGTTGCACAGGATGACCTCCAGGCGGGTTTTGAATGTTTCTGGGGTGGGAGACTCTACCGCCTACCTGGGCAGCCTGTTCCAGCGCTCTGCCACCCTCAAAGTAAAGAAGTTCCTCCTCATGCTTTGATAGAAGTTCCTACGTTCCAGTTTGTACCCGTTACCTCTTGTCCTGGATCATCTTTGATGATCCAGGACAAGAGGTAACGGGCACCAATTGGAACGTAGGAACTTGAACTTGAACTGGAACGTAGGAACTTGAACATAGGATTATCCTTGATGATTCAGGATAGCTGTGTGTCTGACCAGTCTGTCTTTCGAAGGAGGTCCTGGGCCAGCTCCAGCCATGCTGTGCTGAGCAGAGCCCCTGGCAGCAGCCCCACAGCTCACTCCCAGTGTGCTTAAATGGAAAAGGTACCAAAGTTGCTCCAACACTTTCTGAAAAACTCTATAGTGTTACCCCACAAGCGCAAAGCAACGGCAAAGCCCGTGAAATGACACCGGTGCTTCCAGAAAATGTCAAGCTTCCTGCCCAAGGGTGACATGCCATGCGGTGGGGTCAGGGCCACGCGCTGAGCACCCGGTGCGCTGGGGTTGCCCCAGCGGTTCCTGAGCAGCTCCTGCAGTGCTGCCGCCGGTACCGTTCTGGCGGCTGTAGTTGTTTAAAAAGCCGTTGTTGTTTCCGGCGTAATCTGACGGCAGTTTTCTCGGGCATTTGGGCCTCTTCTAATAAGTGTGCTGTGACTACATCTGCAAGCATTCACCTGTCGAGGTCAAATGACTGGTGGTGCTCATCTGCCCCCGTGCTACTGCTGCTGCCTCCCGTGAATGCTCATGTGCCTGCGTGCCCCTGTACAGGCACAGATGCACGCGCGCAACACCTGATCCCGCATCCTAATTATTTTTCGCCCGGTTCTCGGAGTTGTTCTGCTTCCGGCTGATGAATGGGAAAGTGTAGTAGTGCTGTTTCATTTCACCAGCCTCTCAAGTGTGGAAATTATGGTAAATTTGAGAACAAGCCAGATTAGATTGATAGTTACACCTCCTCCTTTAATTAGCCAACCACAGGATCTGTGGAGGCAATGGCCGGGGGGCGTGTCGGTGGGGGGGCATACGATTTTACCATGGCGAGATTGCTGGAGGTTCTTTCTTGTCTGTTCTTTCTTGTCTTGTAAATTGGTATGAGGTTCTGCCAGTCTTCCTCACGTAGCACAATCGCTCTTGATTTCTGGAGGTTGCTCACAGGGTAAGCTAATGTTTAACATCAATAAGGGTTACCGAATCTTGTCCTTGAGAAGCAGGAGTCTGGAAGCTGTTGTCAATCCAACTGCTGTATTCCTGACCAGCAAGCCCGCTCGATTCAGGGTTAATTAACTGATTACTTAGAGCGGAAGTGTTGTGGAAGAGCCCGATCATTACCATTTCTATTCATTCTAATATGATGTATTTCAACTCCCCCTCCCTCACGCCTTCCAGAGAGTGATCTGGTGAAGGAGGATGACAAGTCTTTGTGAAACCATCTCGAGTTCTCCCAGATACTCGTAGTTGAAGTTGTCTAGCGCTGCGAGATTAGACACCGTGTGAAAGGCAATACTGCACAGATTCTTTATTCCAGACCATTTTGTAAGTTCGCATGATACAAAACCTCACGGTTACTGGGCAGCTCTCCCACTTTTCACGTCAACCTTTGCTACCTCGCCCGCTGCAACGTGCAGGAAAGAAACATTGATTTGAATTGTGCCGTGGTGCCGTGCATCTTAATGACACTCTGGAGTGACTGGCAGTGTGTCTGGGTCCTGGGGTTGGACCCGGTCTAGCTGCCAGGAGGCAACATTGCAGAGAGGGGCTACAGCTGTGGTCTCTGAAGGGACATGGCTACTCTATGTAGGCCTTCTCTCCCTGCGTCTCAGAGTGCTTGAAGATGCTAATTGGTTCACATTTTCCTCTGTTCGTTAAGGTATTCTGTCCTTAAAAATTCAGCTTTTTAAAATAGTAACGTGCATTGTCTATGTGAAAGATTAATCAAAAGGAGTTGCTTGAGGTGGGAAGGCTTTTCCGGAGAGGTTCCACATGTTGTCAGGTAGTCCCTCTGAATGGCAGCTTCCGGTTCGGTCCCTTAGCTTTCGGAAGTGACATTTAGTCTGATATGTGCCAGCCGTGCAATCTACCTAGCCCTGCAAAGTGCAAATATTAACATAAATGCATATTAAGATACTGTGTGTTAGCTCCTGAACTGAAATAGAGAGCGGGTGTTCCAGCGGAGGCAAGCAAATCGTGTTGATTTACAGTGGCTTGCGGATTTGGCCCATTACCGCTTCTTTATACACTTTTAAAAAGAAATGCCAACTCGATAGTTTAGGCTTTAACTGGAACATAGCAAGTAATTGTATGTTTTGGCGGACCCCTAGTAATGTTGCAGAATCTTTCTCAGAAGTTGTTCCATGGGATAGCCGATTCCTCAGGTAAGAGCTACTTGTTTGTTCAATCCTCCATCTTAGGCCTGCTCCTCAGGTGCATCCTCCTTCTCGCAGCGATTTCCTAGGAACAGATTTCGAAGAACAGCTCTGATCACAGAATCACAGATTGGTTAGGGTTGGAAAGGAGCTCTGGAGATCATCCAGTCCAACCCCCTGCCAGAGCAGGGTCACCTACAGCAGGTTGCACAGGATGACCTCCAGGCGGGTTTTGAATGTCTCTGGGGTGGGAGACTCTACCGCCTCCCTGGGCAGCCTGTTCCAGCGCTCTGCCACCCTCAAAGTAAAGAAGTTCCTCCTCATGCTTTGATAGAAGTTCCTAGGTTCCAGTTTGTACCCGTTACCTCTTGTCCTGGATCATCTTTGATGATCCAGGACAAGAGGTAACGGGCACCAATTGGAACGTAGGAACTTGAACTTGAACTGGAAGGTAGGAACTTGAACATAGGATTATCCTTGATGATTCAGGATAGCTGTGTGTCTGACCAGTCTGTCTTTCGAAGGAGGTCCTGGGCCAGCTCCAGCCATGCTGTGCTGAGCAGAGCCCCTGGCAGCAGCCCCCCAGCTCACTCCCAGTGTGCCTGAATGGAAAAGGTACCAAAGTTGCTCCAACACTTTCTGAAAAACTCTATAGTGTTACACCACAAGCGCAAAGCGACGGCAAAGCCCGTGAAATGACACCGGTGCTTCCAGAAAATGTCAAGCTTCCTGCCCAAGGGTGACATGCCATGCGGTGGGGTCAGGGCCACGCGCTGAGCACCCGGTGCGCTGGGGTTGCCCCAGCGGTTCCTGAGCAGCTCCTGCAGTGCTGCCGCCGGTACCGTTCTGGCGGCTGTAGTTGTTTAAAAAGCCGTTGTTGTTTCCGGCGTAATCTGACGGCAGTTTTCTCGGGCATTTGGGCCTCTTCTAATAAGTGTGCTGTGAGTACATCTGCAAGCATTCACCTGTCGAGGTCAAATGACTGGTGGTGCTCATCTGCCCCCGTGCTACTGCTGCTGCCTCCCGTGAATGCTCATGTGCCTGCGTGCCCCTGTACAGGCACAGATGCACGCGCGCAACACCTGATCCCGCATCCTAATTATTTTTCGCCCGGTTCTCGGAGTTGTTCTGCTTCCGGCTGATGAATGGGAAAGTGTAGTAGTGCTGTTTCATTTCACCAGCCTCTCAAGTGTGGAAATTATGGTAAATTTGAGAACAAGCCAGATTAGATTAATAGTTACACCTCCTCCTTTAATTAGCCAACCACAGGATCTGTGGAGGCAAAGGCCGGGGGGGTGTGTCGGTGTATATAACGTGTATTGTCTATGTGAAAGATTAATCAAAAGGAGTTGCTTGAGGTGGGAAGGCTTTTCCGGAGAGGTTCCACATGTTGTCAGGTAGTCCCTCTGAATGGCAGCTTCCGGTTCGGTCCCTTAGCTTTCGGAAGTGACATTTAGTCTGATATGTGCCAGCCGTGCAATCTACCTAGCCCCGCAAAGTGCAAATATTAACATAAATGCATATTAAGATACTGTGTGTTAGCTCCTGAACTGAAATAGAGAGCGGGTGTTCCAGCGGAGGCAAGCAAATCGTGTTGATTTACAGTGGCTTGAGGATTTGGCCCATTACCGCTTCTTTATACACTTTTAAAAAGAAATGCCAACTCGATAGTTTAGGCTTTAACTGGAACATGGCAAGTAATTGTATGTTTTGGCGGACCCCTAGTAATGTTGCAGAATCTTTCTCAGAAGTTGTTCCATGGGATAGCCGATTCCTCAGGTAAGAGCTACTTGTTTGTTCAATCCTCCATCTTAGGCCTGCTCCTCAGGTGCATCCTCCTTCTCGCAGCGATTTCCTAGGAACAGATTTCGAAGAACAGCTCTGATCACAGAATCACAGATTGGTTAGGGTTGGAAAGGACCTCTGGAGATCATCCAGCCCAACCCCCCTGCCAGAGCAGGGTCACCTACAGCAGGTTGCACAGGATGACCTCCAGGCGGGTTTTGAATGTCTCTGGGGTCGGAGACTCTACCGCCTCCCCGGGCAGCCTGTTCCAGCGCTCTGCCACCCTCAAAGTAAAGAAGTTCCTCCTCATGCTTTGATAGAAGTTCCTACGTTCCAATTGGTGCCCGTTACCTCTTGTCCTGGATCATCAAAGATGATCCAGGACAAGAGGTAACGGGTACAAACTGGAACGTAGGAACTTGAACTTGAACTGGAAGGTAGGAACTTGAACTTGAACTGGAAGGTAGGAACTTGAACTTGAACATAGGATTATCCTTGATGATTCAGGATAGCTGTGTGTCTGACCAGTCTGTCTTTCGAAGGAGGTCCTGGGCCAGCTCCAGCCATGCTGTGCTGAGCAGAGCCCCTGGCAGCAGCCCCACACCTCACTCCCAGTGTGCCTGAATGGAAAAGGTACCAAAGTTGCTGCAACACTTTCTGAAAAACTCTATAGTGTTACCCCACAAGCGCAAAGCGACGGCAAAGCCCGTGAAATGACACCGGTGCTTCCAGAAAATGTCAAGCTTCCTGCCCAAGGGTGACATGCCATGCGGTGGGGTCAGGGCCACGCGCTGAGCACCCGGTGCGCTGGGGTTGCCCCAGCGGTTCCTGAGCAGCTCCTGCAGTGCTGCCGCCGGTACCGTTCTGGCGGCTGTAGTTGTTTAAAAAGCCGTTGTTGTTTCCGGCGTAATCTGACGGCAGTTTTCTCGGGCATTTGGGCCTCTTCTAATAAGTGTGCTGTGAGTACATCTGCAAGCATTCACCTGTCGAGGTCAAATGACTGGTGGTGCTCATCTGCCCCCGTGCTACTGCTGCTGCCTCCCGTGAATGCTCATGTGCCTGCGTGCCCCTGTACAGGCACAGATGCACGCGCGCAACACCTGATCCCGCATCCTAATTATTTTTCGCCCGGTTCTCGGAGTTGTTCTGCTTCCGGCTGATGAATGGGAAAGTGTAGTAGTGCTGTTTCATTTCACCAGCCTCTCAAGTGTGGAAATTATGGTAAATTTGAGAACAAGCCAGATTAGATTAATAGTTACACCTCCTCCTTTAATTAGCCAACCACAGGATCTGTGGAGGCAAAGGCCGGGGGGGTGTGTCGGTGTATATAAGGTGTATTGTCTATGTGAAAGATGAATCAAAAGGAGTTGCTTGAGGTGGGAAGGCTTTTCCGGAGAGGTTCCACATGTTGTCAGGTAGTCCCTCTGAATGGCAGCTTCCGGTTCGGTCCCTTAGCTTTCGGAAGTGACATTTAGTCTGATATGTGCCAGCCGTGCAATCTACCTAGCCCCGCAAAGTGCAAATATTAACATAAATGCATATTAAGATACTGTGTGTTAGCTCCTGAACTGCAATAGAGAGCGGGTGTTCCAGCGGAGGCAAGCAAATCGTGTTGATTTACAGTGGCTTGCGGATTTGGCCCATTACCGCTTCTTTATACACTTTTAAAAAGAAATGCCAACTCGATAGTTTAGGCTTTAACTGGAACATGGCAAGTAATTGTATGTTTTGGCGGACCCCTAGTAATGTTGCAGAATCTTTCTCAGAAGTTGTTCCATGGGATAGCCGATTCCTCAGGTAAGAGCTACTTGTTTGTTCAATCCTCCATCTTAGGCCTGCTCCTCAGGTGCATCCTCCTTCTCGCAGCGATTTCCTAGGAACAGATTTCGAAGAACAGCTCTGATCACAGAATCACAGATTGGTTAGGGTTGGAAAGGAGCTCTGGAGATCATCCAGTCCAACCCCCCTGCCAGAGCAGGGTCACCTACAGCAGGTTGCACAGGATGACCTCCAGGCGGGTTTTGAATGTCTCTGGGGTCGGAGACTCTACCGCCTCCCCGGGCAGCCTGTTCCAGCGCTCTGCCACCCTCAAAGTAAAGAAGTTCCTCCTCATGCTTTGATAGAAGTTCCTACGTTCCAATTGGTGCCCGTTACCTCTTGTCCTGGATCATCAAAGATGATCCAGGACAAGAGGTAACGGGTACAAACTGGAACGTAGGAACTTGAACTTGAACTGGAAGGTAGGAACTTGAACTTGAACATAGGATTATCCTTGATGATTCAGGATAGCTGTGTGTCTGACCAGTCTGTCTTTCGAAGGAGGTCCTGGGCCAGCTCCAGCCATGCTGTGCTGAGCAGAGCCCCTGGCAGCAGCCCCACACCTCACTCCCAGTGTGCCTGAATGGAAAAGGTACCAAAGTTGCTCCAACACTTTCTGAAAAACTCTATAGTGTTACCCCACAAGCGCAAAGCGACGGCAAAGCCCGTGAAATGACACCGGTGCTTCCAGAAAATGTCAAGCTTCCTGCCCAAGGGTGACATGCCATGCGGTGGGGTCAGGGCCACGCGCTGAGCACCCGGTGCGCTGGGGTTGCCCCAGCGGTTCCTGAGCAGCTCCTGCAGTGCTGCCGCCGGTACCGTTCTGGCGGCTGTAGTTGTTTAAAAAGCCGTTGTTGTTTCCGGCGTAATCTGACGGCAGTTTTCTCGGGCATTTGGGCCTCTTCTAATAAGTGTGCTGTGAGTACATCTGCAAGCATTCACCTGTCGAGGTCAAATGACTGGTGGTGCTCATCTGCCCCCGTGCTACTGCTGCTGCCTCCCGTGAATGCTCATGTGCCTGCGTGCCCCTGTACAGGCACAGATGCACGCGCGCAACACCTGATCCCGCATCCTAATTATTTTTCGCCCGGTTCTCGGAGTTGTTCTGCTTCCGGCTGATGAATGGGAAAGTGTAGTAGTGCTGTTTCATTTCACCAGCCTCTCAAGTGTGGAAATTATGGTAAATTTGAGAACAAGCCAGATTAGATTAATAGTTACACCTCCTCCTTTAATTAGCCAACCACAGGATCTGTGGAGGCAAAGGCCGGGGGGGTGTGTCGGTGTATATAACGTGTATTGTCTATGTGAAAGATTAATCAAAAGGAGTTGCTTGAGGTGGGAAGGCTTTTCCGGAGAGGTTCCACATGTTGTCAGGTAGTCCCTCTGAATGGCAGCTTCCGGTTCGGTCCCTTAGCTTTCGGAAGTGACATTTAGTCTGATATGTGCCAGCCGTGCAATCTACCTAGCCCCGCAAAGTGCAAATATTAACATAAATGCATATTAAGATACTGTGTGTTAGCTCCTGAACTGAAATAGAGAGCGGGTGTTCCAGCGGAGGCAAGCAAATCGTGTTGATTTACAGTGGCTTGAGGATTTGGCCCATTACCGCTTCTTTATACACTTTTAAAAAGAAATGCCAACTCGATAGTTTAGGCTTTAACTGGAACATGGCAAGTAATTGTATGTTTTGGCGGACCCCTAGTAATGTTGCAGAATCTTTCTCAGAAGTTGTTCCATGGGATAGCCGATTCCTCAGGTAAGAGCTACTTGTTTGTTCAATCCTCCATCTTAGGCCTGCTCCTCAGGTGCATCCTCCTTCTCGCAGCGATTTCCTAGGAACAGATTTCGAAGAACAGCTCTGATCACAGAATCACAGATTGGTTAGGGTTGGAAAGGAGCTCTGGAGATCATCCAGCCCAACCCCCCTGCCAGAGCAGGGTCACCTACAGCAGGTTGCACAGGATGACCTCCAGGCGGGTTTTGAATGTCTCTGGGGTCGGAGACTCTACCGCCTCCCCGGGCAGCCTGTTCCAGCGCTCTGCCACCCTCAAAGTAAAGAAGTTCCTCCTCATGCTTTGATAGAAGTTCCTACGTTCCAATTGGTGCCCGTTACCTCTTGTCCTGGATCATCAAAGATGATCCAGGACAAGAGGTAACGGGTACAAACTGGAACGTAGGAACTTGAACTTGAACTGGAAGGTAGGAACTTGAACTTGAACTGGAAGGTAGGAACTTGAACTTGAACATAGGATTATCCTTGATGATTCAGGATAGCTGTGTGTCTGACCAGTCTGTCTTTCGAAGGAGGTCCTGGGCCAGCTCCAGCCATGCTGTGCTGAGCAGAGCCCCTGGCAGCAGCCCCACACCTCACTCCCAGTGTGCCTGAATGGAAAAGGTACCAAAGTTGCTCCAACACTTTCTGAAAAACTCTATAGTGTTACCCCACAAGCGCAAAGCGACGGCAAAGCCCGTGAAATGACACCGGTGCTTCCAGAAAATGTCAAGCTTCCTGCCCAAGGGTGACATGCCATGCGGTGGGGTCAGGGCCACGCGCTGAGCACCCGGTGCGCTGGGGTTGCCCCAGCGGTTCCTGAGCAGCTCCTGCAGTGCTGCCGCCGGTACCGTTCTGGCGGCTGTAGTTGTTTAAAAAGCCGTTGTTGTTTCCGGCATAATCTGACGGCAGTTTTCTCGGGCATTTGGGCCTCTTCTAATAAGTGTGCTGTGAGTACATCTGCAAGCATTCACCTGTCGAGGTCAAATGACTGGTGGTGCTCATCTGCCCCCGTGCTACTGCTGCTGCCTCCCGTGAATGCTCATGTGCCTGCGTGCCCCTGTACAGGCACAGATGCACGCGCGCAACACCTGATCCCGCATCCTAATTATTTTTCGCCCGGTTCTCGGAGTTGTTCTGCTTCCGGCTGATGAATGGGAAAGTGTAGTAGTGCTGTTTCATTTCACCAGCCTCTCAAGTGTGGAAATTATGGTAAATTTGAGAACAAGCCAGATTAGATTGATAGTTACACCTCCTCCTTTAATTAGCTAACCACAGGATCTGTGGAGGCAAAGGCCGGGGGGGTGTGTCGGTGTATATAACGTGTATTGTCTATGTGAAAGATTAATCAAAAGGAGTTGCTTGAGGTGGGAAGGCTTTTCCGGAGAGGTTCCACATGTTGTCAGGTAGTCCCTCTGAATGGCAGCTTCCGGTTCGGTCCCTTAGCTTTCGGAAGTGACATTTAGTCTGATATGTGCCAGCCGTGCAATCTACCTAGCCCTGCAAAGTGCAAATATTAACATAAATGCATATTAAGATACTGTGTGTTAGCTCCTGAACTGAAATAGAGAGCGGGTGTTCCAGCGGAGGCAAGCAAATCGTGTTGATTTACAGTGGCTTGAGGATTTGGCCCATTACCGCTTCTTTATACACTTTTAAAAAGAAATGCCAACTCGATAGTTTAGGCTTTAACTGGAACATGGCAAGTAATTGTATGTTTTGGCGGACCCCTAGTAATGTTGCAGAATCTTTCTCAGAAGTTGTTCCATGGGATAGCCGATTCCTCAGGTAAGAGCTACTTGTTTGTTCAATCCTCCATCTTAGGCCTGCTCCTCAGGTGCATCCTCCTTCTCGCAGCGATTTCCTAGGAACAGATTTCGAAGAACAGCTCTGATCACAGAATCACAGATTGGTTAGGGTTGGAAAGGACCTCTGGAGATCATCCAGCCCAACCCCCCTGCCAGAGCAGGGTCACCTACAGCAGGTTGCACAGGATGACCTCCAGGCGGGTTTTGAATGTCTCTGGGGTCGGAGACTCTACCGCCTCCCCGGGCAGCCTGTTCCAGCGCTCTGCCACCCTCAAAGTAAAGAAGTTCCTCCTCATGCTTTGATAGAAGTTCCTACGTTCCAATTGGTGCCCGTTACCTCTTGTCCTGGATCATCAAAGATGATCCAGGACAAGAGGTAACGGGTACAAACTGGAACGTAGGAACTTGAACTTGAACTGGAAGGTAGGAACTTGAACTTGAACATAGGATTATCCTTGATGATTCAGGATAGCTGTGTGTCTGACCAGTCTGTCTTTCGAAGGAGGTCCTGGGCCAGCTCCAGCCATGCTGTGCTGAGCAGAGCCCCTGGCAGCAGCCCCACACCTCACTCCCAGTGTGCCTGAATGGAAAAGGTACAAAAGTTGCTCCAACACTTTCTGAAAAACTCTATAGTGTTACCCCACAAGCGCAAAGCGACGGCAAAGCCCGTGAAATGACACCGGTGCTTCCAGAAAATGTCAAGCTTCCTGCCCAAGGGTGACATGCCATGCGGTGGGGTCAGGGCCACGCGCTGAGCACCCGGTGCGCTGGGGTTGCCCCAGCGGTTCCTGAGCAGCTCCTGCAGTGCTGCCGCCGGTACTGTTCTGGCGGCTGTAGTTGTTTAAAAAGCCGTTGTTGTTTCCGGCGTAATCTGACGGCAGTTTTCTCGGGCATTTGGGCCTCTTCTAATAAGTGTGCTGTGAGTACATCTGCAAGCATTCACCTGTCGAGGTCAAATGACTGGTGGTGCTCATCTGCCCCCGTGCTGCTGCTGCTGCCTCCCGTGAATGCTCATGTGCCTGCGTGCCCCTGTACAGGCACAGATGCACGCGCGCAACACCTGATCCCGCATCCTAATTATTTTTCGCCCGGTTCTCGGAGTTGTTCTGCTTCCGTCTGATGAATGGGAAAGTGTAGTAGTGCTGTTTCATTTCACCAGCCTCTCAAGTGTGGAAATTATGGTAAATTTGAGAACAAGCCAGATTAGATTAATAGTTACACCTCCTCCTTTAATTAGCCAACCACAGGATCTGTGGAGGCAAAGGCCGGGGGGGTGTGTCGGTGTATATAAGGTGTATTGTCTATGTGAAAGATTAATCAAAAGGAGTTGCTTGAGGTGGGAAGGCTTTTCCGGAGAGGTTCCACATGTTGTCAGGTAGTCCCTCTGAATGGCAGCTTCCGGTTCGGTCCCTTAGCTTTCGGAAGTGACATTTAGTCTGATATGTGCCAGCCGTGCAATCTACCTAGCCCCGCAAAGTGCAAATATTAACATAAATGCATATTAAGATACTGTGTGTTAGCTCCTGAACTGAAATAGAGAGCGGGTGTTCCAGCGGAGGCAAGCAAATCGTGTTGATTTAGAGTGGCTTGCGGATTTGGCCCATTACCGCTTCTTTATACACTTTTAAAAAGAAATGCCAACTCGATAGTTTAGGCTTTAACTGGAACATGGCAAGTAATTGTATGTTTTGGCGGACCCCTAGTAATGTTGCAGAATCTTTCTCAGAAGTTGTTCCATGGGATAGCCGATTCCTCAGGTAAGAGCTACTTGTTTGTTCAATCCTCCATCTTAGGCCTGCTCCTCAGGTGCATCCTCCTTCTCGCAGCGATTTCCTACGAACAGATTTCGAAGAACAGCTATGATCACAGAATCACAGATTGGTTAGGGTTGGAAAGGAGCTCTGGAGATCATCCAGCTAAACCCCCCTGCCAGAGCAGGGTCACCTACAGCAGGTTGCACAGGATGACCTCCAGGCGGGTTTTGAATGTTTCTGGGGTGGGAGACTCTACCGCCTCCCTGGGCAGCCTGTTCCAGCGCTCTGCCACCCTCAAAGTAAAGAAGTTCCTCCTCATGCTTTGATAGAAGTTCCTACGTTCCAGTTTGTACCCGTTACCTCTTGTCCTGGATCATCTTTGATGATCCAGGACAAGAGGTAACGGGCACCAATTGGAACGTAGGAACTTGAACTTGAACTGGAAGGTAGGAACTTGAACATAGGATTATCCTTGATGATTCAGGATAGCTGTGTGTCTGACCAGTCTGTCTTTCGAAGGAGGTCCTGGGCCAGCTCCAGCCATGCTGTGCTGAGCAGAGCCCCTGGCAGCAGCCCCACACCTCACTCCCAGTGTGCCTGAATGGAAAAGGTACCAAAGTTGCTCCAACACTTTCTGAAAAACTCTATAGTGTTACCCCACAAGCGCAAAGCGACGGCAAAGCCCGTGAAATGACACCGGTGCTTCCAGAAAATGTCAAGCTTCCTGCCCAAGGGTGACATGCCATGCGGTGGGGTCAGGGCCACGCGCTGAGCACCCGGTGCGCTGGGGTTGCCCCAGCGGTTCCTGAGCAGCTCCTGCAGTGCTGCCGCCGGTACCGTTCTGGCGGCTGTAGTTGTTTAAAAAGCCGTTGTTGTTTCCGGCGTAATCTGACGGCAGTTTTCTCGGGCATTTGGGCCTCTTCTAATAAGTGTGCTGTGACTACATCTGCAAGCATTCACCTGTCAAGGTCAAATGACTGGTGGTGCTCATCTGCCCCCGTGCTACTGCTGCTGCCTCCCGTGAATGCTCATGTGCCTGCGTGCCCCTGTACAGGCACAGATGCACGCGCGCAACACCTGATCCCGCATCCTAATTATTTTTCGCCCGGTTCTCGGAGTTGTTCTGCTTCCGGCTGATGAATGGGAAAGTGTAGTAGTGCTGTTTCATTTCACCAGCCTCTCAAGTGTGGAAATTATGGTAAATTTGAGAACAAGCCAGATTAGATTGATAGTTACACCTCCTCCTTTAATTAGCTAACCACAGGATCTGTGGAGGCAAAGGCCGGGGGGGTGTGTCGGTGTATATAACGTGTATTGTCTATGTGAAAGATTAATCAAAAGGAGTTGCTTGAGGTGGGAAGGCTTTTCCGGAGAGGTTCCACATGTTGTCAGGTAGTCCCTCTGAATGGCAGCTTCCGGTTCGGTCCCTTAGCTTTCGGAAGTGACATTTAGTCTGATATGTGCCAGCCGTGCAATCTACCTAGCCCCGCAAAGTGCAAATATTAACATAAATGCATATTAAGATACTGTGTGTTAGCTCCTGAACTGCAATAGAGAGCGGGTGTTCCAGCGGAGGCAAGCAAATCGTGTTGATTTACAGTGGCTTGAGGATTTGGCCCATTACCGCTTCTTTATACACTTTTAAAAAGAAATGCCAACTCGATAGTTTAGGCTTTAACTGGAACATGGCAAGTAATTGTATGTTTTGGCGGACCCCTAGTAATGTTGCAGAATCTTTCTCAGAAGTTGTTCCATGGGATAGCCGATTCCTCAGGTAAGAGCTACTTGTTTGTTCAATCCTCCATCTTAGGCCTGCTCCTCAGGTGCATCCTCCTTCTCGCAGCGATTTCCTAGGAACAGATTTCGAAGAACAGCTCTGATCACAGAATCACAGATTGGTTAGGGTTGGAAAGGAGCTCTGGAGATCATCCAGCCCAACCCCCCTGCCAGAGCAGGGTCACCTACAGCAGGTTGCACAGGATGACCTCCAGGCGGGTTTTGAATGTCTCTGGGGTCGGAGACTCTACCGCCTCCCCGGGCAGCCTGTTCCAGCGCTCTGCCACCCTCAAAGTAAAGAAGTTCCTCCTCATGCTTTGATAGAAGTTCCTACGTTCCAGTTTGTACCCGTTACCTCTTGTCCTGGATCATCTTTGATGATCCAGGACAAGAGGTAACGGGCACCAATTGGAACGTAGGAACTTGAACTTGAACTGGAACGTAGGAACTTGAACATAGGATTATCCTTGATGATTCAGGATAGCTGTGTGTCTGACCAGTCTGTCTTTCGAAGGAGGTCCTGGACCAGCTCCAGCCATGCTGTGCTGAGCAGAGCCCCTGGCAGCAGCCCCACAGCTCACTCCCAGTGTGCCTGAATGGAAAAGGTACCAAAGTTGCTCCAACACTTTCTGAAAAACTCTATAGTGTTACCCCACAAGCGCAAAGCGACGGCAAAGCCCGTGAAATGACACCGGTGCTTCCAGAAAATGTCAAGCTTCCTGCCCAAGGGTGACATGCCATGCGGTGGGGTCAGGGCCACGCGCTGAGCACCCGGTGCGCTGGGGTTGCCCCAGCGGTTCCTGAGCAGCTCCTGCAGTGCTGCCACCGGTACCGTTCTGGCGGCTGTAGTTGTTTAAAAAGCCGTTGTTGTTTCCGGCGTAATCTGACGGCAGTTTTCTCGGGCATTTGGGCCTCTTCTAATAAGTGTGCTGTGAGTACATCTGCAAGCATTCACCTGTCGAGGTCAAATGACTGGTGGTGCTCATCTCCCCCCGTGCTACTGCTGCTGCCTCCCGTGAATGCTCATGTGCCTGCGTGCCCCTGTACAGGCACAGATGCACGCGCGCAACACCTGATCCCGCATCCTAATTATTTTTCGCCTGGTTCTCGGAGTTGTTCTGCTTCCGGCTGATGAATGGGAAAGTGTAGTAGTGCTGTTTCATTTCACCAGCCTCTCAAGTGTGGAAATTATGGTAAATTTGAGAACAAGCCAGATTAGATTGATAGTTACACCTCCTCCTTTAATTAGCCAACCACAGGATCTTTGGAGGCAAAGGCCGGGGGGGTGTGTCGGTGTATATAACGTGTATTGTCTATGTGAAAGATTAATCAAAAGGAGTTGCTTGAGGTGGGAAGGCTTTTCCGGAGAGGTTCCACATGTTGTCAGGTAGTCCCTCTGAATGGCAGCTTCCGGTTCGGTCCCTTAGCTTTCGGAAGTGACATTTAGTCTGATATGTGCCAGCCGTGCAATCTACCTAGCCCCACAAAGTGCAAATATTAACATAAATGCATATTAAGATACTGTGTGTTAGCTCCTGAACTGCAATAGAGAGCGGGTGTTCCAGCGGAGGCAAGCAAATCGTGTTGATTTACAGTGGCTTGAGGATTTGGCCCATTACCGCTTCTTTATACACTTTTAAAAAGAAATGCCAACTCGATAGTTTAGGCTTTAACTGGAACATGGCAAGTAATTGTATGTTTTGGCGGACCCCTAGTAATGTTGCAGAATCTTTCTCAGAAGTTGTTCCATGGGATAGCCGATTCCTCAGGTAAGAGCTACTTGTTTGTTCAATCCTCCATCTTAGGCCTGCTCCTCAGGTGCATCCTCCTTCTCGCAGCGATTTCCTAGGAACAGATTTCGAAGAACAGCTCTGATCACAGAATCACAGATTGGTTAGGGTTGGAAAGGAGCTCTGGAGATCATCCAGCCCAACCCCCCTGCCAGAGCAGGGTCACCTACAGCAGGTTGCACAGGATGACCTCCAGGCGGGTTTTGAATGTCTCTGGGGTCGGAGACTCTACCGCCTCCCCGGGCAGCCTGTTCCAGCGCTCTGCCACCCTCAAAGTAAAGAAGTTCCTCCTCATGCTTTGATAGAAGTTCCTAGGTTCCAGTTTGTACCCGTTACCTCTTGTCCTGGATCATCTTTGATGATCCAGGACAAGAGGTAACGGGCACCAATTGGAACGTAGGAACTTGAACTTGAACTGGAACGTAGGAACTTGAACATAGGATTATCCTTGATGATTCAGGATAGCTGTGTGTCTGACCAGTCTGTCTTTCGAAGGAGGTCCTGGGCCAGCTCCAGCCATGCTGTGCTGAGCAGAGCCCCTGGCAGCAGCCCCACAGCTCACTCCCAGTGTGCCTGAATGGAAAAGGTACCAAAGTTGCTCCAACACTTTCTGAAAAACTCTATAGTGTTACCCCACAAGCGCAAAGCGACAGCAAAGCCCGTGAAATGACACCGGTGCTTCCAGAAAATGTCAAGCTTCCTGCCCAAGGGTGACATGCCATGCGGTGGGGTCAGGGCCACGCGCTGAGCACCCGGTGCGCTGGGGTTGCCCCAGCGGTTCCTGAGCAGCTCCTGCAGTGCTGCCGCCGGTACCGTTCTGGCGGCTGTAGTTGTTTAAAAAGCCGTTGTTGTTTCCGGCGTAATCTGACGGCAGTTTTCTCGGGCATTTGGGCCTCTTCTAATAAGTGTGCTGTGAGTACATCTGCAAGCATTCACCTGTCGAGGTCAAATGACTGGTGGTGCTCATCTGCCCCCGTGCTACTGCTGCTGCCTCCCGTGAATGCTCATGTGCCTGCGTGCCCCTGTACAGGCACAGATGCACGCGCGCAACACCTGATCCCGCATCCTAATTATTTTTCGCCCGGTTCTCGGAGTTGTTCTGCTTCCGGCTGATGAATGGGAAAGTGTAGTAGTGCTGTTTCATTTCACCAGCCTCTCAAGTGTGGAAATTATGGTAAATTTGAGAACAAGCCAGATTAGATTGATAGTTACACCTCCTCCTTTAATTAGCCAACCACAGGATCTGTGGAGGCAAAGGCCGGGGGGGTGTGTCGGTGTATATAACGTGTATTGTCTATGTGAAAGATTAATCAAAAGGAGTTGCTTGAGGTGGGAAGGCTTTTCCGGAGAGGTTCCACATGTTGTCAGGTAGTCCCTCTGAATGGCAGCTTCCGGTTCGGTCCCTTAGCTTTCGGAAGTGACATTTAGTCTGATATGTGCCAGCCGTGCAATCTACCTAGCCCCGCAAAGTGCAAATATTAACATAAATGCATATTAAGATACTGTGTGTTAGCTCCTGAACTGAAATAGAGAGCGGGTGTTCCAGCGGAGGCAAGCAAATCGTGTTGATTTACAGTGGCTTGCGGATTTGGCCCATTACCGCTTCTTTATACACTTTTAAAAAGAAATGCCAACTCGATAGTTTAGGCTTTAACTGGAACATGGCAAGTAATTGTATGTTTTGGCGGACCCCTAGTAATGTTGCAGAATCTTTCTCAGAAGTTGTTCCATGGGATAGCCGATTCCTCAGGTAAGAGCTACTTGTTTGTTCAATCCTCCATCTTAGGCCTGCTCCTCAGGTGCATCCTCCTTCTCGCAGCGATTTCCTACGAACAGATTTCGAAGAACAGCTCTGAGCACAGAATCACAGATTGGTTAGGGTTGGAAAGGAGCTCTGGAGATCATCCAGCCCAACCCCCCTGCCAGAGCAGGGTCACCTACAGCAGGTTGCACAGGATGACCTCCAGGCAGGTTTTGAATGTCTCTGGGGTCGGAGACTCTACCGCCTCCCCGGGCAGCCTGTTCCAGCGCTCTGCCACCCTCAAAGTAAAGAAGTTCCTCCTCATGCTTTGATAGAAGTTCCTACGTTCCAGTTTGTACCCGTTACCTCTTGTCCTGGATCATCTTTGATGATCCAGGACAAGAGGTAACGGGCACCAATTGGAACGTAGGAACTTGAACTTGAACTGGAACGTAGGAACTTGAACATAGGATTATCCTTGATGATTCAGGATAGCTGTGTGTCTGACCAGTCTGTCTTTCGAAGGAGGTCCTGGGCCAGCTCCAGCCATGCTGTGCTGAGCAGAGCCCCTGGCAGCAGCCCCACACCTCACTCCCAGTGTGCCTGAATGGAAAAGGTACCAAAGTTGCTCCAACACTTTCTGAAAAACTCTATAGTGTTACCCCACAAGCGCAAAGCGACGGCAAAGCCCGTGAAATGACACCGGTGCTTCCAGAAAATGTCAAGCTTCCTGCCCAAGGGTGACATGCCATGCGGTGGGGTCAGGGCCACGCGCTGAGCACCCGGTGCGCTGGGGTTGCCCCAGCGGTTCCTGAGCAGCTCCTGCAGTGCTGCCGCCGGTACCGTTCTGGCGGCTGTAGTTGTTTAAAAAGCCGTTGTTGTTTCCGGCGTAATCTGACGGCAGTTTTCTCGGGCATTTGGGCCTCTTCTAATAAGTGTGCTGTGAGTACATCTGCAAGCATTCACCTGTCGAGGTCAAATGACTGGTGGTGCTCATCTGCCCCCGTGCTACTGCTGCTGCCTCCCGTGAATGCTCATGTGCCTGCGTGCCCCTGTACAGGCACAGATGCACGCGCGCAACACCTGATCCCGCATCCTAATTATTTTTCGCCCGGTTCTCGGAGTTGTTCTGCTTCCGGCTGATGAATGGGAAAGTGTAGTGGTGCTGTTTCATTTCACCAGCCTCTCAAGTGTGGAAATTATGGTAAATTTGAGAACAAGCCAGATTAGATTGATAGTTACACCTCCTCCTTTAATTAGCCAACCACAGGATCTGTGGAGGCAAAGGCCGGGGGGGTGTGTCGGTGTATATAACGTGTATTGTCTATGTGAAAGATTAATCAAAAGGAGTTGCTTGAGGTGGGAAGGCTTTTCCGGAGAGGTTCCACATGTTGTCAGGTAGTCCCTCTGAATGGCAGCTTCCGGTTCGGTCCCTTAGCTTTCGGAAGTGACATTTAGTCTGATATGTGCCAGCCGTGCAATCTACCTAGCCCCGCAAAGTGCAAATATTAACATAAATGCATATTAAGATACTGTGTGTTAGCTCCTGAACTGCAATAGAGAGCGGGTGTTCCAGCGGAGGCAAGCAAATCGTGTTGATTTACAGTGGCTTGCGGATTTGGCCCATTACCGCTTCTTTATACACTTTTAAAAAGAAATGCCAACTCGATAGTTTAGGCTTTAACTGGAACATGGCAAGTAATTGTATGTTTTGGCGGACCCCTAGTAATGTTGCAGAATCTTTCTCAGAAGTTGTTCCATGGGATAGCCGATTCCTCAGGTAAGAGCTACTTGTTTGTTCAATCCTCCATCTTAGGCCTGCTCCTCAGGTGCATCCTCCTTCTCGCAGCGATTTCCTAGGAACAGATTTCGAAGAACAGCTCTGATCACAGAATCACAGATTGGTTAGGGTTGGAAAGGAGCTCTGGAGATCATCCAGCCCAACCCCCCTGCCAGAGCAGGGTCACCTACAGCAGGTTGCACAGGATGACCTCCAGGCGGGTTTTGAATGTCTCTGGGGTCGGAGACTCTACCGCCTCCCCGGGCAGCCTGTTCCAGCGCTCTGCCACCCTCAAAGTAAAGAAGTTCCTCCTCATGCTTTGATAGAAGTTCCTAGGTTCCAGTTTGTACCCGTTACCTCTTGTCCTGGATCATCTTTGATGATCCAGGACAAGAGGTAACGGGCACCAATTGGAACGTAGGAACTTGAACTTGAACTGGAACGTAGGAACTTGAACATAGGATTATCCTTGATGATTCAGGATAGCTGTGTGTCTGACCAGTCTGTCTTTCGAAGGAGGTCCTGGGCCAGCTCCAGCCATGCTGTGCTGAGCAGAGCCCCTGGCAGCAGCCCCACAGCTCACTCCCAGTGTGCCTGAATGGAAAAGGTACCAAAGTTGCTCCAACACTTTCTGAAAAACTCTATAGTGTTACCCCACAAGCGCAAAGCGACGGCAAAGCCCGTGAAATGACACCGGTGCTTCCAGAAAACGTCAAGCTTCCTGCCCAAGGGTGACATGCCATGCGGTGGGGTCAGGGCCACGCGCTGAGCACCCGGTGCGCTGGGGTTGCCCCAGCGGTTCCTGAGCAGCTCCTGCAGTGCTGCCGCCGGTACCGTTCTGGCGGCTGTAGTTGTTTAAAAAGCCGTTGTTGTTTCCGGCGTAATCTGACGGCAGTTTTCTCGGGCATTTGGGCCTCTTCTAATAAGTGTGCTGTGAGTACATCTGCAAGCATTCACCTGTCGAGGTCAAATGACTGGTGGTGCTCATCTGCCCCCGTGCTACTGCTGCTGCCTCCCGTGAATGCTCATGTGCCTGCGTGCCCCTGTACAGGCACAGATGCACGCGCGCAACACCTGATCCCGCATCCTAATTATTTTTCGCCCGGTTCTCGGAGTTGTTCTGCTTCCGGCTGATGAATGGGAAAGTGTAGTAGTGCTGTTTCATTTCACCAGCCTCTCAAGTGTGGAAATTATGGTAAATTTGAGAACAAGCCAGATTAGATTAATAGTTACACCTCCTCCTTTAATTAGCCAACCACAGGATCTGTGGAGGCAAAGGCCGGGGGGGTGTGTCGGTGTATATAAGGTGTATTGTCTATGTGAAAGATTAATCAAAAGGAGTTGCTTGAGGTGGGAAGGCTTTTCCGGAGAGGTTCCACATGTTGTCAGGTAGTCCCTCTGAATGGCAGCTTCCGGTTCGGTCCCTTAGCTTTCGGAAGTGACATTTAGTCTGATATGTGCCAGCCGTGCAATCTACCTAGCCCTGCAAAGTGCAAATATTAACCTAAATGCATATTAAGATACTGTGTGTTAGCTCCTGAACTGAAATAGAGAGCGGGTGTTCCAGCGGAGGCAAGCAAATCGTGTTGATTTACAGTGGCTTGAGGATTTGGCCCATTACCGCTTCTTTATACACTTTTAAAAAGAAATGCCAACTCGATAGTTTAGGCTTTAACTGGAACATGGCAAGTAATTGTATGTTTTGGCGGACCCCTAGTAATGTTGCAGAATCTTTCTCAGAAGTTGTTCCATGGGATAGCCGATTCCTCAGGTAAGAGCTACTTGTTTGTTCAATCCTCCATCTTAGGCCTGCTCCTCAGGTGCATCCTCCTTCTCGCAGCGATTTCCTAGGAACAGATTTCGAAGAACAGCTCTGATCACAGAATCACAGATTGGTTAGGGTTGGAAAGGAGCTCTGGAGATCATCCAGCCCAACCCCCCTGCCAGAGCAGGGTCACCTACAGCAGGTTGCACAGGATGACCTCCAGGCGGGTTTTGAATGTCTCTGGGGTCGGAGACTCTACCGCCTCCCCGGGCAGCCTGTTCCAGCGCTCTGCCACCCTCAAAGTAAAGAAGTTCCTCCTCATGCTTTGATAGAAGTTCCTACGTTCCAGTTTGTACCCGTTACCTCTTGTCCTGGATCATATTTGATGATCCAGGACAAGAGGTAACGGGCACCAATTGGAATGTAGGAACTTGAACTTCAATTGGAACGTAGGAACTTGAACATAGGATTATCCTTGATGATTCAGGATAGCTGTGTGTCTGACCAGCCTGTCTTTCGAAGGAGGTCCTGGGCCAGCTCCAGCCATGCTGTGCTGAGCAGAGCCCCTGGCAGCAGCCCCACAGCTCACTCCCAGTGTGCCTGAATGGAAAAGGTACCAAAGTTGCTCCAACACTTTCTGAAAAACTCTATAGTGTTACCCCACAAGCGCAAAGCGACGGCAAAGCCCGTGAAATGACACCGGTGCTTCCAGAAAACGTCAAGCTTCCTGCCCAAGGGTGACATGCCATGCGGTGGGGTCAGGGCCACGCGCTGAGCACCCGGTGCGCTGGGGTTGCCCCAGCGGTTCCTGAGCAGCTCCTGCAGTGCTACCACCGGTACCGTTCTGGCGGCTGTAGTTGTTTAAAAAGCCGTTGTTGTTTCCGGCGTAATCTGACGGCAGTTTTCTCGGGCATTTGGGCCTCTTCTAATAAGTGTGCTGTGAGTACATCTGCAAGCATTCACCTGTCGAGGTCAAATGACTGGTGGTGCTCATCTGCCCCCGTGCTACTGCTGCTGCCTCCCGTGAATGCTCATGTGCCTGCGTGCCCCTGTACAGGCACAGATGCACGCGCGCAACACCTGATCCCGCATCCTAATTATTTTTCGCCCGGTTCTCGGAGTTGTTCTGCTTCCGGCTGATGAATGGGAAAGTGTAGTAGTGCTGTTTCATTTCACCAGCCTCTCAAGTGTGGAAATTATGGTAAATTTGAGAACAAGCCAGATTAGATTAATAGTTACACCTCCTCCTTTAATTAGCCAACCACAGGATCTGTGGAGGCAAAGGCCGGGGGGGTGTGTCGGTGTATATAAGGTGTATTGTCTATGTGAAAGATTAATCAAAAGGAGTTGCTTGAGGTGGGAAGGCTTTTCCGGAGAGGTTCCACATGTTGTCAGGTAGTCCCTCTGAATGGCAGCTTCCGGTTCGGTCCCTTAGCTTTCGGAAGTGACATTTAGTCTGATATGTGCCAGCCGTGCAATCTACCTAGCCCTGCAAAGTGCAAATATTAACCTAAATGCATATTAAGATACTGTGTGTTAGCTCCTGAACTGAAATAGAGAGCGGGTGTTCCAGCGGAGGCAAGCAAATCGTGTTGATTTACAGTGGCTTGCGGATTTGGCCCATTACCGCTTCTTTATACACTTTTAAAAAGAAATGCCAACTCGATAGTTTAGGCTTTAACTGGAACATGGCAAGTAATTGTATGTTTTGGCGGACCCCTAGTAATGTTGCAGAATCTTTCTCAGAAGTTGTTCCATGGGATAGCCGATTCCTCAGGTAAGAGCTACTTGTTTGTTCAATCCTCCATCTTAGGCCTGCTCCTCAGGTGCATCCTCCTTCTCGCAGCGATTTCCTAGGAACAGATTTCGAAGAACAGCTCTGATCACAGAATCACAGATTGGTTAGGGTTGGAAAGGAGCTCTGGAGATCATCCAGCCCAACCCCCCTGCCAGAGCAGGGTCACCTACAGCAGGTTGCACAGGATGACCTCCAGGCGGGTTTTGAATGTCTCTGGTGTCGGAGACTCTACCGCCTCCCCGGGCAGCCTGTTCCAGCGCTCTGCCACCCTCAAAGTAAAGAAGTTCCTCCTCATGCTTTGATAGAAGTTCCTAGGTTCCAGTTTGTACCCGTTACCTCTTGTCCTGGATCATCTTTGATGATCCAGGACAAGAGGTAACGGGCACCAATTGGAACGTAGGAACTTGAACTTGAACTGGAACGTAGGAACTTGAACATAGGATTATCCTTGATGATTCAGGATAGCTGTGTGTCTGACCAGTCTGTCTTTCGAAGGAGGTCCTGGGCCAGCTCCAGCCATGCTGTGCTGAGCAGAGCCCCTGGCAGCAGCCCCACAGCTCACTCCCAGTGTGCCTGAATGGAAAAGGTACCAAAGTTGCTCCAACACTTTCTGAAAAACTCTATAGTGTTACCCCACAAGCGCAAAGCGACGGCAAAGCCCGTGAAATGACACCGGTGCTTCCAGAAAATGTCAAGCTTCCTGCCCAAGGGTGACATGCCATGCGGTGGGGTCAGGGCCACGCGCTGAGCACCCGGTGCGCTGGGGTTGCCCCAGCGGTTCCTGAGCAGCTCCTGCAGTGCTGCCGCCGGTACCGTTCTGGCGGCTGTAGTTGTTTAAAAAGCCGTTGTTGTTTCCGGCGTAAGCTGACGGCAGTTTTCTCGGGCATTTGGGCCTCTTCTAATAAGTGTGCTGTGAGTACATCTGCAAGCATTCACCTGTCGAGGTCAAATGACTGGTGGTGCTCATCTGCCCCCGTGCTACTGCTGCTGCCTCCCGTGAATGCTCATGTGCCTGTGTGCCCCTGTACAGGCACAGATGCACGCGCGCAACACCTGATCCTGCATCCTAATTATTTTTCGCCCGGTTCTCTGAGTTGTTCTGCTTCCGGCTGATGAATGGGAAAGTGTAGTAGTGCTGTTTCATTTCACCAGCCTCTCAAGTGTGGAAATTATGGTAAATTTGAGAACAAGCCAGATTAGATTGATAGTTACACCTCCTCCTTTAATTAGCCAACCACAGGATCTGTGGAGGCAAAGGCCGGGGGGGTGTGTCGGTGTATATAACGTGTATTGTCTATGTGAAAGATTAATCAAAAAGGAGTTGCTTGAGGTGGGAAGGCTTTTCCGGAGAGGTTCCACATGTTGTCAGGTAGTCCCTCTGAATGGCAGCTTCCGGTTCGGTCCCTTAGCTTTCGGAAGTGACATTTAGTCTGATATGTGCCAGCCGTGCAATCTACCTAGCCCTGCAAAGTGCAAATATTAACATAAATGCATATTAAGATACTGTGTGTTAGCTCCTGAACTGAAATAGAGAGCGGGTGTTCCAGCGGAGGCAAGCAAATCGTGTTGATTTACAGTGGCTTGAGGATTTGGCCCATTACCGCTTCTTTATACACTTTTAAAAAGAAATGCCAACTCGATAGTTTAGGCTTTAACTGGAACATGGCAAGTAATTGTATGTTTTGGCGGACCCCTAGTAATGTTGCAGAATCTTTCTCAGAAGTTGTTCCATGGGATAGCCGATTCCTCAGGTAAGAGCTACTTGTTTGTTCAATCCTCCATCTTAGGCCTGCTCCTCAGGTGCATCCTCCTTCTCGCAGCGATTTCCTAGGAACAGATTTCGAAGAACAGCTCTGATCACAGAATCACAGATTGGTTAGGGTTGGAAAGGAGCTCTGGAGATCATCCAGCCCAACCCCCCTGCCAGAGCAGGGTCACCTACAGCAGGTTGCACAGGATGACCTCCAGGCGGGTTTTGAATGTCTCTGGGGTCGGAGACTCTACCGCCTCCCCGGGCAGCCTGTTCCAGCGCTCTGCCACCCTCAAAGTAAAGAAGTTCCTCCTCATGCTTTGATAGAAGTTCCTACGTTCCAGTTTGTACCCGTTACCTCTTGTCCTGGATCATATTTGATGATCCAGGACAAGAGGTAACGGGCACCAATTGGAATGTAGGAACTTGAACTTCAATTGGAACGTAGGAACTTGAACATAGGATTATCCTTGATGATTCAGGATAGCTGTGTGTCTGACCAGCCTGTCTTTCGAAGGAGGTCCTGGGCCAGCTCCAGCCATGCTGTGCTGAGCAGAGCCCCTGGCAGCAGCCCCACAGCACACTCCCAGTGTGCCTGAATGGAAAAGGTACCAAAGATGCTCCAACACTTTCTGAAAAACTCTATAGTGTTACCCCACAAGCGCAAAGCGACGGCAAAGCCCGTGAAATGACACCGGTGCTTCCAGAAAACGTCAAGCTTCCTGCCCAAGGGTGACATGCCATGCGGTGGGGTCAGGGCCACGCGCTGAGCACCCGGTGCGCTGGGGTTGCCCCAGCGGTTCCTGAGCAGCTCCTGCAGTGCTACCACCGGTACCGTTCTGGCGGCTGTAGTTGTTTAAAAAGCCGTTGTTGTTTCCGGCGTAATCTGACGGCAGTTTTCTCGGGCATTTGGGCCTCTTCTAATAAGTGTGCTGTGAGTACATCTGCAAGCATTCACCTGTCGAGGTCAAATGACTGGTGGTGCTCATCTGCCCCCGTGCTACTGCTGCTGCCTCCCGTGAATGCTCATGTGCCTGCGTGCCCCTGTACAGGCACAGATGCACGCGCGCAACACCTGATCCCGCATCCTAATTATTTTTCGCCCGGTTCTCGGAGTTGTTCTGCTTCCGGCTGATGAATGGGAAAGTGTAGTAGTGCTGTTTCATTTCACCAGCCTCTCAAGTGTGGAAATTATGGTAAATTTGAGAACAAGCCAGATTAGATTAATAGTTACACCTCCTCCTTTAATTAGCCAACCACAGGATCTGTGGAGGCAAAGGCCGGGGGGGTGTGTCGGTGTATATAAGGTGTATTGTCTATGTGAAAGATTAATCAAAAGGAGTTGCTTGAGGTGGGAAGGCTTTTCCGGAGAGGTTCCACATGTTGTCAGGTAGTCCCTCTGAATGGCAGCTTCCGGTTCGGTCCCTTAGCTTTCGGAAGTGACATTTAGTCTGATATGTGCCAGCCGTGCAATCTACCTAGCCCTGCAAAGTGCAAATATTAACCTAAATGCATATTAAGATACTGTGTGTTAGCTCCTGAACTGAAATAGAGAGCGGGTGTTCCAGCGGAGGCAAGCAAATCGTGTTGATTTACAGTGGCTTGCGGATTTGGCCCATTACCGCTTCTTTATACACTTTTAAAAAGAAATGCCAACTCGATAGTTTAGGCTTTAACTGGAACATGGCAAGTAATTGTATGTTTTGGCGGACCCCTAGTAATGTTGCAGAATCTTTCTCAGAAGTTGTTCCATGGGATAGCCGATTCCTCAGGTAAGAGCTACTTGTTTGTTCAATCCTCCATCTTAGGCCTGCTCCTCAGGTGCATCCTCCTTCTCGCAGCGATTTCCTAGGAACAGATTTCGAAGAACAGCTCTGATCACAGAATCACAGATTGGTTAGGGTTGGAAAGGAGCTCTGGAGATCATCCAGCCCAACCCCCCTGCCAGAGCAGGGTCACCTACAGCAGGTTGCACAGGATGACCTCCAGGCGGGTTTTGAATGTCTCTGGTGTCGGAGACTCTACCGCCTCCCCGGGCAGCCTGTTCCAGCGCTCTGCCACCCTCAAAGTAAAGAAGTTCCTCCTCATGCTTTGATAGAAGTTCCTACGTTCCAGTTTGTACCCGTTACCTCTTGTCCTGGATCATCTTTGATGATCCAGGACAAGAGGTAACGGGCACCAATTGGAACGTAGGAACTTGAACTTGAACTGGAACGTAGGAACTTGAACATAGGATTATCCTTGATGATTCAGGATAGCTGTGTGTCTGACCAGTCTGTCTTTCGAAGGAGGTCCTGGGCCAGCTCCAGCCATGCTGTGCTGAGCAGAGCCCCTGGCAGCAGCCCCACAGCTCACTCCCAGTGTGCCTGAATGGAAAAGGTACCAAAGTTGCTCCAACACTTTCTGAAAAACTCTATAGTGTTACCCCACAAGCGCAAAGCGACGGCAAAGCCCGTGAAATGACACCGGTGCTTCCAGAAAATGTCAAGCTTCCTGCCCAAGGGTGACATGCCATGCGGTGGGGTCAGGGCCACGCGCTGAGCACCCGGTGCGCTGGGGTTGCCCCAGCGGTTCCTGAGCAGCTCCTGCAGTGCTGCCGCCGGTACCGTTCTGGCGGCTGTAGTTGTTTAAAAAGCCGTTGTTGTTTCCGGCGTAAGCTGACGGCAGTTTTCTCGGGCATTTGGGCCTCTTCTAATAAGTGTGCTGTGAGTACATCTGCAAGCATTCACCTGTCGAGGTCAAATGACTGGTGGTGCTCATCTGCCCCCGTGCTACTGCTGCTGCCTCCCGTGAATGCTCATGTGCCTGTGTGCCCCTGTACAGGCACAGATGCACGCGCGCAACACCTGATCCTGCATCCTAATTATTTTTCGCCCGGTTCTCGGAGTTGTTCTGCTTCCGGCTGATGAATGGGAAAGTGTAGTAGTGCTGTTTCATTTCACCAGCCTCTCAAGTGTGGAAATTATGGTAAATTTGAGAACAAGCCAGATTAGATTGATAGTTACACCTCCTCCTTTAATTAGCCAACCACAGGATCTGTGGAGGCAAAGGCCGGGGGGGTGTGTCGGTGTATATAACGTGTATTGTCTATGTGAAAGATTAATCAAAAAGGAGTTGCTTGAGGTGGGAAGGCTTTTCCGGAGAGGTTCCACATGTTGTCAGGTAGTCCCTCTGAATGGCAGCTTCCGGTTCGGTCCCTTAGCTTTCGGAAGTGACATTTAGTCTGATATGTGCCAGCCGTGCAATCTACCTAGCCCTGCAAAGTGCAAATATTAACATAAATGCATATTAAGATACTGTGTGTTAGCTCCTGAACTGAAATAGAGAGCGGGTGTTCCAGCGGAGGCAAGCAAATCGTGTTGATTTACAGTGGCTTGAGGATTTGGCCCATTACCGCTTCTTTATACACTTTTAAAAAGAAATGCCAACTCGATAGTTTAGGCTTTAACTGGAACATGGCAAGTAATTGTATGTTTTGGCGGACCCCTAGTAATGTTGCAGAATCTTTCTCAGAAGTTGTTCCATGGGATAGCCGATTCCTCAGGTAAGAGCTACTTGTTTGTTCAATCCTCCATCTTAGGCCTGCTCCTCAGGTGCATCCTCCTTCTCGCAGCGATTTCCTAGGAACAGATTTCGAAGAACAGCTCTGATCACAGAATCACAGATTAGTTAGGGTTGGAAAGGAGCTCTGGAGATCATCCAGCCCAACCCCCCTGCCAGAGCAGGGTCACCTACAGCAGGTTGCACAGGATGACCTCCAGGCGGGTTTTGAATGTCTCTGGGGTCGGAGACTCTACCGCCTCCCCGGGCAGCCTGTTCCAGCGCTCTGCCACCCTCAAAGTAAAGAAGTTCCTCCTCATGCTTTGATAGAAGTTCCTACGTTCCAGTTTGTACCCGTTACCTCTTGTCCTGGATCATCTTTGATGATCCAGGACAAGAGGTAACGGGCACCAATTGGAACGTAGGAACTTGAACTTGAACTGGAACGTAGGAACTTGAACATAGGATTATCCTTGATGATTCAGGATAGCTGTGTGTCTGACCAGTCTGTCTTTCGAAGGAGGTCCTGGGCCAGCTCCAGCCATGCTGTGCTGAGCAGAGCCCCTGGCAGCAGCCCCACAGCTCACTCCCAGTGTGCCTGAATGGAAAAGGTACCAAAGTTGCTCCAACACTTTCTGAAAAACTCTATAGTGTTACCCCACAAGCGCAAAGCGACGGCAAAGCCCGTGAAATGACACCGGTGCTTCCAGAAAATGTCAAGCTTCCTGCCCAAGGGTGACATGCCATGCGGTGGGGTCAGGGCCACGCGCTGAGCACCCGGTGCGCTGGGGTTGCCCCAGCGGTTCCTGAGCAGCTCCTGCAGTGCTGCCGCCGGTACCGTTCTGGCGGCTGTAGTTGTTTAAAAAGCCGTTGTTGTTTCCGGCGTAATCTGACGGCAGTTTTCTCGGGCATTTGGGCCTCTTCTAATAAGTGTGCTGTGAGTACATCTGCAAGCATTCACCTGTCGAGGTCAAATGACTGGTGGTGCTCATCTGCCCCCGTGCTACTGCTGCTGCCTCCCGTGAATGCTCATGTGCCTGCGTGCCCCTGTACAGGCACAGATGCACGCGCGCAACACCTGATCCCGCATCCTAATTATTTTTCGCCCGGTTCTCGGAGTTGTTCTGCTTCCGGCTGATGAATGGGAAAGTGTAGTAGTGCTGTTTCATTTCACCAGCCTCTCAAGTGTGGAAATTATGGTAAATTTGAGAACAAGCCAGATTAGATTAGTAGTTACACCTCCTCCTTTAATTAGCCAACCACAGGATCTGTGGAGGCAAAGGCCGGGGGGGTGTGTCGGTGTATATAAGGTGTATTGTCTATGTGAAAGATTAATCAAAAGGAGTTGCTTGAGGTGGGAAGGCTTTTCCGGAGAGGTTCCACATGTTGTCAGGTAGTCCCTCTGAATGGCAGCTTCCGGTTCGGTCCCTTAGCTTTCGGAAGTGACATTTAGTCTGATATGTGCCAGCCGTGCAATCTACCTAGCCCTGCAAAGTGCAAATATTAACCTAAATGCATATTAAGATACTGTGTGTTAGCTCCTGAACTGAAATAGAGAGCGGGTGTTCCAGCGGAGGCAAGCAAATCGTGTTGATTTAGAGTGGCTTGCGGATTTGGCCCATTACCGCTTCTTTATACACTTTTAAAAAGAAATGCCAACTCGATAGTTTAGGCTTTAACTGGAACATGGCAAGTAATTGTATGTTTTGGCGGACCCCTAGTAATGTTGCAGAATCTTTCTCAGAAGTTGTTCCATGGGATAGCCGATTCCTCAGGTAAGAGCTACTTGTTTGTTCAATCCTCCATCTTAGGCCTGCTCCTCAGGTGCATCCTCCTTCTCGCAGCGATTTCCTAGGAACAGATTTCGAAGAACAGCTCTGATCACAGAATCACAGATTGGTTAGGGTTGGAAAGGAGCTCTGGAGATCATCCAGCCCAACCCCCCTGCCAGAGCAGGGTCACCTACAGCAGGTTGCACAGGATGACCTCCAGGCGGGTTTTGAATGTCTCTGGGGTCGGAGACTCTACCGCCTCCCCGGGCAGCCTGTTCCAGCGCTCTGCCACCCTCAAAGTAAAGAAGTTCCTCCTCATGCTTTGATAGAAGTTCCTACGTTCCAATTGGTGCCCGTTACCTCTTGTCCTGGATCATCAAAGATGATCCAGGACAAGAGGTAACGGGTACAAACTGGAACGTAGGAACTTGAACTTGAACTGGAACGTAGGAACTTGAACATAGGATTATCCTTGATGATTCAGGATAGCTGTGTGTCTGACCAGTCTGTCTTTCGAAGGAGGTCCTGGGCCAGCTCCAGCCATGCTGTGCTGAGCAGAGCCCCTGGCAGCAGCCCCACAGCTCACTCCCAGTGTGCCTGAATGGAAAAGGTACCAAAGTTGCTCCAACACTTTCTGAAAAACTCTATAGTGTTACCCCACAAGCGCAAAGCGACGGCAAAGCCCGTGAAATGACACCGGTGCTTCCAGAAAATGTCAAGCTTCCTGCCCAAGGGTGACATGCCATGCGGTGGGGTCAGGGCCACGCGCTGAGCACCCGGTGCGCTGGGGTTGCCCCAGCGGTTCCTGAGCAGCTCCTGCAGTGCTGCCGCCGGTACCGTTCTGGCGGCTGTAGTTGTTTAAAAAGCCGTTGTTGTTTCCGGCGTAATCTGACGGCAGTTTTCTCGGGCATTTGGGCCTCTTCTAATAAGTGTGCTGTGAGTACATCTGCAAGCATTCACCTGTCGAGGTCAAATGAGTGGTGGTGCTCATCTGCCCCCTTGCTACTGCTGCTGCCTCCCGTGAATGCTCATGTGCCTGCGTGCCCCTGTACAGGCACAGATGCACGCGCGCAACACCTGATCCCGCATCCTAATTATTTTTCGCCCGGTTCTCGGAGTTGTTCTGCTTCCGGCTGATGAATGGGAAAGTGTAGTAGTGCTGTTTCATTTCACCAGCCTCTCAAGTGTGGAAATTATGGTAAATTTGAGAACAAGCCAGATTAGATTGATAGTTACACCTCCTCCTTTAATTAGCCAACCACAGGATCTGTGGAGGCAAAGGCCGGGGGGGTGTGTCGGTGTATATAACATGTATTGTCTATGTGAAAGATTAATCAAAAGGAGTTGCTTGAGGTGGGAAGGCTTTTCCGGAGAGGTTCCACATGTTGTCAGGTAGTCCCTCTGAATGGCAGCTTCCGGTTCGGTCCCTTAGCTTTCGGAAGTGACATTTAGTCTGATATGTGCCAGCCGTGCAATCTACCTAGCCCTGCAAAGTGCAAATATTAACCTAAATGCATATTAAGATACTGTGTGTTAGCTCCTGAACTGAAATAGAGAGCGGGTGTTCCAGCGGAGGCAAGCAAATCGTGTTGACTTACAGTGGCTTGAGGATTTGGCCCATTACCGCTTCTTTATACACTTTTAAAAAGAAATGCCAACTCGATAGTTTAGGCTTTAACTGGAACATGGCAAGTAATTGTATGTTTTGGCGGACCCCTAGTAATGTTGCAGAATCTTTCTCAGAAGTTGTTCCATGGGATAGCCGATTCCTCAGGTAAGAGCTACTTGTTTGTTCAATCCTCCATCTTAGGCCTGCTCCTCAGGTGCGTCCTCCTTCTCGCAGCGATTTCCTAGGAACAGATTTCGAAGAACAGCTCTGATCACAGAATCACAGATTGCTTTGGGTTGGAAAGGAGGTCTGGAGATCATCCAGCCCAACCCCCCTGCCAGAGCAGGGTCACCTACAGCAGGTTGCACAGGATGACCTCCAGGCGGGTTTTGAATGTCTCTGGGGTGGGAGACTCTACTGCCTCCCTGGGCAGCCTGTTCCAGCGCTCTGCCACCCTCAAAGTAAAGAAGTTCCTCCTCATGCTTTGATAGAAGTTCCTACGTTCCAGTTTGTACCCGTTACCTCTTGTCCTGGATCATCTTTGATGATCCAGGACAAGAGGTAACGGGCACCAATTGGAACGTAGGAACTTAAACTTGAACTGGAAGGTAGGAACTTGAACTTGAACATAGGATTATCCTTGATGATTCAGGATAGCTGTGTGTCTGACCAGTCTGTCTTTCAAAGGAGGTCCCGGACCAGCTCCAGCCATGCTATGCTGAGCAGAGCCCCTGGCAGCAGCCCCACACCTCACTCCCAGTGTGCCTGAATGGAAAAGGTACCAAAGTTGCTCCAACACTTTCTGAAAAACTCTATAGTGTTACCCCACAAGCGCAAAGCGACGGCAAAGCCCGTGAAATGACACCGGTGCTTCCAGAAAATGTCAAGCTTCCTGCCCAAGGGTGACATGCCATGCGGTTGGGTCAGGGCCACGCGCTGAGCACCCGGTGCGCTGGGGTTGCCCCAGCGGTTCCTGAGCAGCTCCTGCAGTGCTGCCGCCGGTACCGTTCTGGCGGCTGTAGTTGTTTAAAAAGCCGTTGTTGTTTCCGGTGTAATCTGACGGCAGTTTTCTCGGGCATTTGGGCCTCTTCTAATAAGTGTGCTGTGAGTACATCTGCAAGCATTCACCTGTCGAGGTCAAATGACTGGTGGTGCTCATCTGCCCCCGTGCTACTGCTGCTGCCTCCCGTGAATGCTCATGTGCCTGCGTGCCCCTGTACAGGCACAGATGCACGCGCGCAACACCTGATCCCGCATCCTAATTATTTTTCGCCCGGTTCTCGGAGTTGTTCTGCTTCCGGCTGATGAATGGGAAAGTGTAGTAGTGCTGTTTCATTTCACCAGCCTCTCAAGTGTGGAAATTATGGTAAATTTGAGAACAAGCCAGATTAGATTGATAGTTACACCTCCTCCTTTAATTAGCCAACCACAGGATCTGTGGAGGCAAAGGCCGGGGGGGTGTGTCGGTGTATATAACGTGTATTGTCTATGTGAAAGATTAATCAAAAGGAGTTGCTTGAGGTGGGAAGGCTTTTCCGGAGAGGTTCCACATGTTGTCAGGTAGTCCCTCTGAATGGCAGCTTCCGGTTCGGTCCCTTAGCTTTCGGAAGTGACATTTAGTCTGATATGTGCCAGCCGTGCAATCTACCTAGCCCCGCAAAGTGCAAATATTAACATAAATGCATATTAAGATACTGTGTGTTAGCTCCTGAACTGAAATAGAGAGCGGGTGTTCCAGCGGAGGCAAGCAAATCGTGTTGATTTACAGTGGCTTGAGGATTTGGCCCATTACCGCTTCTTTATACACTTTTAAAAAGAAATGCCAACTCGATAGTTTAGGCTTTAACTGGAACATGGCAAGTAATTGTATGTTTTGGCGGACCCCTAGTAATGTTGCAGAAACTTTCTCAGAAGTTGTTCCATGGGATAGCCGATTCCTCAGGTAAGAGCTACTTGTTTGTTCAATCCTCCATCTTAGGCCTGCTCCTCAGGTGCATCCTCCTTCTCGCAGCGATTTCCTAGGAACAGATTTCGAAGAACAGCTCTGATCACAGAATCACAGATTGGTTAGGGTTGGAAAGGACCTCTGGAGATCATCCAGCCCAACCCCCCTGCCAGAGCAGGGTCACCTACAGCAGGTTGCACAGGATGACCTCCAGGCGGGTTTTGAATGTTTCTGGGGTCGGAGACTCTACCGCCTCCCTGGGCAGCCTGTTCCAGCGCTCTGCCACCCTCAAAGTAAAGAAGTTCCTCCTCATGCTTTGATAGAAGTTCCTACGTTCCAGTTTGTACCCGTTACCTCTTGTCCTGGATCATCTTTGATGATCCAGGACAAGAGGTAACGGGCACCAATTGGAACGTAGGAACTTGAACTTGAACTGGAACGTAGGAACTTGAACATAGGATTATCCTTGATGATTCAGGATAGCTGTGTGTCTGACCAGTCTGTCTTTCGAAGGAGGTCCTGGACCAGCTCCAGCCATGCTGTGCTGAGCAGAGCCCCTGGCAGCAGCCCCACAGCTCACTCCCAGTGTGCCTCAATGGAAAAGGTACCAAAGTTGCTCCAACACTTTCTGAAAAACTCTATAGTGTTACCCCACAAGCGCAAAGCGACGGCAAAGCCCGTGAAATGACACCGGTGCTTCCAGAAAATGTCAAGCTTCCTGCCCAAGGGTGACATGCCATGCGGTGGGGTCAGGGCCACGCGCTGAGCACCCGGTGCGCTGGGGTTGCCCCAGCGGTTCCTGAGCAGCTCCTGCAGTGCTGCCGCCGGTACCGTTCTGGCGGCTGTAGTTGTTTAAAAAGCGTTGTTGTTTCCGGCGTAATCTGACGGCAGTTTTCTCGGGCATTTGGGCCTCTTCTAATAAGTGTGCTGTGAGTACATCTGCAAGCATTCACCTGTCGAGGTCAAATGACTGGTGGTGCTCATCTCCCCCCGTGCTACTGCTGCTGCCTCCCGTGAATGCTCATGTGCCTGCGTGCCCCTGTACAGGCACAGATGCACGCGCGCAACACCTGATCCCGCATCCTAATTATTTTTCGCCCGGTTCTCTGAGTTGTTCTGCTTCCGGCTGATGAATGGGAAAGTGTAGTAGTGCTGTTTCATTTCACCAGCCTCTCAAGTGTGGAAATTATGGTAAATTTGAGAACAAGCCAGATTAGATTGATAGTTACACCTCCTCCTTTAATTAGCCAACCACAGGATCTGTGGAGGCAAAGGCCGGGGGGGTGTGTCGGTGTATATAACGTGTATTGTCTATGTGAAAGATTAATCAAAAGGAGTTGCTTGAGGTGGGAAGGCTTTTCCGGAGAGGTTCCACATGTTGTCAGGTAGTCCCTCTGAATGGCAGCTTCCGGTTCGGTCCCTTAGCTTTCGGAAGTGACATTTAGTCTGATATGTGCCAGCCATGCAATCTACCTAGCCCTGCAAAGTGCAAATATTAACCTAAATGCATATTAAGATACTGTGTGTTAGCTCCTGAACTGCAATAGAGAGCGGGTGTTCCAGCGGAGGCAAGCAAATCGTGTTGACTTACAGTGGCTTGAGGATTTGGCCCATTACCGCTTCTTTATACACTTTTAAAAAGAAATGCCAACTTGATAGTTTAGGCTTTAACTGGAACATGGCAAGTAATTGTATGTTTTGGCGGACCCCTAGTAATGTTGCAGAATCTTTCTCAGAAGTTGTTCCATGGGATAGCCGATTCCTCAGGTAAGAGCTACTTGTTTGTTCAATCCTCCATCTTAGGCCTGCTCCTCAGGTGCATCCTCCTTCTCGCAGCGATTTCCTAGGAACAGATTTCGAAGAACAACTCTGATCACAGAATCACAGATTGGTTAGGGTTGGAAAGGACCTCTGGAGATCATCCAGCCCAACCCCCCTGCCAGAGCAGGGTCACCTACAGCAGGTTGCACAGGATGACCTCCAGGCGGGTTTTGAATGTCTCTGGGGTGGGAGACTCTACCGCCTCCCTGGGCAGCCTGTTCCAGCGCTCTGCCACCCTCAAAGTAAAGAAGTTCCTCCTCATGCTTTGATAGAAGTTCCTAGGTTCCAGTTTGTACCCGTTACCTCTTGTCCTGGATCATCTTTGATGATCCAGGACAAGAGGTAACGGGCACCAATTGGAACGTAGGAACTTGAACTTGAACTGGAACGTAGGAACTTGAACATAGGATTATCCTTGATGATTCAGGATAGCTGTGTGTCTGACCAGTCTGTCTTTCGAAGGAGGTCCTGGACCAGCTCCAGCCATGCTGTGCTGAGCAGAGCCCCTGGCAGCAGCCCCACAGCTCACTCCCAGTGTGCCTGAATGGAAAAGGTACCAAAGTTGCTCCAACACTTTCTGAAAAACTCTATAGTGTTACCCCACAAGCGCAAAGCGACGGCAAAGCCCGTGAAATGACACCGGTGCTTCCAGAAAATGTCAAGCTTCCTGCCCAAGGGTGACATGCCATGCGGTGGGGTCAGGGCCACGCGCTGAGCACCCGGTGCGCTGGGGTTGCCCCAGCGGTTCCTGAGCAGCTCCTGCAGTGCTGCCGCCGGTACCGTTCTGGCGGCTGTAGTTGTTTAAAAAGCCGTTGTTGTTTCCGGCGTAATCTGACGGCAGTTTTCTCGGGCATTTGGGCCTCTTCAAATAAGTGTGCTGTGAGTACATCTGCAAGCATTCACCTGTCGAGGTCAAATGACTGGTGGTGCTCATCTGCCCCCTTGCTACTGCTGCTGCCTCCCGTGAATGCTCATGTGCCTGCGTGCCCCTGTACAGGCACAGATGCACGCGCGCAACACCTGATCCCGCATCCTAATTATTTTTCGCCCGGTTCTCGGAGTTGTTCTGCTTCCGGCTGATGAATGGGAAAGTGTAGTAGTGCTGTTTCATTTCACCAGCCTCTCAAGTGTGGAAATTATGGTAAATTTGAGAACAAGCCAGATTAGATTGATAGTTACACCTCCTCCTTTAATTAGCCAACCACAGGATCTGTGGAGGCAAAGGCCGGGGGGGTGTGTCGGTGTATATAACATGTATTGTCTATGTGAAAGATGAATCAAAAGGAGTTGCTTGAGGTGGGAAGGCTTTTCCGGAGAGGTTCCACATGTTTTCAGGTAGTCCCTCTGAATGGCAGCTTCCGGTTCGGTCCCTTAGCTTTCGGAAGTGACATTTAGTCTGATATGTGCCAGCCGTGCAATCTACCTAGCCCTGCAAAGTGCAAATATTAACCTAAATGCATATTAAGATACTGTGTGTTAGCTCCTGAACTGAAATAGAGAGCGGGTGTTCCAGCGGAGGCAAGCAAATCGTGTTGATTTACAGTGGCTTGAGGATTTGGCCCATTACCGCTTCTTTATACACTTTTAAAAAGAAATGCCAACTCGATAGTTTAGGCTTTAACTGGAACATGGCAAGTAATTGTATGTTTTGGCGGACCCCTAGTAATGTTGCAGAAACTTTCTCAGAAGTTGTTCCATGGGATAGCCGATTCCTCAGGTAAGAGCTACTTGTTTGTTCAATCCTCCATCTTAGGCCTGCTCCTCAGGTGCATCCTCCTTCTCGCAGCGATTTCCTAGGAACAGATTTCGAAGAACAGCTCTGATCACAGAATCACAGATTGGTTAGGGTTGGAAAGGACCTCTGGAGATCATCCAGCCCAACCCCCTGCCAGAGCAGGGTCACCTACAGCAGGTTGCACAGGATGACCTCCAGGCGGGTTATGAATGTCTCTGGGGTGGGAGACTCTACCGCCTCCCTGGGCAGCCTGTTCCAGCGCTCTGCCACCCTCAAAGTAAAGAAGTTCCTCCGCATGCTTTGATAGAAGTTCCTAGGTTCCAGTTTGTACCCGTTACCTCTTGTCCTGGATCATCTTTGATGATCCAGGACAAGAGGTAACGGGCACCAATTGGAACGTAGGAACTTGAACTTGAACTGGAACGTAGGAACTTGAACTTGAACATAGGATTATCCTTGATGATTCAGGATAGCTGTGTGTCTGACCAGTCTGTCTTTCGAAGGAGGTCCTGGGCCAGCTCCAGCCATGCTGTGCTGAGCAGAGCCCCTGGCAGCAGCCCCACAGCTCACTCCCAGTGTGCCTGAATGGAAAAGGTACCAAAGTTGCTCCAACACTTTCCGAAAAACTCTATAGTGTTACCCCACAAGCGCAAAGCGACGGCAAAGCCCGTGAAATGACACCGGTGCTTCCAGAAAATGTCAAGCTTCCTGCCCAAGGGTGACATGCCATGCGGTGGGGTCAGGGCCACGCGCTGAGCACCCGGTGCGCTGGGGTTGCCCCAGCGGTTCCTGAGCAGCTCCTGCAGTGCTGCCGCCGGTACCGTTCTGGCGGCTGTAGTTGTTTAAAAAGCCGTTGTTGTTTCCGGCGTAATCTGACGGCAGTTTTCTCGGGCATTTGGGCCTCTTCTAATAAGTGTGCTGTGAGTACATCTGCAAGCATTCACCTGTCGAGGTCAAATGACTGGTGGTGCTCATCTGCCCCCGTGCTACTGCTGCTGCCTCCTGTGAATGCTCATGTGCCTGCGTGCCCCTGTACAGGCACAGATGCACGCGCGCAACACCTGATCCCGCATCCTAATTATTTTTCTCCCGGTTCTCGGAGTTGTTCTGCTTCCGGCTGATGAATGGGAAAGTGTAGTAGTGCTGTTTCATTTCACCAGCCTCTCAAGTGTGGAAATTATGGTAAATTTGAGAACAAGCCAGATTAGATTGATAGTTACACCTCCTCCTTTAATTAGCCAACCACAGGATCTGTGGAGGCAAAGGCCGGGGGGTGTGTCGGTGTATATAACGTGTATTGTCTATGTGAAAGATGAATCAAAAGGAGTTGCTTGAGGTGGGAAGGCTTTTCCGGAGAGGTTCCACATGTTTTCAGGTAGTCCCTCTGAATGGCAGCTTCCGGTTCGGTCCCTTAGCTTTCGGAAGTGACATTTAGTCTGATATGTGCCAGCCGTGCAATCTACCTAGCCCTGCAAAGTGCAAATATTAACCTAAATGCATATTAAGATACTGTGTGTTAGCTCCTGAACTGAAATAGAGAGCGGGTGTTCCAGCGGAGGCAAGCAAATCGTGTTGATTTAGAGTGGCTTGAGGATTTGGCCCATTACCGCTTCTTTATACACTTTTAAAAAGAAATGCCAACTCGATAGTTTAGGCTTTAACTGGAACATGGCAAGTAATTGTATGTTTTGGCGGACCCCTAGTAATGTTGCAGAATCTTTCTCAGAAGTTGTTCCATGGGATAGCCGATTCCTCAGGTAAGAGCTACTTGTTTGTTCAATCCTCCATCTTAGGCCTGCTCCTCAGGTGCATCCTCCTTCTCGCAGCGATTTCCTAGGAACAGATTTCGAAGAACAGCTCTGATCACAGAATCACAGATTGGTTAGGGTTGGAAAGGAGCTCTGGAGATCATCCAGCCCAACCCCCCTGCCAGAGCAGGGTCACCTACAGCAGGTTGCACAGGATGACCTCCAGGCGGGTTTTGAATGTCTCTGGGGTCGGAGACTCTACTGCCTCCCTGGGCAGCATGTTCCAGCGCTCTGCCACCCTCAAAGTAAAGAAGTTCCTCCTCATGCTTTGATAGAAGTTCCTAGGTTCCAGTTTGTACCCGTTACCTCTTGTCCTGGATCATCTTTGATGATCCAGGACAAGAGGTAACGGGCACCAATTGGAACGTAGGAACTTGAACTTCAACTGGAAGGTAGGAACTTGAACTTGAACATAGGATTATCCTTGATGATTCAGGATAGCTGTGTGTCTGACCAGTCTGTCTTTCGAAGGAGGTCCTGGGCCAGCTCCAGCCATGCTGTGCTGAGCAGAGCCCCTGGCAGCAGCCCCACAGCTCACTCCCAGTGTGCCTGAATGGAAAAGGTACCAAAGTTGCTCCAACACTTTCCGAAAAACTCTATAGTGTTACCCCACAAGCGCAAAGCGACGGCAAAGCCCGTGAAATGACACCGGTGCTTCCAGAAAATGTCAAGCTTCCTGCCCAAGGGTGACATGCCATGCGGTGGGGTCAGGGCCACGCGCTGAGCACCCGGTGCGCTGGGGTTGCCCCAGCGGTTCCTGAGCAGCTCCTGCAGTGCTGCCGCCGGTACCGTTCTGGCGGCTGTAGTTGTTTAAAAAGCCGTTGTTGTTTCCGGCGTAATCTGACGGCAGTTTTCTCGGGCATTTGGGCCTCTTCTAATAAGTGTGCTGTGAGTACATCTGCAAGCATTCACCTGTCGAGGTCAAATGACTGGTGGTGCTCATCTGCCCCCGTGCTACTGCTGCTGCCTCCTGTGAATGCTCATGTGCCTGCGTGCCCCTGTACAGGCACAGATGCACGCGCGCAACACCTGATCCCGCATCCTAATTATTTTTCTCCCGGTTCTCGGAGTTGTTCTGCTTCCGGCTGATGAATGGGAAAGTGTAGTAGTGCTGTTTCATTTCACCAGCCTCTCAAGTGTGGAAATTATGGTAAATTTGAGAACAAGCCAGATTAGATTGATAGTTACACCTCCTCCTTTAATTAGCCAACCACAGGATCTGTGGAGGCAAAGGCCGGGGGGTGTGTCGGTGTATATAACGTGTATTGTCTATGTGAAAGATGAATCAAAAGGAGTTGCTTGAGGTGGGAAGGCTTTTCCGGAGAGGTTCCACATGTTTTCAGGTAGTCCCTCTGAATGGCAGCTTCCGGTTCGGTCCCTTAGCTTTCGGAAGTGACATTTAGTCTGATATGTGCCAGCCGTGCAATCTACCTAGCCCTGCAAAGTGCAAATATTAACCTAAATGCATATTAAGATACTGTGTGTTAGCTCCTGAACTGAAATAGAGAGCAGGTGTTCCAGCGGAGGCAAGCAAATCGTGTTGATTTACAGTGGCTTGAGGATTTGGCCCATTACCGCTTCTTTATACACTTTTAAAAAGAAATGCCAACTCGATAGTTTAGGCTTTAACTGGAACATGGCAAGTAATTGTATGTTTTGGCGGACCCCTAGTAATGTTGCAGAAACTTTCTCAGAAGTTGTTCCATGGGATAGCCGATTCCTCAGGTAAGAGCTACTTGTTTGTTCAATCCTCCATCTTAGGCCTGCTCCTCAGGTGCATCCTCCTTCTCGCAGCGATTTCCTAGGAACAGATTTCGAAGAACAGCTCTGATCACAGAATCACAGATTGGTTAGGGTTGGAAAGGAGCTCTGGAGATCATCCAGTCCAACCCCCTGCCAGAGCAGGGTCACCTACAGCAGGTTGCACAGGATGACCTCCAGGCGGGTTATGAATGTCTCTGGGGTGGGAGACTCTACCGCCTCCCTGGGCAGCCTGTTCCAGCGCTCTGCCACCCTCAAAGTAAAGAAGTTCCTCCTCATGCTTTGATAGAAGTTCCTAGGTTCCAGTTTGTACCCGTTACCTCTTGTCCTGGATCATCTTTGATGATCCAGGACAAGAGGTAACGGGCACCAATTGGAACGTAGGAACTTGAACTTGAACTGGAACGTAGGAACTTGAACTTGAACATAGGATTATCCTTGATGATTCAGGATAGCTGTGTGTCTGACCAGTCTGTCTTTCGAAGGAGGTCCTGGGCCAGCTCCAGCCATGCTGTGCTGAGCAGAGCCCCTGGCAGCAGCCCCACAGCTCACTCCCAGTGTGCCTGAATGGAAAAGGTACCAAAGTTGCTCCAACACTTTCCGAAAAACTCTATAGTGTTACCCCACAAGCGCAAAGCGACGGCAAAGCCCGTGAAATGACACCGGTGCTTCCAGAAAATGTCAAGCTTCCTGCCCAAGGGTGACATGCCATGCGGTGGGGTCAGGGCCACGCGCTGAGCACCCGGTGCGCTGGGGTTGCCCCAGCGGTTCCTGAGCAGCTCCTGCAGTGCTGCCGCCGGTACCGTTCTGGCGGCTGTAGTTGTTTAAAAAGCCGTTGTTGTTTCCGGCGTAATCTGACGGCAGTTTTCTCGGGCATTTGGGCCTCTTCTAATAAGTGTGCTGTGAGTACATCTGCAAGCATTCACCTGTCGAGGTCAAATGACTGGTGGTGCTCATCTGCCCCCGTGCTACTGCTGCTGCCTCCTGTGAATGCTCATGTGCCTGCGTGCCCCTGTACAGGCACAGATGCACGCGCGCAACACCTGATCCCGCATCCTAATTATTTTTCTCCCGGTTCTCGGAGTTGTTCTGCTTCCGGCTGATGAATGGGAAAGTGTAGTAGTGCTGTTTCATTTCACCAGCCTCTCAAGTGTGGAAATTATGGTAAATTTGAGAACAAGCCAGATTAGATTGATAGTTACACCTCCTCCTTTAATTAGCCAACCACAGGATCTGTGGAGGCAAAGGCCGGGGGGTGTGTCGGTGTATATAACGTGTATTGTCTATGTGAAAGATGAATCAAAAGGAGTTGCTTGAGGTGGGAAGGCTTTTCCGGAGAGGTTCCACATGTTTTCAGGTAGTCCCTCTGAATGGCAGCTTCCGGTTCGGTCCCTTAGCTTTCGGAAGTGACATTTAGTCTGATATGTGCCAGCCGTGCAATCTACCTAGCCCTGCAAAGTGCAAATATTAACCTAAATGCATATTAAGATACTGTGTGTTAGCTCCTGAACTGAAATAGAGAGCGGGTGTTCCAGCGGAGGCAAGCAAATCGTGTTGATTTAGAGTGGCTTGAGGATTTGGCCCATTACCGCTTCTTTATACACTTTTAAAAAGAAATGCCAACTCGATAGTTTAGGCTTTAACTGGAACATGGCAAGTAATTGTATGTTTTGGCGGACCCCTAGTAATGTTGCAGAATCTTTCTCAGAAGTTGTTCCATGGGATAGCCGATTCCTCAGGTAAGAGCTACTTGTTTGTTCAATCCTCCATCTTAGGCCTGCTCCTCAGGTGCATCCTCCTTCTCGCAGCGATTTCCTAGGAACAGATTTCGAAGAACAGCTCTGATCACAGAATCACAGATTGGTTAGGGTTGGAAAGGAGCTCTGGAGATCATCCAGCCCAACCCCCCTGCCAGAGCAGGGTCACCTACAGCAGGTTGCACAGGATGACCTCCAGGCGGGTTTTGAATGTCTCTGGGGTCGGAGACTCTACTGCCTCCCTGGGCAGCATGTTCCAGCGCTCTGCCACCCTCAAAGTAAAGAAGTTCCTCCTCATGCTTTGATAGAAGTTCCTAGGTTCCAGTTTGTACCCGTTACCTCTTGTCCTGGATCATCTTTGATGATCCAGGACAAGAGGTAACGGGCACCAATTGGAACGTAGGAACTTGAACTTCAACTGGAAGGTAGGAACTTGAACTTGAACATAGGATTATCCTTGATGATTCAGGATAGCTGTGTGTCTGACCAGTCTGTCTTTCGAAGGAGGTCCTGGGCCAGCTCCAGCCATGCTGTGCTGAGCAGAGCCCCTGGCAGCAGCCCCACAGCTCACTCCCAGTGTGCCTGAATGGAAAAGGTACCAAAGTTGCTCCAACACTTTCTGAAAAACTCTATAGTGTTACCCCACAAGCGCAAAGCGACGGCAAAGCCCGTGAAATGACACCGGTGCTTCCAGAAAATGTCAAGCTTCCTGCCCAAGGGTGACATGCCATGCGGTGGGGTCAGGGCCACGCGCTGAGCACCCGGTGCGCTGGGGTTGCCCCAGCGGTTCCTGAGCAGCTCCTGCAGTGCTGCCGCCGGTACTGTTCTGGCGGCTGTAGTTGTTTAAAAAGCCGTTGTTGTTTCCGGCGTAATCTGACGGCAGTTTTCTCGGGCATTTGGGCCTCTTCTAATAAGTGTGCTGTGAGTACATCTGCAAGCATTCACCTGTCGAGGTCAAATGACTGGTGGTGCTCATCTCCCCCCAGCTACTGCTGCTGCCTCCCGTGAATGCTCATGTGCCTGCGTGCCCCTGTACAGGCACAGATGCACGCGCGCAACACCTGATCCCGCATCCTAATTATTTTTCGCCCGGTTCTCGGAGTTGTTCTGCTTCCGGCTGATGAATGGGAAAGTGTAGTAGTGCTGTTTCATTTCACCAGCCTCTCAAGTGTGGAAATTATGGTAAATTTGAGAACAAGCCAGATTAGATTGATAGTTACACCTCCTCCTTTAATTAGCCAACCACAGGATCTGTGGAGGCAAAGGCCGGGGGGGTGTGTCGGTGTATATAAGGTGTATTGTCTATGTGAAAGATTAATCAAAAGGAGTTGCTTGAGGTGGGAAGGCTTTTCCGGAGAGGTTCCACATGTTGTCAGGTAGTCCCTCTGAATGGCAGCTTCCGGTTCGGTCCCTTAGCTTTCGGAAGTGACATTTAGTCTGATATGTGCCAGCCGTGCAATCTACCTAGCCCTGCAAAGTGCAAATATTAACCTAAATGCATATTAAGATACTGTGTGTTAGCTCCTGAACTGAAATAGAGAGCGGGTGTTCCAGCGGAGGCAAGCAAATCGTGTTGATTTACAGTGGCTTGAGGATTTGGCCCATTACCGCTTCTTTATACACTTTTAAAAAGAAATGCCAACTCGATAGTTTAGGCTTTAACTGGAACATGGCAAGTAATTGTATGTTTTGGCGGACCCCTAGTAATGTTGCAGAATCTTTCTCAGAAGTTGTTCCATGGGATAGCCGATTCCTCAGGTAAGAGCTACTTGTTTGTTCAATCCTCCATCTTAGGCCTGCTCCTCAGGTGCATCCTCCTTCTCGCAGCGATTTCCTAGGAACAGATTTCGAAGAACAGCTCTGATCACAGAATCACAGATTGGTTAGGGTTGGAAAGGAGCTCTGGAGATCATCCAGTCCAACCCCCCTGCAAGAGCAGGGTCACCTTCAGCAGGTTGCACAGGATGACCTCCAGGCGGGTTTTGAATGTCTCTGGGGTGGGAGACTCTACCGCCTCCCTGGGCAGCCTGTTCCAGCACTCTGCCACCCTCAAAGTAAAGAAGTTCCTCCTCATGCTTTGATAGAAGTTCCTACGTTCCAGTTTGTACCCGTTACCTCTTGTCCTGGATCATCAAAAATCATCTTTGATGATCCAGGACAAGAGGTAACGGGCACCAATTGGAACGTAGGAACTTGAACTTGAACTGGAAGGTAGGAACTTGAACTTGAACATAGGATTATCCTTGATGATTCAGGATAGCTGTGTGTCTGACCAGTCTGTCTTTCGAAGGAGGTCCTGGGCCAGCTCCAGCCATGCTGTGCTGAGCAGAGCCCCTGGCAGCAGCCCCACAGCTCACTCCCAGTGTGCCTGAATGGAAAAGGTACCAAAGTTGCTCCAACACTTTCTGAAAAACTCTATAGTGTTACCCCACAAGCGCAAAGCGACGGCAAAGCCCGTGAAATGACACCGGTGCTTCCAGAAAATGTCAAGCTTCCTGCCCAAGGGTGACATGCCATGCGGTGGGGTCAGGGCCACGCGCTGAGCACCCGGTGCGCTGGGGTTGCCCCAGCGGTTCCTGAGCAGCTCCTGCAGTGCTGCCGCCGGTACCGTTCTGGCGGCTGTAGTTGTTTAAAAAGCCGTTGTTGTTTCCGGCGTAATCTGACGGCAGTTTTCTCGGGCATTTGGGCCTCTTCTAATAAGTGTGCTGTGAGTACATCTGCAAGCATTCACCTGTCGAGGTCAAATGACTGGTGGTGCTCATCTCCCCCCGTGCTACTGCTGCTGCCTCCCGTGAATGCTCATGTGCCTGCGTGCCCCTGTACAGGCACAGATGCACGCGCGCAACACCTGATCCCGCATCCTAATTATTTTTCGCCCGGTTCTCTGAGTTGTTCTGCTTCCGGCTGATGAATGGGAAAGTGTAGTAGTGCTGTTTCATTTCACCAGCCTCTCAAGTGTGGAAATTATGGTAAATTTGAGAACAAGCCAGATTAGATTGATAGTTACACCTCCTCCTTTAATTAGCCAACCACAGGATCTGTGGAGGCAAAGGCCGGGGGGGTGTGTCGGTGTATATAACGTGTATTGTCTATGTGAAAGATTAATCAAAAGGAGTTGCTTGAGGTGGGAAGGCTTTTCCGGAGAGGTTCCACATGTTGTCAGGTAGTCCCTCTGAATGGCAGCTTCCGGTTCGGTCCCTTAGCTTTCGGAAGTGACATTTAGTCTGATATGTGCCAGCCGTGCAATCTACCTAGCCCTGCAAAGTGCAAATATTAACCTAAATGCATATTAAGATAGTGTGTGTTAGCTCCTGAACTGAAATAGAGAGCGGGTGTTCCAGCGGAGGCAAGCAAATCGTGTTGATTTAGAGTGGCTTGAGGATTTGGCCCATTACCGCTTCTTTATACACTTTTAAAAAGAAATGCCAACTCGATAGTTTAGGCTTTAACTGGAACATGGCAAGTAATTGTATGTTTTGGCGGACCCCTAGTAATGTTGCAGAATCTTTCTCAGAAGTTGTTCCATGGGATAGCCGATTCCTCAGGTAAGAGCTACTTGTTTGTTCAATCCTCCATCTTAGGCCTGCTCCTCAGGTGCATCCTCCTTCTCGCAGCGATTTCCTAGGAACAGATTTCGAAGAACAGCTCTGATCACAGAATCACAGATTGGTTAGGGTTGGAAAGGAGCTCTGGAGATCATCCAGCCCAACCCCCCTGCCAGAGCAGGGTCACCTTCAGCAGGTTGCACAGGATGACCTCCAGGCGGGTTTTGAATGTCTCTGGGGTGGGAGACTCTACCGCCTCCCTGGGCAGCCTGTTCCAGCGCTCTGCCACCCTCAAAGTAAAGAAGTTCCTCCTCATGCTTTGATAGAAGTTCCTAGGTTCCAGTTTGTACCCGTTACCTCTTGAACTGGATCATCAAAAATCATCTTTGATGATCCAGGACAAGAGGTAACGGGCACCAATTGGAACGTAGGAACTTGAACTTGAACTGGAAGGTAGGAACTTGAACTTGAACATAGGATTATCCTTGATGATTCAGGATAGCTGTGTGTCTGACCAGTCTGTCTTTCGAAGGAGGTCCTGGGCCAGCTCCAGCCATGCTGTGCTGAGCAGAGCCCCTGGCAGCAGCCCCACAGCTCACTCCCAGTGTGCCTGAATGGAAAAGGTACCAAAGTTGCTCCAACACTTTCTGAAAAACTCTATAGTGTTACCCCACAAGCGCAAAGCGACGGCAAAGCCCGTGAAATGTCACCGGTGCTTCCAGAAAATGTCAAGCTTCCTGCCCAAGGGTGACACGCCATGCGGTGGGGTCAGGGCCACGCGCTGAGCACCCGGTGCGCTGGGGTTGCCCCAGCGGTTCCTGAGCAGCTCCTGCAGTGCTGCCGCCGGTACCGTTCTGGCAGCTGTAGTTGTTTAAAAAGCCGTTGTTGTTTCCGGCGTAATCTGACGGCAGTTTTCTCGGGCATTTGGGCCTCTTCTAATAAGTGTGCTGTGAGTACATCTGCAAGCATTCACCTGTCGAGGTCAAATGACTGGTGGTGCTCATCTGCCCCCGTGCTACTGCTGCTGCCTCCCGTGAATGCTCATGTGCCTGCGTGCCCCTGTACAGGCACAGATGCACGCGCGCAACACCTGATCCCGCATCCTAATTATTTTTCGCCCGGTTCTCGGAGTTGTTCTGCTTCCGGCTGATGAATGGGAAAGTGTAGTAGTGCTGTTTCATTTCACCAGCCTCTCAAGTGTGGAAATTATGGTAAATTTGAGAACAAGCGAGATTAGATTGATAGTTACACCTCCTCCTTTAATTAGCCAACCACAGGATCTGTGGAGGCAAAGGCCGGGGGGGTGTGTCGGTGTATATAACGTGTATTGTCTATGTGAAAGATGAATCAAAAGGAGTTGCTTGAGGTGGGAAGGCTTTTCCGGAGAGGTTCCACACGTTGTCAGGTAGTCCCTCTGAATGGCAGCTTCCGGTTCGGTCCCTTAGCTTTCGGAAGTGACATTTAGTCTGATATGTGCCAGCCGTGCAATCTACCTAGCCCTGCAAAGTGCAAATATTAACCTAAATGCATATTAAGATAGTGTGTGTTAGCTCCTGAACTGAAATAGAGAGTGGGTGTTCCAGCGGAGGCAAGCAAATCGTGTTGATTTACAGTGGCTTGAGGATTTGGCCCATTACCGCTTCTTTATACACTTTTAAAAAGAAATGCCAACTCGATAGTTTAGGCTTTAACTGGAACATGGCAAGTAATTGTATGTTTTGGCGGACCCCTAGTAATGTTGCAGAATCTTTCTCAGAAGTTGTTCCATGGGATAGCCGATTCCTCAGGTAAGAGCTACTTGTTTGTTCAATCCTCCATCTTAGGCCTGCTCCTCAGGTGCATCCTCCTTCTCGCAGCGATTTCCTAGGAACAGATTTCGAAGAACAGCTCTGATCACAGAATCACAGATTGGTTAGGGTTGGAAAGGAGCTCTGGAGATCATCCAGTCCAACCCCCCTGCCAGAGCAGGGTCACCTACAGCAGGTTGCACAGGATGACCTCCAGGCGGGTTTTGAATGTCTCTGGGGTGGGAGACTCTACCGCCTCCCTGGGCAGCCTGTTCCAGCGCTCTGCCACCCTCAAAGTAAAGAAGTTCCTCCTCATGCTTTGATAGAAGTTCCTAGGTTCCAGTTTGTACCCGTTACCTCTTGTCCTGGATCATCTTTGATGATCCAGGACAAGAGGTAACGGGCACCAATTGGAACGTAGGAACTTGAACTTGAACTGGAAGGTAGGAACTTGAACTTGAACATAGGATTATCCTTGATGATTCAGGATAGCTGTGTGTCTGACCAGTCTGTCTTTCGAAGGAGGTCCTGGGCCAGCTCCAGCCATGCTGTGCTGAGCAGAGCCCCTGGCAGCAGCCCCACACCTCACTCCCAGTGTGCCTGAATGGAAAAGGTACCAAAGTTGCTCCAACACTTTCTGAAAAACTCTATAGTGTTACCCCACAAGCGCAAAGCGACGGCAAAGCCCGTGAAATGTCACCGGTGCTTCCAGAAAATGTCAAGCTTCCTGCCCAAGGGTGACATGCCATGCGGTGGGGTCAGGGCCACGCGCTGAGCACCCGGTGCGCTGGGGTTGCCCCAGCGGTTCCTGAGCAGCTCCTGCAGTGCTGCCGCCGGTACCGTTCTGGCGGCTGTAGTTGTTTAAAAAGCCGTTGTTGTTTCCGGCGTAATCTGACGGCAGTTTTCTCGGGCATTTGGGCCTCTTCTAATAAGTGTGCTGTGAGTACATCTGCAAGCATTCACCTGTCGAGGTCAAATGACTGGTGGTGCTCATCTGCCCCCGTGCTACTGCTGCTGCCTCCCGTGAATGCTCATGTGCCTGCGTGCCCCTGTACAGGCACAGATGCACGCGCGCAACACCTGATCCCGCATCCTAATTATTTTTTGCCCGGTTCTCGGAGTTGTTCTGCTTCCGGCTGATGAATGGGAAAGTGTAGTAGTGCTGTTTCATTTCACCAGCCTCTCAAGTGTGGAAATTATGGTAAATTTGAGAACAAGCGAGATTAGATTGATAGTTACACCTCCTCCTTTAATTAGCCAACCACAGGATCTGTGGAGGCAAAGGCCGGGGGGGTGTGTCGGTGTATATAAGGTGTATTGTCTATGTGAAAGATGAATCAAAAGGAGTTGCTTGAGGTGGGAAGGCTTTTCCGGAGAGGTTCCACACGTTGTCAGGTAGTCCCTCTGAATGGCAGCTTCCGGTTCGGTCCCTTAGCTTTCGGAAGTGACATTTAGTCTGATATGTGCCAGCCGTGCAATCTACCTAGCCCTGCAAAGTGCAAATATTAACCTAAATGCATATTAAGATACTGTGTGTTAGCTCCTGAACTGAAATAGAGAGCGGGTGTTCCAGCGGAGGCAAGCAAATCGTGTTGATTTACAGTGGCTTGAGGATTTGGCCCATTACCGCTTCTTTATACACTTTTAAAAAGAAATGCCAACTCGATAGTTTAGGCTTTAACTGGAACATGGCAAGTAATTGTATGTTTTGGCGGACCCCTAGTAATGTTGCAGAATCTTTCTCAGAAGTTGTTCCATGGGATAGCCGATTCCTCAGGTAAGAGCTACTTGTTTGTTCAATCCTCCATCTTAGGCCTGCTCCTCAGGTGCATCCTCCTTCTCGCAGCGATTTCCTAGGAACAGATTTCGAAGAACAGCTCTGATCACAGAATCACAGATTGGTTAGGGTTGGAAAGGAGCTCTGGAGATCATCCAGTCCAACCCCCCTGCCAGAGCAGGGTCACCTACAGCAGGTTGCACAGGATGACCTCCAGGCGGGTTTTGAATGTCTCTGGGGTGGGAGACTCTACCGCCTCCCTGGGCAGCCTGTTCCAGCGCTCTGCCACCCTCAAAGTAAAGAAGTTCCTCCTCATGCTTTGATAGAAGTTCCTACGTTCCAGTTTGTACCCGTTACCTCTTGTCCTGGATCATCTTTGATGATCCAGGACAAGAGGTAACGGGCACCAATTGGAACGTAGGAACTTGAACTTGAACTGGAAGGTAGGAACTTGAACTTGAACATAGGATTATCCTTGATGATTCAGGATAGCTGTGTGTCTGACCAGTCTGTCTTTCGAAGGAGGTCCTGGGCCAGCTCCAGCCATGCTGTGCTGAGCAGAGCCCCTGGCAGCAGCCCCACACCTCACTCCCAGTGTGCCTGAATGGAAAAGGTACCAAAGTTGCTCCAACACTTTCTGAAAAACTCTATAGTGTTACCCCACAAGCGCAAAGCGACGGCAAAGCCCGTGAAATGTCACCGGTGCTTCCAGAAAATGTCAAGCTTCCTGCCCAAGGGTGACACGCCATGCGGTGGGGTCAGGGCCACGCGCTGAGCACCCGGTGAGCTGGGGTTGCCCCAGCGGTTCCTGAGCAGCTCCTGCAGTGCTGCCGCCGGTACCGTTCTGGCGGCTGTAGTTGTTTAAAAAGCCGTTGTTGTTTCCGGCGTAATCTGACGGCAGTTTTCTCGGGCATTTGGGCCTCTTCTAATAAGTGTGCTGTGAGTACATCTGCAAGCATTCACCTGTCGAGGTCAAATGACTGGTGGTGCTCATCTGCCCCCGTGCTACTGCTGCTGCCTCCCGTGAATGCTCATGTGCCTGCGTGCCCCTGTACAGGCACAGATGCACGCGCGCAACACCTGATCCCGCATCCTAATTATTTTTCGCCCGGTTCTCGGAGTTGTTCTGCTTCCGGCTGATGAATGGGAAAGTGTAGTAGTGCTGTTTCATTTCACCAGCCTCTCAAGTGTGGAAATTATGGTAAATTTGAGAACAAGCGAGATTAGATTGATAGTTACACCTCCTCCTTTAATTAGCCAACCACAGGATCTGTGGAGGCAAAGGCCGGGGGGGTGTGTCGGTGTATATAACGTGTATTGTCTATGTGAAAGATGAATCAAAAGGAGTTGCTTGAGGTGGGAAGGCTTTTCCGGAGAGGTTCCACACGTTGTCAGGTAGTCCCTCTGAATGGCAGCTTCCGGTTCGGTCCCTTAGCTTTCGGAAGTGACATTTAGTCTGATATGTGCCAGCCGTGCAATCTACCTAGCCCTGCAAAGTGCAAATATTAACCTAAATGCATATTAAGATAGTGTGTGTTAGCTCCTGAACTGAAATAGAGAGTGGGTGTTCCAGCGGAGGCAAGCAAATCGTGTTGATTTACAGTGGCTTGAGGATTTGGCCCATTACCGCTTCTTTATACACTTTTAAAAAGAAATGCCAACTCGATAGTTTAGGCTTTAACTGGAACATGGCAAGTAATTGTATGTTTTGGCGGACCCCTAGTAATGTTGCAGAATCTTTCTCAGAAGTTGTTCCATGGGATAGCCGATTCCTCAGGTAAGAGCTACTTGTTTGTTCAATCCTCCATCTTAGGCCTGCTCCTCAGGTGCATCCTCCTTCTCGCAGCGATTTCCTAGGAACAGATTTCGAAGAACAGCTCTGATCACAGAATCACAGATTGGTTAGGGTTGGAAAGGAGCTCTGGAGATCATGTAGTGCAACCCCCCTGCCAGAGCAGGGTCACCTACAGCAGGTTGCACAGGATGACCTCCAGGCGGGTTTTGAATGTCTCTGGGGTGGGAGACTCTACCGCCTCCCTGGGCAGCCTGTTCCAGCGCTCTGCCACCCTCAAAGTAAAGAAGTTCCTCCTCATGCTTTGATAGAAGTTCCTAGGTTCCAGTTTGTACCCGTTACCTCTTGTCCTGGATCATCTTTGATGATCCAGGACAAGAGGTAACGGGCACCAATTGGAACGTAGGAACTTGAACTTGAACTGGAAGGTAGGAACTTGAACTTGAACATAGGATTATCCTTGATGATTCAGGATAGCTGTGTGTCTGACCAGTCTGTCTTTCGAAGGAGGTCCTGGGCCAGCTCCAGCCATGCTGTGCTGAGCAGAGCCCCTGGCAGCAGCCCCACAGCTCACTCCCAGTGTGCCTGAATGGAAAAGGTACCAAAGTTGCTCCAACACTTTCTGAAAAACTCTATAGTGTTACCCCACAAGCGCAAAGCGACGGCAAAGCCCGTGAAATGTCACCGGTGCTTCCAGAAAATGTCAAGCTTCCTGCCCAAGGGTGACATGCCATGCGGTGGGGTCAGGGCCACGCGCTGAGCACCCGGTGCGCTGGGGTTGCCCCAGCGGTTCCTGAGCAGCTCCTGCAGTGCTGCCGCCGGTACCGTTCTGGCGGCTGTAGTTGTTTAAAAAGCCGTTGTTGTTTCCGGCGTAATCTGACGGCAGTTTTCTCGGGCATTTGGGCCTCTTCTAATAAGTGTGCTGTGAGTACATCTGCAAGCATTCACCTGTCGAGGTCAAATGACTGGTGGTGCTCATCTGCCCCCGTGCTACTGCTGCTGCCTCCCGTGAATGCTCATGTGCCTGCGTGCCCCTGTACAGGCACAGATGCACGCGCGCAACACCTGATCCCGCATCCTAATTATTTTTTGCCCGGTTCTCGGAGTTGTTCTGCTTCCGGCTGATGAATGGGAAAGTGTAGTAGTGCTGTTTCATTTCACCAGCCTCTCAAGTGTGGAAATTATGGTAAATTTGAGAACAAGCGAGATTAGATTGATAGTTACACCTCCTCCTTTAATTAGCCAACCACAGGATCTGTGGAGGCAAAGGCCGGGGGGGTGTGTCGGTGTATATAACGTGTATTGTCTATGTGAAAGATGAATCAAAAGGAGTTGCTTGAGGTGGGAAGGCTTTTCCGGAGAGGTTCCACACGTTGTCAGGTAGTCCCTCTGAATGGCAGCTTCCGGTTCGGTCCCTTAGCTTTCGGAAGTGACATTTAGTCTGATATGTGCCAGCCGTGCAATCTACCTAGCCCTGCAAAGTGCAAATATTAACCTAAATGCATATTAAGATACTGTGTGTTAGCTCCTGAACTGAAATAGAGAGCGGGTGTTCCAGCGGAGGCAAGCAAATCGTGTTGATTTACAGTGGCTTGAGGATTTGGCCCATTACCGCTTCTTTATACACTTTTAAAAAGAAATGCCAACTCGATAGTTTAGGCTTTAACTGGAACATGGCAAGTAATTGTATGTTTTGGCGGACCCCTAGTAATGTTGCAGAATCTTTCTCAGAAGTTGTTCCATGGGATAGCCGATTCCTCAGGTAAGAGCTACTTGTTTGTTCAATCCTCCATCTTAGGCCTGCTCCTCAGGTGCATCCTCCTTCTCGCAGCGATTTCCTAGGAACAGATTTCGAAGAACAGCTCTGATCACAGAATCACAGATTGGTTAGGGTTGGAAAGGAGCTCTGGAGATCATCCAGTCCAACCCCCCTGCCAGAGCAGGGTCACCTACAGCAGGTTGCACAGGATGACCTCCAGGCGGGTTTTGAATGTCTCTGGGGTGGGAGACTCTACCGCCTCCCTGGGCAGCCTGTTCCAGCGCTCTGCCACCCTCAAAGTAAAGAAGTTCCTCCTCATGCTTTGATAGAAGTTCCTACGTTCCAGTTTGTACCCGTTACCTCTTGTCCTGGATCATCTTTGATGATCCAGGACAAGAGGTAACGGGCACCAATTGGAACGTAGGAACTTGAACTTGAACTGGAAGGTAGGAACTTGAACTTGAACATAGGATTATCCTTGATGATTCAGGATAGCTGTGTGTCTGACCAGTCTGTCTTTCGAAGGAGGTCCTGGGCCAGCTCCAGCCATGCTGTGCTGAGCAGAGCCCCTGGCAGCAGCCCCACACCTCACTCCCAGTGTGCCTGAATGGAAAAGGTACCAAAGTTGCTCCAACACTTTCTGAAAAACTCTATAGTGTTACCCCACAAGCGCAAAGCGACGGCAAAGCCCGTGAAATGTCACCGGTGCTTCCAGAAAATGTCAAGCTTCCTGCCCAAGGGTGACACGCCATGCGGTGGGGTCAGGGCCACGCGCTGAGCACCCGGTGAGCTGGGGTTGCCCCAGCGGTTCCTGAGCAGCTCCTGCAGTGCTGCCGCCGGTACCGTTCTGGCGGCTGTAGTTGTTTAAAAAGCCGTTGTTGTTTCCGGCGTAATCTGACGGCAGTTTTCTCGGGCATTTGGGCCTCTTCTAATAAGTGTGCTGTGAGTACATCTGCAAGCATTCACCTGTCGAGGTCAAATGAGTGGTGGTGCTCATCTGCCCCCGTGCTACTGCTGCTGCCTCCCGTGAATGCTCATGTGCCTGCGTGCCCCTGTACAGGCACAGATGCACGCGCGCAACACCTGATCCCGCATCCTAATTATTTTTCGCCCGGTTCTCGGAGTTGTTCTGCTTCCGGCTGATGAATGGGAAAGTGTAGTAGTGCTGTTTCATTTCACCAGCCTCTCAAGTGTGGAAATTATGGTAAATTTGAGAACAAGCCAGATTAGATTGATAGTTACACCTCCTCCTTTAATTAGCCAACCACAGGATCTGTGGAGGCAAAGGCCGGGGGTGTGTGTCGGTGTATATAGCGTGTATTGTCTATGTGAAAGATTAATCAAAAGGAGTTGCTTGAGGTGGGAAGGCTTTTCCGGAGAGGTTCCACATGTTGTCAGGTAGTCCCTCTGAATGGCAGCTTCCGGTTCGGTCCCTTAGCTTTCGGAAGTGACATTTAGTCTGATATGTGCCAGCCGTGCAATCTACCTAGCCCTGCAAAGTGCAAATATTAACATAAATGCATATTAAGATACTGTGTGTTAGCTCCTGAACTGAAATAGAGAGCGGGTGTTCCAGCGGAGGCAAGCAAATCGTGTTGATTTAGAGTGGCTTGAGGATTTGGCCCATTACCGCTTCTTTATACACTTTTAAAAAGAAATGCCAACTCGATAGTTTAGGCTTTAACTGGAACATGGCAAGTAATTGTATGTTTTGGCGGACCCCTAGTAATGTTGCAGAATCTTTCTCAGAAGTTGTTCCATGGGATAGCCGATTCCTCAGGTAAGAGCTACTTGTTTGTTCAATCCTCCATCTTAGGCCTGCTCCTCAGGTGCATCCTCCTTCTCGCAGCGATTTCCTACGAACAGATTTCGAAGAACAGCTCTGAGCACAGAATCACAGATTGGTTAGGGTTGGAAAGGAGCTCTGGAGATCATCCAGCCCAACCCCCCTGCCAGAGCAGGGTCACCTACAGCAGGTTGCACAGGATGACCTCCAGGCGGGTTTTGAATGTCTCTGGGGTCGGAGACTCTACCGCCTCCCTGGGCAGCCTGTTCCAGCGCTCTGCCACCCTCAAAGTAAAGAAGTTCCTCCTCATGCTTTGATAGAAGTTCCTACGTTCCAGTTTGTACCCGTTACCTCTTGTCCTGGATCATCTTTGATGATCCAGGACAAGAGGTAACGGGCACCAATTGGAACGTAGGAACTTGAACTTGAACTGGAAGGTAGGAACTTGAACTTGAACATAGGATTATCCTTGATGATTCAGGATAGCTGTGTGTCTGACCAGTCTGTCTTTCGAAGGAGGTCCTGGGCCAGCTCCAGCCATGCTGTGCTGAGCAGAGCCCCTGGCAGCAGCCCCACACCTCACTCCCAGTGTGCCTGAATGGAAAAGGTACCAAAGTTGCTCCAACACTTTCTGAAAAACTCTATAGTGTTACCCCACAAGCGCAAAGCGACGGCAAAGCCCGTGAAATGACACCGGTGCTTCCAGAAAATGTCAAGCTTCCTGCCCAAGGGTGATACGCCATGCGGTGGGGTCAGGGCCACGCGCTGAGCACCCGGTGAGCTGGGGTTGCCCCAGCGGTTCCTGAGCAGCTCCTGCAGTACTGCCGCCGGTACCGTTCTGGCGGCTGTAGTTGTTTAAAAAGCCGTTGTTGTTTCCGGCGTAATCTGACGGCAGTTTTCTCGGGCATTTGGGCCTCTTCTAATAAGTGTGCTGTGAGTACATCTGCAAGCATTCACCTGTCGAGGTCAAATGAGTGGTGGTGCTCATCTGCCCCCGTGCTACTGCTGCTGCCTCCCGTGAATGCTCATGTGCCTGCGTGCCCCTGTACAGGCACAGATGCACGCGCGCAACACCTGATCCCGCATCCTAATTATTTTTCGCCCGGTTCTCGGAGTTGTTCTGCTTCCGGCTGATGAATGGGAAAGTGTAGTAGTGCTGTTTCATTTCACCAGCCTCTCAAGTGTGGAAATTATGGTAAATTTGAGAACAAGCCAGATTAGATTGATAGTTACACCTCCTCCTTTAATTAGCCAACCACAGGATCTGTGGAGGCAAAGGCCGGGGGGGTGTGTCGGTGTATATAGCGTGTATTGTCTATGTGAAAGATGAATCAAAAGGAGTTGCTTGAGGTGGGAAGGCTTTTCCGGAGAGGTTCCACATGTTGTCAGGTAGTCCCTCTGAATGGCAGCTTCCGGTTCGGTCCCTTAGCTTTCGGAAGTGACATTTAGTCTGATATGTGCCAGCTGTGCAATCTACCTAGCCCTGCAAAGTGCAAATATTAACATAAATGCATATTAAGATACTGTGTGTTAGCTCCTGAACTGAAATAGAGAGCGGGTGTTCCAGCGGAGGCAAGCAAATCGTGTTGATTTACAGTGGCTTGAGGATTTGGCCCATTACCGCTTCTTTATACACTTTTAAAAAGAAATGCCAACTCGATAGTTTAGGCTTTAACTGGAACATGGCAAGTAATTGTATGTTTTGGCGGACCCCTAGTAATGTTGCAGAATCTTTCTCAGAAGTTGTTCCATGGGATAGCCGATTCCTCAGGTAAGAGCTACTTGTTTGTTCAATCCTCCATCTTAGGCCTGCTCCTCAGGTGCGTCCTCCTTCTCGCAGCGATTTCCTAGGAACAGATTTCGAAGAACAGCTCTGATCACAGAATCACAGATTGGTTAGGGTTGGAAAGGAGCTCTGGAGATCATCCAGTCCAACCCCCCTGCCAGAGCAGGGTCACCTACAGCAGGTTGCACAGGATGACCTCCAGGCGGGTTTTGAATGTCTCTGGGGTGGGAGACTCTACCGCCTCCCTGGGCAGCCTGTTCCAGCGCTCTGCCACCCTCAAAGTAAAGAAGTTCCTCCTCATGATTTGATAGAAGTTCTTATGTTCCAGTTTGTACCCGTTACCTCTTGTCCTGGATCATCTTTGATGATCCAGGCCAAGAGGTAACGGGCACCAATTGGAACGTAGGAACTTGAACTTTAACTGGAAGGTAGGAACTTGAACTTGAACATAGGATTATCCTTGATGATTCAAGATAGCTGTGTGTCTGACCAGTCTGTCTTTCGAAGGAGGTCCTGGGCCAGCTCCAGCCATGCTGTGCTGAGCAGAGCCCCTGGCAGCAGCCCCACAGCTCACTCCCAGTGTGCCTCAATGGAAAAGGTACCAAAGTTGCTCCAACACTTTCTGAAAAACTCTATAGTGTTACCCCACAAGCGCAAAGCGATGGCAAAGCCCGTGAAATGACACCGGTGCTTCCAGAAAATGTCAAGCTTCCTGCCCAAGGGTGACATGCCATGCGGTGGGGTCAGGGCCACGCGCTGAGCACCCGGTGCGCTGGGTTTGCCCCAGCGGTTCCTGAGCAGCTCCTGCAGTGCTGCTGCCGGTACCGTTCTGGCGGCTGTAGTTGTTTAAAAAGCCGTTGTTGTTTCCGGCGTAATCTGACGGCAGTTTTCTCGGGCATTTGGGCCTCTTCTAATAAGTGTGCTGTGAGTACATCTGCAAGCATTCACCTGTCGAGGTCAAATGACTGGTGGTGCTCATCTGCCCCCGTGCTACTGCTGCTGCCTCCCATGAATGCTCATGTGCCTGCGTGCCCCTGTACAGGCACAGATGCACGCGCGCAACACCTGATCCCGCATCCTAATTATTTTTCGCCCGGTTCTCTGAGTTGTTCTTCTTCCGGCTGATGAATGGGAAAGTGTAGTAGTGCTGTTTCATTTCACCAGCCTCTCAAGTGTGGAAATTATGGTAAATTTGAGAACGAGCGAGATTAGATTGATAGTTACACCTCCTCCTTTAATTAGCCAACCACAGGATCTGTGGAGGCAAAGGCCGGGGGGGTGTGTCGGTGTATATAAGGTGTATTGTCTATGTGAAAGATGAATCAAAAGGAGTTGCTTGAGGTGGGAAGGCTTTTCCGGAGAGGTTCCACATGTTGTCAGGTAGTCCCTCTGAATGGCAGCTTCCGGTTCGGTCCCTTAGCTTTCGGAAGTGACATTTAGTCTGATATGTGCCAGCCGTGCAATCTACCTAGCCCTGCAAAGTGCAAATATTAAACTAAATGCATATTAAGATACTGTGTGTTAGCTCCTGAACTGAAATAGAGAGCGGGTGTTCCAGCGGAGGCAAGCAAATCGTGTTGATTTACAGTGGCTTGAGGATTTGGCCCATTACCGCTTCTTTATACACTTTTAAAAAGAAATGCCAACTCGATAGTTTAGGCTTTAACTGGAACATGGCAAGTAATTGTATGTTTTGGCGGACCCCTAGTAATGTTGCAGAATCTTTCTCAGAAGTTGTTCCATGGGATAGCCGATTCCTCAGGTAAGAGCTACTTGTTTGTTCAATCCTCCATCTTAGGCCTGCTCCTCAGGTGCATCCTCCTTCTCGCAGCGATTTCCTAGGAACAGATTTCGAAGAACAGCTCTGATCACAGAATCACAGATTGGTTAGGGTTGGAAAGGAGCTCTGGAGATCATCCAGTCCAACCCCCCTGCAAGAGCAGGGTCACCTTCAGCAGGTTGCACAGGATGACCTCCAGGCGGGTTTTGAATGTCTCTGGGGTGGGAGACTCTACCGCCTCCCTGGGCAGCCTGTTCTAGCGCTCTGCCACCCTCAAAGTAAAGAAGTCCCTCCTCATGCTTTGATAGAAGTTCCTAGGTTCCAGTTTGTACCCGTTACCTCTTGTCCTGGATCATCTTTGATGATCCAGGACAAGAGGTAACAGGCACCAATTGGAACGTAGGAACTTGAACTGGAAGGTAGGAACTTGAACTTGAACATAGGATTATCCTTGATGATTCAGGATAGCTGTGTGTCTGACCAGTCTGTCTTTCGAAGGAGGTCCTGGGCCAGCTCCAGCCATGCTGTGCTGAGCAGAGCCCCTGGCAGCAGCCCCACAGCTCACTCCCAGTGTGCCTGAATGGAAAAGGTACCAAAGTTGCTCCAACACTTTCTGAAAAACTCTACAGTGTTACCCCACAAGCGCAAAGCGACGGCAAAGCCCGTGAAATGACACCGGTGCTTCCAGAAAATGTCAAGCTTCCTGCCCAAGGGTGAAATGCCATGCGGTGTGGTCAGGGCCACGTGCTGAGCAGCCGGTGCGCTGGAGTTGCCCCAGCGGTTCCTGAGCAGCTCCTGCAGTGCTGCCGCCGGTACCGTTCTGGCAGCTGTAGTTGTTTAAAAAGCCGTTGTTGTTTCCGGCGTAATCTGACGGCAGTTTTCTCGGGCATTTGGGCCTCTTCTAATAAGTGTGCTGTGAGTACATCTGCAAGCATTCACCTGTCGAGGTCAAATGACTGGTGGTGCTCATCTGCCCCCGTGCTACTGCTGCTGCCTCCCGTGAATGCTCATGTGCCTGCGTGCCCCTGTACAGGCACAGATGCACGCGCGCAACACCTGATCCCGCATCCTAATTATTTTTCGCCCGGTTCTCGGAGTTGTTCTGCTTCCGGCTGATGAATGGGAAAGTGTAGTAGTGCTGTTTCATTTCACCAGCCTCTCAAGTGTGGAAATTATGGTAAATTTGAGAACAAGCCAGATTAGATTGATAGTTACACCTCCTCCTTTAATTAGCCAACCACAGGATCTGTGGAGGCAAAGGCCGGGGGGGTGTGTCGGTGTATATAACGTGTATTGTCTATGTGAAAGATGAATCAAAAGGAGTTGCTTGAGGTGGGAAGGCTTTTCCGGAGAGGTTCCACATGTTGTCAGGTAGTCCCTCTGAATGGCAGCTTCCGGTTCGGTCCCTTAGCTTTCGGAAGTGACATTTAGTCTGATATGTGCCAGCCGTGCAATCTACCTAGCCCTGCAAAGTGCAAATATTAACATAAATGCATATTAAGATACTGTGTGTTAGCTCCTGAACTGCAATAGAGAGCGGGTGTTCCAGCGGAGGCAAGCAAATCGTGTTGATTTACAGTGGCTTGAGGATTTGGCCCATTACCGCTTCTTTATACACTTTTAAAAAGAAATGCCAACTCGATAGTTTAGGCTTTAACTGGAACATGGCAAGTAATTGTATGTTTTGGCGGACCCCTAGTAATGTTGCAGAATCTTTCTCAGAAGTTGTTCCATGGGATAGCCGATTCCTCAGGTAAGAGCTACTTGTTTGTTCAATCCTCCATCTTAGGCCTGCTCCTCAGGTGCATCCTCCTTCTCGCAGCGATTTCCTAGGAACAGATTTCGAAGAACAGCTCTGATCACAGAATCACAGATTGGTTAGGGTTGGAAAGGAGCTCTGGAGATCATCCAGTCCAACCCCCCTGCCAGAGCAGGGTCACCTTCAGCAGGTTGCACAGGATGACCTCCAGGCGGGTTTTGAATGTCTCTGGGGTGGGAGACTCTACCGCCTCCCTGGGCAGCCTGTTCCAGCGCTCTGCCACCCTCAAAGTAAAGAAGTTCCTCCTCATGCTTTGATAGAAGTTCCTAGGTTCCAGTTTGTACCCGTTACCTCTTGTCCTGGATCATCTTTGATGATCCAGGACAAGAGGTAACGGGCACCAATTGGAACGTAGGAACTTGAACTGGAAGGTAGGAACTTGAACTTGAACATAGGATTATCCTTGATGATTCAGGATAGCTGTGTGTCTGACCAGTCTGTCTTTCGAAGGAGGTCCTGGGCCAGCTCCAGCCATGCTGTGCTGAGCAGAGCCCCTGGCAGCAGCCCCACAGCTCACTCCCAGTGTGCCTGAATGGAAAAGGTACCAAAGTTGCTCCAACACTTTCTGAAAAACTCTATAGTGTTACCCCACAAGCGCAAAGCGACGGCAAAGCCCGTGAAATGACACCGGTGCTTCCAGAAAATGTCAAGCTTCCTGCCCAAGGGTGACATGCCATGCGGTGGGGTCAGAGCCACGCGCTGAGCACCCGGTGCGCTGGGGTTGCCCCAGCGGTTCCTGAGCAGCTCCTGCAGTGCTGCCGCCGGTACCGTTCTGGCGGCTGTAGTTGTTTAAAAAGCCGTTGTTGTTTCCGGCGTAAGCTGACGGCAGTTTTCTCGGGCATTTGGGCCTCTTCTAATAAGTGTGCTGTGAGTACATCTGCAAGCATTCACCTGTCGAGGTCAAATGACTGGTGGTGCTCATCTGCCCCCGTGCTACTGCTGCTGCCTCCCGTGAATGCTCATGTGCCTGCGTGCCCCTGTACAGGCACAGATGCACGCGCGCAACACCTGATCCCGCATCCTAATTATTTTTCGCCCGGTTGTCTGAGTTGTTCTGCTTCCGGCTGATGAATGGGAAAGTGTAGTAGTGCTGTTTCATTTCACCAGCCTCTCAAGTGTGGAAATTATGGTAAATTTGAGAACAAGCCAGATTAGATTGATAGTTACACCTCCTCCTTTAATTAGCCAACCACAGGATCTGTGGAGGCAAAGGCCGGGGGGGTGTGTCGGTGTATATAACGTGTATTGTCTATGTGAAAGATTAATCAAAAGGAGTTGCTTGAGGTGGGAAGGCTTTTCCGGAGAGGTTCCACATGTTGTCAGGTAGTCCCTCTGAATGGCAGCTTCCGGTTCGGTCCCTTAGCTTTCGGAAGTGACATTTAGTCTGATATGTGCCAGCCGTGCAATCTACCTAGCCCTGCAAAGTGCAAATATTAAACTAAATGCATATTAAGATACTGTGTGTTAGCTCCTGAACTGAAATAGAGAGCGGGTGTTCCAGCGGAGGCAAGCAAATCGTGTTGATTTACAGTGGCTTGAGGATTTGGCCCATTACCGCTTCTTTATACACTTTTAAAAAGAAATGCCAACTCGATAGTTTAGGCTTTAACTGGAACATGGCAAGTAATTGTATGTTTTGGCGGACCCCTAGTAATGTTGCAGAATCTTTCTCAGAAGTTGTTCCATGGGATAGCCGATTCCTCAGGTAAGAGCTACTTGTTTGTTCAATCCTCCATCTTAGGCCTGCTCCTCAGGTGCATCCTCCTTCTCGCAGCGATTTCCTAGGAACAGATTTCGAAGAACAGCTCTGATCACAGAATCACAGATTGGTTAGGGTTGGAAAGGAGCTCTGGAGATCATCCAGTCCAACCCCCCTGCAAGAGCAGGGTCACCTTCAGCAGGTTGCACAGGATGACCTCCAGGCGGGTTTTGAATGTCTCTGGGGTGGGAGACTCTACCGCCTCCCTGGGCAGCCTGTTCCAGCGCTCTGCCACCCTCAAAGTAAAGAAGTCCCTCCTCATGCTTTGATAGAAGTTCCTAGGTTCCAGTTTGTACCCGTTACCTCTTGTCCTGGATCATCTTTGATGATCCAGGACAAGAGGTAACGGGCACCAATTGGAACGTAGGAACTTGAACTGGAAGGTAGGAACTTGAACTTGAACATAGGATTATCCTTGATGATTCAGGATAGCTGTGTGTCTGACCAGTCTGTCTTTCGAAGGAGGTCCTGGGCCAGCTCCAGCCATGCTGTGCTGAGCAGAGCCCCTGGCAGCAGCCCCACAGCTCACTCCCAGTGTGCCTGAATGGAAAAGGTACCAAAGTTGCTCCAACACTTTCTGAAAAACTCTATAGTGTTACCCCACAAGCGCAAAGCGACGGCAAAGCCCGTGAAATGACACCGGTGCTTCCAGAAAATGTCAAGCTTCCTGCCCAAGGGTGACATGCCATGCGGTGTGGTCAGGGCCACGTGCTGAGCACCCGGTGCGCTGGAGTTGCCCCAGCGGTTCCTGAGCAGCTCCTGCAGTGCTGCCGCCGGTACCGTTCTGGCAGCTGTAGTTGTTTAAAAAGCCGTTGTTGTTTCCGGCGTAATCTGACGGCAGTTTTCTCGGGCATTTGGGCCTCTTCTAATAAGTGTGCTGTGAGTACATCTGCAAGCATTCACCTGTCGAGGTCAAATGACTGGTGGTGCTCATCTGCCCCCGTGCTACTGCTGCTGCCTCCCGTGAATGCTCATGTGCCTGCGTGCCCCTGTACAGGCACAGATGCACGCGCGCAACAACTGATCCCGCATCCTAATTATTTTTCGCCCGGTTCTCTGAGTTGTTCTGCTTCCGGCTGATGAATGGGAAAGTGTAGTAGTGCTGTTTCATTTCACCAGCCTCTCAAGTGTGGAAATTATGGTAAATTTGAGAACAAGCCAGATTAGATTGATAGTTACACCTCCTCCTTTAATTAGCCAACCACAGGATCTGTGGAGGCAAAGGCCGGGGGGGTGTGTCGGTGTATATAACGTGTATTGTCTATGTGAAAGATTAATCAAAAGGAGTTGCTTGAGGTGGGAAGGCTTTTCCGGAGAGGTTCCACATGTTGTCAGGTAGTCCCTCTGAATGGCAGCTTCCGGTTCGGTCCCTTAGCTTTCGGAAGTGACATTTAGTCTGATATGTGCCAGCCGTGCAATCTACCTAGCCCTGCAAAGTGCAAATATTAACCTAAATGCATATTAAGATACTGTGTGTTAGCTCCTGAACTGAAATAGAGAGCGGGTGTTCCAGCGGAGGCAAGCAAATCGTGTTGATTTACAGTGGCTTGAGGATTTGGCCCATTACCGCTTCTTTATACACTTTTAAAAAGAAATGCCAACTCGATAGTTTAGGCTTTAACTGGAACATGGCAAGTAATTGTATGTTTTGGCGGACCCCTAGTAATGTTGCAGAATCTTTCTCAGAAGTTGTTCCATGGGATAGCCGATTCCTCAGGTAAGAGCTACTTGTTTGTTCAATCCTCCATCTTAGGCCTGCTCCTCAGGTGCATCCTCCTTCTCGCAGCGATTTCCTAGGAACAGATTTCGAAGAACAGCTCTGATCACAGAATCACAGATTGGTTAGGGTTGGAAAGGAGCTCTGGAGATCATCCAGTCCAACCCCCCTGCCAGAGCAGGGTCACCTACAGCAGGTTGCACAGGATGACCTCCAGGCGGGTTTTGAATGTTTCTGGGGTCGGAGACTCTACCGCCTCCCTGGGCAGCCTGTTCCAGCGCTCTGCCACCCTCAAAGTAAAGAAGTTCCTCCTCATGCTTTGATAGAAGTTCCTAGGTTCCAGTTTGTACCCGTTACCTCTTGTCCTGGATCATCTTTGATGATCCAGGACAAGAGGTAACGGGCACCAATTGGAACGTAGGAACTTGAACTTGAACTGGAAGGTAGGAACTTGAACTTGAACATAGGATTATCCTTGATGATTCAGGATAGCTGTGTGTCTGACCAGTCTGTCTTTCGAAGGAGGTCCTGGGCCAGCTCCAGCCATGCTGTGCTGAGCAGAGCCCCTGGCAGCAGCCCCACACCTCACTCCCAGTGTGCCTGAATGGAAAAGGTACCAAAGTTGCTCCAACACTTTCTGAAAAACTCTATAGTGTTACCCCACAAGCGCAAAGCGACGGCAAAGCCCGTGAAATGACACCGGTGCTTCCAGAAAATGTCAAGCTTCCTGCCCAAGGGTGACATGCCATGCGGTGGGGTCAGGGCCACGCGCTGAGCACCCGGTGCGCTGGGGTTGCCCCAGCGGTTCCTGAGCAGCTCCTGCAGTGCTGCCGCCGGTACCGTTCTGGCGGCTGTAGTTGTTTAAAAAGCCGTTGTTGTTTCCGGCGTAATCTGACGGCAGTTTTCTCGGGCATTTGGGCCTCTTCTAATAAGTGTGCTGTGAGTACATCTGCAAGCATTCACCTGTCGAGGTCAAATGACTGGTGGTGCTCATCTGCCCCCGTGCTACTGCTGCTGCCTCCCGTGAACGCTCATGTGCCTGCGTGCCCCTGTACAGGCACAGATGCACGCGCGCAACACCTGATCCCGCATCCTAATTATTTTTCGCCCGGTTCTTGAGTTGTTCTGCTTCCGGCTGATGAATGGGAAAGTGTAGTAGTGCTGTTTCATTTCACCAGCCTCTCAAGTGTGGAAATTATGGTAAATTTGAGAACAAGCCAGATTAGATTGATAGTTACACCTCCTCCTTTAATTAGCCAACCACAGGATCTGTGGAGGCAAAGGCCGGGGGGGTGTGTCGGTGTATATAACGTGTATTGTCTATGTGAAAGATTAATCAAAAGGAGTTGCTTGAGGTGGGAAGGCTTTTCCGGAGAGGTTCCACATGTTGTCAGGTAGTCCCTCTGAATGGCAGCTTCCGGTTCGGTCCCTTAGCTTTCGGAAGTGACATTTAGTCTGATATGTGCCAGCCGTGCAATCTACCTAGCCCTGCAAAGTGCAAATATTAACCTAAATGCATATTAAGATAGTGTGTGTTAGCTCCTGAACTGAAATAGAGAGCGGGTGTTCCAGCGGAGGCAAGCAAATCGTGTTGATTTACAGTGGCTTGAGGATTTGGCCCATTACCGCTTCTTTATACACTTTTAAAAAGAAATGCCAACTCGATAGTTTAGGCTTTAACTGGAACATGGCAAGTAATTGTATGTTTTGGCGGACCCCTAGTAATGTTGCAGAATCTTTCTCAGAAGTTGTTCCATGGGATAGCCGATTCCTCAGGTAAGAGCTACTTGTTTGTTCAATCCTCCATCTTCGGCCTGCTCCTCAGGTGCATCCTCCTTCTCGCAGCGATTTCCTAGGAACAGATTTCGAAGAACAGCTCTGATCACAGAATCACAGATTGGTTAGGGTTGGAAAGGAGCTCTGGAGATCATCCAGTCCAACCCCCCTGCCAGAGCAGGGTCACCTACAGCAGGTTGCACAGGATGACCTCCAGGCGGGTTTTGAATGTCTCTGGGGTGGGAGACTCTACCGCCTCCCTGGGCAGCCTGTTCCAGCGCTCTGCCACCCTCAAAGTAAAGAAGTTCCTCCTCATGCTTTGATAGAAGTTCCTACGTTCCAGTTTGTACCCGTTACCTCTTGTCCTGGATCATCTTTGATGATCCAGGACAAGAGGTAACGGGCACCAATTGGAACGTAGGAACTTGAACTTGAACTGGAACGTAGGAACTTGAACATAGGATTATCCTTGATGATTCAGGATAGCTGTGTGTCTGACCAGTCTGTCTTTCAAAGGAGGTCCTGGACCAGCTCCAGCCATGCTGTGCTGAGCAGAGCCCCTGGCAGCAGCCCCACAGCTCACTCCCAGTGTGCCTGAATGGAAAAGGTACCAAAGTTGCTCCAACACTTTCTGAAAAACTCTATAGTGTTACCCCACAAGCGCAAAGCGACGGCAAAGCCCGTGAAATGACACCGGTGCTTCCAGAAAACGTCAAGCTTCCTGCCCAAGGGTGACATGCCATGCGGTGGGGTCAGGGCCACGCGCTGAGCACCCGGTGCGCTGGGGTTGCCCCAGCGGTTCCTGAGCAGCTCCTGCAGTGCTGCCGCCGGTACCGTTCTGGCGGCTGTAGTTGTTTAAAAAGCCGTTGTTGTTTCCGGCGTAATCTGACGGCAGTTTTCTCGGGCATTTGGGCCTCTTCTAATAAGTGTGCTGTGAGTACATCTGCAAGCATTCACCTGTCGAGGTCAAATGACTGGTGGTGCTCATCTGCCCCCGTGCTACTGCTGCTGCCTCCCGTGAATGCTCATGTGCCTGCGTGCCCCTGTACAGGCACAGATGCACGCGCGCAACACCTGATCCCGCATCCTAATTATTTTTCGCCCGGTTCTCGGAGTTGTTCTGCTTCCGGCTGATGAATGGGAAAGTGTAGTAGTGCTGTTTCATTTCACCAGCCTCTCAAGTGTGGAAATTATGGTAAATTTGAGAACAAGCCAGATTAGATTGATAGTTACACCTCCTCCTTTAATTAGCCAACCACAGGATCTGTGGAGGCAAAGGCCGGGGGTGTGTGTCGGTGTATATAACGTGTATTGTCTATGTGAAAGATTAATCAAAAGGAGTTGCTTGAGGTGGGAAGGCTTTTCCGGAGAGGTTCCACATGTTGTCAGGTAGTCCCTCTGAATGGCAGCTTCCGGTTCGGTCCCTTAGCTTTCGGAAGTGACATTTAGTCTGATATGTGCCAGCCGTGCAATCTACCTAGCCCTGCAAAGTGCAAATATTAACCTAAATGCATATTAAGATACTGTGTGTTAGCTCCTGAACTGAAATAGAGAGCGGGTGTTCCAGCGGAGGCAAGCAAATCGTGTTGATTTACAGTGGCTTGAGGATTTGGCCCATTACCGCTTCTTTATACACTTTTAAAAAGAAATGCCAACTCGATAGTTTAGGCTTTAACTGGAACATGGCAAGTAATTGTATGTTTTGGCGGACCCCTAGTAATGTTGCAGAATCTTTCTCAGAAGTTGTTCCATGGGATAGCCGATTCCTCAGGTAAGAGCTACTTGTTTGTTCAATCCTCCATCTTAGGCCTGCTCCTCAGGTGCATCCTCCTTCTCGCAGCGATTTCCTAGGAACAGATTTCGAAGAACAGCTCTGATCACAGAATCACAGATTGGTTAGGGTTGGAAAGGACCTCTGGAGATCATCCAGCCCAACCCCCCTGCCAGAGCAGGGTCACCTACAGCAGGTTGCACAGGATGACCTCCAGGCGGGTTTTGAATGTCTCTGGGGTCGGAGACTCTACCGCCTCCCTGGGCAGCCTGTTCCAGCGCTCTGCCACCCTCAAAGTAAAGAAGTTCCTCCTCATGCTTTGATAGAAGTTCCTAGGTTCCAGTTTGTACCCGTTACCTCTTGTCCTGGATCATCTTTGATGATCCAGGACAAGAGGTAACGGGCACCAATTGGAACGTAGGAACTTGAACTTGAACTGGAACGTAGGAACTTGAACATAGGATTATCCTTGATGATTCAGGATAGCTGTGTGTCTGACCAGTCTGTCTTTCGAAGGAGGTCCTGGGCCAGCTCCAGCCATGCTGTGCTGAGCAGAGCCCCTGGCAGCAGCCCCACACCTCACTCCCAGTGTGCCTGAATGGAAAAGGTACCAAAGTTGCTCCAACACTTTCTGAAAAACTCTATAGTGTTACCCCACAAGCGCAAAGCGACGGCAAAGCCCGTGAAATGACACCGGTGCTTCCAGAAAATGCCAAGCTTCCTGCCCAAGGGTGACATGCCATGCGGTGGGGTCAGGGCCACGCGCTGAGCACCCGGTGCGCTGGGGTTGCCCCAGCGATTCCTGAGCAGCTCCTGCAGTGCTGCCGCCGGTACCGTTCTGGCGGCTGTAGTTGTTTAAAAAGTTGTTGTTGTTTCCGGCGTAATCTGACGGCAGTTTTCTCGGGCATTTGGGCCTCTTCTAATAAGTGTGCTGTGAGTACATCTGCAAGCATTCACCTGTCGAGGTCAAATGACTGGTGGTGCTCATCTCCCCCCGTGCTACTGCTGCTGCCTCCCATGAATGCTCATGTGCCTGCGTGCCCCTGTACAGGCACAGATGCACGCGCGCAACACCTGATCCCGCATCCTAATTATTTTTCGCCCGGTTCTCTGAGTTGTTCTGCTTCCGGCTGATGAATGGGAAAGTGTAGTAGTGCTGTTTCATTTCACCAGCCTCTCAAGTGTGGAAATTATGGTAAATTTGAGAACAAGCCAGATTAGATTGATAGTTACACCTCCTCCTTTAATTAGCCAACCACAGGGTCTGTGGAGGCAAAGGCCGGGGGGGTGTGTCGGTATATATAACGTGTATTGTCTATGTGAAAGATTAATCAAAAGGAGTTGCTTGAGGTGGGAAGGCTTTTCCGGAGAGGTTCCACATGTTGTCAGGTAGTCCCTCTGAATGGCAGCTTCCGGTTCGGTCCCTTAGCTTTCGGAAGTGACATTTAGTCTGATATGTGCCAGCCGTGCAATCTACCTAGCCCTGCAAAGTGCAAATATTAAACTAAATGCATATTAAGATACTGTGTGTTAGCTCCTGAACTGAAATAGAGAGCGGGTGTTCCAGCGGAGGCAAGCAAATCGTGTTGATTTACAGTGGCTTGAGGATTTGGCCCATTACCGCTTCTTTATACACTTTTAAAAAGAAATGCCAACTCGATAGTTTAGGCTTTAACTGGAACATGGCAAGTAATTGTATGTTTTGGCGGACCCCTAGTAATGTTGCAGAATCTTTCTCAGAAGTTGTTCCATGGGATAGCCGATTCCTCAGGTAAGAGCTACTTGTTTGTTCAATCCTCCATCTTAGGCCTGCTCCTCAGGTGCATCCTCCTTCTCGCAGCGATTTCCTAGGAACAGATTTCGAAGAACAGCTCTGATCACAGAATCACAGATTGGTTAGGGTTGGAAAGGACCTCTGGAGATCATGTAGTGCAACCCCCCTGCCAGAGCAGGGTCACCTACAGCAGGTTGCACAGGATGACCTCCAGGCGGGTTTTGAATGTCTCTGGGGTCGGAGACTCTACTGCCTCCCTGGGCAGCCTGTTCCAGCGCTCTGCCACCCTCAAAGTAAAGAAGTTCCTCCTCATGCTTTGATAGAAGTTCCTAGGTTCCAGTTTGTACCCGTTACCTCTTGTCCTGGATCATCTTTGATGATCCAGGACAAGAGGTAACGGGCACCAATTGGAACGTAGGAACTTGAACTTGAACTGGAACGTAGGAACTTGAACATAGGATTATCCTTGATGATTCAGGATAGCTGTGTGTCTGACCAGTCTGTCTTTCGAAGGAGGTCCTGGGCCAGCTCCAGCCATGCTGTGCTGAGCAGAGCCCCTGGCAGCAGCCCCACAGCTCACTCCCAGTGTGCCTGAATGGAAAAGGTACCAAAGTTGCTCCAACACTTTCTGAAAAACTCTAGTGTTACCCCACAAGCGCAAAGCGACGGCAAAGCCCGTGAAATGACACCGGTGCTTCCAGAAAATGCCAAGCTTCCTGCCCAAGGGTGACATGCCATGCGGTGGGGTCAGGGCCACGCGCTGAGCACCCGGTGCGCTGGGGTTGCCCCAGCGGTTCCTGAGCAGCTCCTGCAGTGCTGCCGCCGGTACCGTTCTGGCGGCTGTAGTTGTTTAAAAAGTTGTTGTTGTTTCCGGCGTAATCTGACGGCAGTTTTCTCGGGCATTTGGGCCTCTTCTAATAAGTGTGCTGTGAGTACATATTCAAACATTCACATGTCGAGGTCAAATGACTGGTGGTGCTCATCTCCCCCCGTGCTACTGCTGCTGCCTCCCATGAATGCTCATGTGCCTGCGTGCCCCTGTACAGGCACAGATGCACGCGCGCAACACCTGATCCCGCATCCTAATTATTTTTCGCCCGGTTCTCGGAGTTGTTCTGCTTCCGGCTGATGAATGGGAAAGTGTAGTAGTGCTGTTTCATTTCACCAGCCTCTCAAGTGTGGAAATTATGGTAAATTTGAGAACAAGCCAGATTAGATTGATAGTTACACCTCCTCCTTTAATTAGCCAACCGCAGGGTCTGTGGAGGCAAAGGCCGGGGGGGTGTGTCGGTATATATAACGTGTATTGTCTATGTGAAAGATTAATCAAAAGGAGTTGCTTGAGGTGGGAAGGCTTTTCCGGAGAGGTTCCACATGTTGTCAGGTAGTCCCTCTGAATGGCAGCTTCCGGTTCGGTCCCTTAGCTTTCGGAAGTGACATTTAGTCTGATATGTGCCAGCCGTGCAATCTACCTAGCCCTGCAAAGTGCAAATATTAACCTAAATGCATATTAAGATACTGTGTGTTAGCTCCTGAACTGCAATAGAGAGCGGGTGTTCCAGCGGAGGCAAGCAAATCGTGTTGATTTAGAGTGGCTTGAGGATTTGGCCCATTACCGCTTCTTTATACACTTTTAAAAAGAAATGCCAACTCGATAGTTTAGGCTTTAACTGGAACATGGCAAGTAATTGTACGTTTTGGCGGACCCCTAGTAATGTTGCAGAATCTTTCTCAGAAGTTGTTCCATGGGATAGCCGATTCCTCAGGTAAGAGCTACTTGTTTGTTCAATCCTCCATCTTAGGCCTGCTCCTCAGGTGCATCCTCCTTCTCGCAGCGATTTCCTAGGAACAGATTTCGAAGAACAGCTCTGATCACAGAATCACAGATTGGTTAGGGTTGGAAAGGACCTCTGGAGATCATGTAGTGCAACCCCCCTGCCAGAGCAGGGTCACCTACAGCAGGTTGCACAGGATGACCTCCAGGCGGGTTTTGAATGTCTCTGGGGTCGGAGACTCTACTGCCTCCCTGGGCAGCCTGTTCCAGCGCTCTGCCACCCTCAAAGTAAAGAAGTTCCTCCTCATGCTTTGATAGAAGTTCCTAGGTTCCAGTTTGTACCCGTTACCTCTTGTCCTGGATCATCTTTGATGATCCAGGACAAGAGGTAACGGGCACCAATTGGAACGTAGGAACTTGAACTTGAACTGGAACGTAGGAACTTGAACATAGGATTATCCTTGATGATTCAGGATAGCTGTGTGTCTGACCAGTCTGTCTTTCGAAGGAGGTCCTGGGCCAGCTCCAGCCATGCTGTGCTGAGCAGAGCCCCTGGCAGCAGCCCCACAGCTCACTCCCAGTGTGCCTGAATGGAAAAGGTACCAAAGTTGCTCCAACACTTTCTGAAAAACTCTAGTGTTACCCCACAAGCGCAAAGCGACGGCAAAGCCCGTGAAATGACACCGGTGCTTCCAGAAAATGCCAAGCTTCCTGCCCAAGGGTGACATGCCATGCGGTGGGGTCAGGGCCACGCGCTGAGCACCCGGTGCGCTGGGGTTGCCCCAGCGGTTCCTGAGCAGCTCCTGCAGTGCTGCCGCCGGTACCGTTCTGGCGGCTGTAGTTGTTTAAAAAGTTGTTGTTGTTTCCGGCGTAATCTGACGGCAGTTTTCTCGGGCATTTGGGCCTCTTCTAATAAGTGTGCTGTGAGTACATATTCAAACATTCACCTGTCGAGGTCAAATGACTGGTGGTGCTCATCTCCCCCCGTGCTACTGCTGCTGCCTCCCGTGAATGCTCATGTGCCTGCGTGCCCCTGTACAGGCACAGATGCACGCGCGCAACACCTGATCCCGCATCCTAATTATTTTTCGCCCGGTTCTCGGAGTTGTTCTGCTTCCGGCTGATGAATGGGAAAGTGTAGTAGTGCTGTTTCATTTCACCAGCCTCTCAAGTGTGGAAATTATGGTAAATTTGAGAACAAGCCAGATTAGATTGATAGTTACACCTCCTCCTTTAATTAGCCAACCGCAGGGTCTGTGGAGGCAAAGGCCGGGGGGGTGTGTCGGTATATATAACGTGTATTGTCTATGTGAAAGATTAATCAAAAGGAGTTGCTTGAGGTGGGAAGGCTTTTCCGGAGAGGTTCCACATGTTGTCAGGTAGTCCCTCTGAATGGCAGCTTCCGGTTCGGTCCCTTAGCTTTCGGAAGTGACATTTAGTCTGATATGTGCCAGCCGTGCAATCTACCTAGCCCTGCAAAGTGCAAATATTAACCTAAATGCATATTAAGATACTGTGTGTTAGCTCCTGAACTGCAATAGAGAGCGGGTGTTCCAGCGGAGGCAAGCAAATCGTGTTGATTTAGAGTGGCTTGAGGATTTGGCCCATTACCGCTTCTTTATACACTTTTAAAAAGAAATGCCAACTCGATAGTTTAGGCTTTAACTGGAACATGGCAAGTAATTGTACGTTTTGGCGGACCCCTAGTAATGTTGCAGAATCTTTCTCAGAAGTTGTTCCATGGGATAGCCGATTCCTCAGGTAAGAGCTACTTGTTTGTTCAATCCTCCATCTTAGGCCTGCTCCTCAGGTGCATCCTCCTTCTCGCAGCGATTTCCTAGGAACAGATTTCGAAGAACAGCTCTGATCACAGAATCACAGATTGGTTAGGGTTGGAAAGGAGCTCTGGAGATCATCCAGTCCAACCCCCTGCCAGAGCAGGGTCACCTACAGCAGGTTGCACAGGATGACCTCCAGGCGGGTTATGAATGTAGCTGGGGTCGGAGACTCTACCGCCTCCCTGGGCAGCCTGTTCCAGCGCTCTGCCACCCTCAAAGTAAAGAAGTTCCTCCTCATGCTTTGATAGAAGTTCCTAGGTTCCAGTTTGTACCCGTTACCTCTTGTCCTGGATCATCTTTGATGATCCAGGACAAGAGGTAACGGGCACCAATTGGAACGTAGGAACTTGAACTTGAACTGGAAGGTAGGAACTTGAACTTGAACATAGGATTATCCTTGATGATTCAGGATAGCTGTGTGTCTGACCAGTCTGTCTTTCGAAGGAGGTCCTGGGCCAGCTCCAGCCATGCTGTGCTGAGCAGAGCCCCTGGCAGCAGCCCCACACCTCACTCCCAGTGTGCCTGAATGGAAAAGGTACCAAAGTTGCTCCAACACTTTCTGAAAAACTCTATAGTGTTACCCCACAAGCGCAAAGCGACGGCAAAGCCCGTGAAATGACACCGGTGCTTCCAGAAAATGTCAAGCTTCCTGCCCAAGGGTGACATGCCATGCGGTGGGGTCAGGGCCACGTGCTGAGCACCCGGTGCGCTGGGGTTGCCCCAGCGGTTCCTGAGCAGCTCCTGCAGTGCTGCCGCCGGTACCGTTCTGGCGGCTGTAGTTGTTTAAAAAGCCGTTGTTGTTTCCGGCGTAATCTGACGGCAGTTTTCTCGGGCATTTGGGCCTCTTCTAATAAGTGTGCTGTGAGTACATCTGCAAGCATTCACCTGTCGAGGTCAAATGACTGGTGGTGCTCATCTGCCCCCGTGCTACTGCTGCTGCCTCCCGTGAATGCTCATGTGCCTGCGTGCCCCTGTACAGGCACAGATGCACGCGCGCAACACCTGATCCCGCATCCTAATTATTTTTCGCCCGGTTCTCTGAGTTGTTCTGCTTCCGGCTGATGAATGGGAAAGTGTAGTAGTGCTGTTTCATTTCACCAGCCTCTCAAGTGTGGAAATTATGGTAAATTTGAGAACAAGCCAGATTAGATTGATAGTTACACCTCCTCCTTTAATTAGCCAACCACAGGATCTGTGGAGGCAAAGGCCGGGGGGCGTGTCGGTGGGGGGGCATACGATTTTACCATGGCGAGATTGCTGGAGGTTCTTTCTTGTCTGTTCTTTCTTGTCTTGTAAATTGGTATGAGGTTCTGCCAGTCTTCCTCACGTAGCACAATCGCTCTTGATTTCTGGAGGTTGCTCACAGGGTAAGCTGATGTTTAACATCAATAAGGGTTACCGAATCTTGTCCTTGAGAAGCAGGAGTCTGGAAGCTGTTGTCAATCCAACTGCTGTATTCCTGACCAGCAAGCCCGCTCGATTCAGGGTTAATTAACTGATTACTTAGAGCGGAAGTGTTGTGGAAGAGCCCGATCATTACCATTTCTATTCATTCTAATATGATGTATTTCAACTCCCCCTCCCTCACGCCTTCCAGAGAGTGATCTGGTGAAGGAGGATGACAAGTCTTTGTGAAACCATCTCGAGTTCTGCCAGATACTCGTAGTTGAAGTTGTCTAGCGGTGCGAGATTAGACACCGTGTGAAAGGCAATACTGCACAGATTCTTTATTCCAGACCATTTTGTAAGTTCGCATGATACAAAACCTCACGGTTACTGGGCAGCTCTCCCACTTTTCACGTCAACCTTTGCTACCTCGCCCGCTGCAACGTGCAGGAAAGAAACATTGATTTGAATTGCGCCGTGGTGCCGTGCATCTTAATGACACTCTGGAGTGACTGGCAGTGTGTCTGGGTCCTGGGGTTGGACCCGGTCTAGCTGCCAGGAGGCAACATTGTAGAGAGGGGCTACAGCTGTGGTCTCTGAAGGGGCCTGGCTACTCTATGTAGGCCTTCTCTCCCTGCGTCTCAGAGTGCTTGAAGATGCTAATTGGTTCACATTTTCCTCTGTTCGTTAAGGTATTCTGTCCTTAAAAATTCAGCTTTTTAAAATAGTAACGTGTATTGTCTATGTGAAAGATTAATCAAAAGGAGTTGCTTGAGGTGGGAAGGCTTTTCCGGAGAGGTTCCACATGTTGTCAGGTAGTCCCTCTGAATGGCAGCTTCCGGTTCGGTCCCTTAGCTTTCGGAAGTGACATTTAGTCTGATATGTGCCAGCCGTGCAATCTACCTAGCCCTGCAAAGTGCAAATATTAACCTAAATGCATATTAAGATACTGTGTGTTAGCTCCTGAACTGAAATAGAGAGCGGGTGTTCCAGCGGAGGCAAGCAAATCGTGTTGATTTACAGTGGCTTGAGGATTTGGCCCATTACCGCTTCTTTATACACTTTTAAACAGAAATGCCAACTCGATAGTTTAGGCTTTAACTGGAACATGGCAAGTAATTGTATGTTTTGGCGGACCCCTAGTAATGTTGCAGAATCTTTCTCAGAAGTTGTTCCATGGGATAGCCGATTCCTCAGGTAAGAGCTACTTGTTTGTTCAATCCTCCATCTTAGGCCTGCTCCTCAGGTGCATCCTCCTTCTCGCAGCGATTTCCTAGGAACAGATTTCGAAGAACAGCTCTGATCACAGAATCACAGATTAGTTAGGGTTGGAAAGGAGCTCTGGAGATCATCCAGCCCAACCCCACTGCCAGAGCAGGGTCACCTACAGCAGGTTGCACAGGATGACCTCCAGGCGGGTTTTGAATGTTTCTGGGGTCGGAGACTCTACCGCCTCCCTGGGCAGCCTGTTCCAGCGCTCTGCCACCCTCAAAGTAAAGAAGTTCCTCCTCATGCTTTGATAGAAGTTCCTAGGTTCCAGTTTGTACCCGTTACCTCTTGTCCTGGATCATCTTTGATGATCCAGGACAAGAGGTAACGGGCACCAATTGGAACGTAGGAACTTGAACTTGAACTGGAACGTAGGAACTTGAACATAGGATTATCCTTGATGATTCAGGATAGCTGTGTGTCTGACCAGTCTGTCTTTCGAAGGAGGTCCTGGGCCAGCTCCAGCCATGCTGTGCTGAGCAGAGCCCCTGGCAGCAGCCCCACAGCTCACTCCCAGTGTGCCTGAATGGAAAAGGTACCAAAGTTGCTCCAACACTTTGTGAAAAACTCTATAGTGTTACCCCACAAGCGCAAAGCGACGGCAAAGCCCGTGAAATGACACCGGTGCTTCCAGAAAATGTCAAGCTTCCTGCCCAAGGGTGACATGCCATGCGGTGGGGTCAGGGCCACGCGCTGAGCACCCGGTGCGCTGGGGTTGCCCCAGCGGTTCCTGAGCAGCTCCTGCAGTGCTGCCGCCGGTACCGTTCTGGTGGCTGTAGTTGTTTAAAAAGCCGTTGTTGTTTCCGGCGTAATCTGACGGCAGTTTTCTCGGGCATTTGGGCCTCTTCTAATAAGTGTGCTGTGAGTACATCTGCAAGCATTCACCTGTCGAGGTCAAATGACTGGTGGTGCTCATCTGCCCCCGTGCTACTGCTGCTGCCTCCCGTGAATGCTCATGTGCCTGCGTGCCCCTGTACAGGCACAGATGCACGCGCGCAACACCTGATCCCGCATCCTAATTATTTTTCGCCCGGTTCTCTGAGTTGTTCTGCTTCCGGCTGATGAACGGGAAAGTGTAGTAGTGCTGTTTCATTTCACCAGCCTCTCAAGTGTGGAAATTATGGTAAATTTGAGAACAAGCCAGATTAGATTGATAGTTACACCTCCTCCTTTAATTAGCCAACCATAGGATCTGTAGAGGCAAAGGCCGGGGGGGCGTGTCGGTGTGTATAACGTGTATTGTCAATGTGAAAGATTAATCAGAAGGAGTTGCTTGAGGTGGGAAGGCTTTTCCGGAGAGGTTCCACATGTTGTCAGGTAGTCCCTCTGAATGGCAGCTTCCGGTTCGGTCCCTTAGCTTTCGGAAGTGACATTTAGTCTGATATGTGCCAGCCGTGCAATCTACCTAGCCCTGCAAAGTGCAAATATTAACCTAAATGCATATTAAGATACTGTGTGTTAGCTCCTGAACTGAAATAGAGAGCGGGTGTTCCAGCGGAGGCAAGCAAATCGTGTTGACTTACAGTGGCTTGAGGATTTGGCCCATTACCGCTTCTTTATACACTTTTAAAAAGAAATGCCAACTCGATAGTTTAGGCTTTAACTGGAACATGGCAAGTAATTGTATGTTTTGGCGGACCCCTAGTAATGTTGCAGAATCTTTCTCAGAAGTTGTTCCATGGGATAGCCGATTCCTCAGGTAAGAGCTACTTGTTTGTTCAATCCTCCATCTTAGGCCTGCTCCTCAGGTGCATCCTCCTTCTCGCAGCGATTTCCTAGGAACAGATTTCGAAGAACAGCTCTGATCACAGAATCACAGATTGGTTAGGGTTGGAAAGGAGCTCTGGAGATCATCCAGTCCAACCCCCCTGCCAGAGCAGGGTCACCTACAGCAGGTTGCACAGGATGACCTCCAGGCGGGTTTTGAATGTCTCTGGGGTGGGAGACTCTACCGCCTCCCTGGGCAGCCTGTTCCAGCGCTCTGCCACCCTCAAAGTAAAGAAGTTCCTCCTCATGCTTTGATAGAAGTTCCTAGGTTCCAGTTTGTACCCGTTACCTCTTGTCCTGGATCATCTTTGATGATCCAGGACAAGAGGTAACGGGCACCAATTGGAACGTAGGAACTTGAACTTGAACTGGAAGGTAGGAACTTGAACTTGAACATAGGATTATCCTTGATGATTCAGGATAGCTGTGTGTCTGACCAGTCTGTCTTTCGAAGGAGGTCCTGGGCCAGCTCCAGCCATGCTGTGCTGAGCAGAGCCCCTGGCAGCAGCCCCACACCTCACTCCCAGTGTGCCTGAATGGAAAAGGTACCAAAGTTGCTCCAACACTTTCTGAAAAACTCTATAGTGTTACCCCACAAGCGCAAAGCGACGGCAAAGCCCGTGAAATGACACCGGTGCTTCCAGAAAATGTTAAGCTTCCTGCCCAAGGCTGACATGCCATGCGGTGGGGTCAGGGCCACGCGCTGAGCACCCAGTGCGCTGGGGTTGCCCCAGCGGTTCCTGAGCAGCTCCTGCAGTGCTGCCGCCGGTACCGTTCTGGCGGCTGTAGTTGTTTAAAAAGCCGTTGTTGTTTCCGGCGTAATCTGACGGCAGTTTTCTCGGGCATATGGGCCTCTTCTAATAAGTGTGCTGTGAGTACATCTGCAAGCATTCACCTGTCGAGGTCAAATGACTGGTGGTGCTCATCTGCCCCCGTGCTACTGCTGCTGCCTCCCGTGAATGCTCATGTGCCTGCGTGCCCCTGTACAGGCACAGATGCACGCGCGCAACACCTGATCCCGCATCCTAATTATTTTTCGCCCGGTTCTCGGAGTTGTTCTGCTTCCGGCTGATGAATGGGAAAGTGTAGTAGTGCTGTTTCATTTCACCAGCCTCTCAAGTGTGGAAATTATGGTAAATTTGAGAACAAGCGAGATTAGATTGATAGTTACACCTCCTCCTTTAATTAGCCAACCACAGGATCTGTGGAGGCAAAAGCGGGGGGGCGTGTCGGAGGGGGGGCATACGAGTTTACCATGGCGAGAGTGCTGGAGGTTCTTTCTTGTCTGTTCTTTCTTGTCTTGTAAATTGGTATGAGATTCTGCCAGTCTTCCTCACGTAGCACAATCCCTCTTGATTTCTGGAGGTTCCTCAAAGGGTAAGCTAATGTTTAACATCAATAAGGGTTACCGAATGTTGTCCTTGAGAAGCAGGAGTCTGGAAGCTGTTGTCAATCCAACTGCTGTATTCCTGACCAGCAAGCCCGCTCGATTCAGGGTTAATTAACTGATTACTTAGAGCGGAAGTGTTGTGGAAGAGCCCGATCATTACCATTTCTATTCATTCTAATATGATGTATTTCAACTCCCCCTCCCTCACGCCTTCTAGAGAGTGATCTGGTGAAGGAGGATGACAAGTCTTTGTGAAACCATCTCGAGTTCTGCCAGATACTCGTAGTTGAAGTTGTCTAGCGGTGCGAGATTAGACACCGTGTGAAAGGCAATACTGCACAGATTCTTTATTCCAGACCATTTTCTAAGTTCGCATGATACAAAACCTCACGGTTACTGGGCAGCTCTCCCACTTTTCACGTCAACCTTTGCTACCTCGCCCGCTGCAACGTGCAGGAAAGAAACATTGATTTGAATTGCGCCGTGGTGCCGTGCATCTTAATGACACTCTGGAGTGACTGGCAGTGTGTCTGGGTCCTGGGGTTGGACCCGGTCTAGCTGCCAGGAGGCAACATTGCAGAGAGGGGCTACAGCTGTGGTCTCTGAAGGGACCTGGCTACTCTATGTAGGCCTTCTCTCCCTGCGTCTCAGAGTGCTTGAAGATGCTAATTGGTTCACATTTTCCTCTGTTCGTTAAGGTATTCTGTCCTTAAAAATTCAGCTTTTTAAAATAGTAACGTGTATTGTCTATGTGAAAGATGAATCAAAAGGAGTTGCTTGAGGTGGGAAGGCTTTTCCGGAGAGGTTCCACATGTTGTCAGGTAGTCCCTCTGAATGGCAGCTTCCGGTTCGGTCCCTTAGCTTTCGGAAGTGACATTTAGTCTGATATGTGCCAGCCGTGCAATCTACCTAGCCCTGCAAAGTGCAAATATTAACCTAAATGCATATTAAGATACTGTGTGTTAGCTCCTGAACTGAAATAGAGAGCGGGTGTTCCAGCGGAGGCAAGCAAATCGTGTTGATTTACAGTGGCTTGAGGATTTGGCCCATTACCGCTTCTTTATATACTTTTAAAAAGAAATGCCAACTCGATAGTTTAGGCTTTAACTGGAACATGACAAGTAATTGTATGTTTTGGCGGACCCCTAGTAATGTTGCAGAATCTTTCTCTGAAGTTGTTCCATGGGATAGCCGATTCCTCAGGTAAGAGCTACTTGTTTGTTCAATCCTCCATCTTAGGCCTGCTCCTCAGGTGCGTCCTCCTTCTCGCAGCGATTTCCTAGGAACAGATTTCGAAGAACAGCTCTGATCACAGAATCACAGATTGGTTAGGGTTGGAAAGGAGCTCTGGAGATCATGTAGTCCAACCCCCCTGCCAGAGCAGGGTCACCTACAGCAGGTTGCACAGGATGACCTCCAGGCGGGTTTTGAATGTCTCTGGGGTGGGAGACTCTACCGCCTCCCTGGGCAGCCTGTTCCAGCGCTCTGCCACCCTCAAAGTAAAGAAGTTCCTCCTCATGCTTTGATAGAAGTTCCTAGGTTCCAGTTTGTACCCGTTACCTCTTGTCCTGGATCATCTTTGATGATCCAGGACAAGAGGTAACGGGCACCAATTGGAACGTAGGAACTTGAACTTGAACTGGAAGGTAGGAACTTGAACTTGAACATAGGATTATCCTTGATGATTCAGGATAGCTGTGTGTCTGACCAGTCTGTCTTTCGAAGGAGGTCCTGGGCCAGCTCCAGCCATGCTGTGCTGAGCAGAGCCCCTGGCAGCAGCCCCACACCTCACTCCCAGTGTGCCTGAATGGAAAAGGTACCAAAGTTGCTCCAACACTTTCTGAAAAACTCTATAGTGTTACCCCACAAGCGCAAAGCGACGGCAAAGCCCGTGAAATGACACCGGTGCTTCCAGAAAATGTCAAGCTTCCTGCCCAAGGGTGACATGCCATGCGGTGGGGTCAGGGCCACGCGCTGAGCACCCGGTGCGCTGGGGTTGCCCCAGCGGTTCCTGAGCAGCTCCTGCAGTGCTGCCGCCGGTACCGTTCTGGCGGCTGTAGTTGTTTAAAAAGCCGTTGTTGTTTCCGGCGTAATCTGACGGCAGTTTTCTCGGGCATATGGGCCTCTTCTAATAAGTGTGCTGTGAGTACATCTGCAAGCATTCACCTGTCGAGGTCAAATGACTGGTGGTGCTCATCTGCCCCCGTGCTACTGCTGCTGCCTCCCGTGAATGCTCATGTGCCTGCGTGCCCCTGTACAGGCACAGATGCACGCGCGCAACACCTGATCCCGCATCCTAATTATTTTTCGCCCGGTTCTCGGAGTTGTTCTGCTTCCGGCTGATGAATGGGAAAGTGTAGTAGTGCTGTTTCATTTCACCAGCCTCTCAAGTGTGGAAATTATGGTAAATTTGAGAACAAGCGAGATTAGATTGATAGTTACACCTCCTCCTTTAATTAGCCAACCACAGGATCTGTGGAGGCAAAAGCGGGGGGGCGTGTCGGAGGGGGGGCATACGAGTTTACCATGGCGAGAGTGCTGGAGGTTCTTTCTTGTCTGTTCTTTCTTGTCTTGTAAATTGGTATGAGATTCTGCCAGTCTTCCTCACGTAGCACAATCCCTCTTGATTTCTGGAGGTTCCTCACAGGGTAAGCTAATGTTTAACATCAATAAGGGTTACCGAATGTTGTCCTTGAGAAGCAGGAGTCTGGAAGCTGTTGTCAATCCAACTGCTGTATTCCTGACCAGCAAGCCCGCTCGATTCAGGGTTAATTAACTGATTACTTAGAGCGGAAGTGTTGTGGAAGAGCCCGATCATTACCATTTCTATTCATTCTAATATGATGTATTTCAACTCCCCCTCCCTCACGCCTTCTAGAGAGTGATCTGGTGAAGGAGGATGACAAGTCTTTGTGAAACCATCTCGAGTTCTGCCAGATACTCGTAGTTGAAGTTGTCTAGCGGTGCGAGATTAGACACCGTGTGAAAGGCAATACTGCACAGATTCTTTATTCCAGACCATTTTCTAAGTTCGCATGATACAAAACCTCACGGTTACTGGGCAGCTCTCCCACTTTTCACGTCAACCTTTGCTACCTCGCCCGCTGCAACGTGCAGGAAAGAAACATTGATTTGAATTGCGCCGTGGTGCCGTGCATCTTAATGACACTCTGGAGTGACTGGCAGTGTGTCTGGGTCCTGGGGTTGGACCCGGTCTAGCTGCCAGGAGGCAACATTGCAGAGAGGGGCTACAGCTGTGGTCTCTGAAGGGACCTGGCTACTCTATGTAGGCCTTCTCTCCCTGCGTCTCAGAGTGCTTGAAGATGCTAATTGGTTCACATTTTCCTCTGTTCGTTAAGGTATTCTGTCCTTAAAAATTCAGCTTTTTAAAATAGTAACGTGTATTGTCTATGTGAAAGATGAATCAAAAGGAGTTGCTTGAGGTGGGAAGGCTTTTCCGGAGAGGTTCCACATGTTGTCAGGTAGTCCCTCTGAATGGCAGCTTCCGGTTCGGTCCCTTAGCTTTCGGAAGTGACATTTAGTCTGATATGTGCCAGCCGTGCAATCTACCTAGCCCTGCAAAGTGCAAATATTAACCTAAATGCATATTAAGATACTGTGTGTTAGCTCCTGAACTGAAATAGAGAGCGGGTGTTCCAGCGGAGGCAAGCAAATCGTGTTGATTTAGAGTGGCTTGAGGATTTGGCCCATTACCGCTTCTTTATACACTTTTAAAAAAAATGCCAACTCGATAGTTTAGGCTTTAACTGGAACATGGCAAGTAATTGTATGTTTTGGCGGACCCCTAGTAATGTTGCAGAATCTTTCTCAGAAGTTGTTCCATGGGATAGCCGATTCCTCAGGTAAGAGCTACTTGTTTGTTCAATCCTCCATCTTAGGCCTGCTCCTCAGGTGCATCCTCCTTCTCGCAGCGATTTCCTAGGAACAGATTTCGAAGAAGAGCTCTGATCACAGAATCACAGATTGGTTAGGGTTGGAAAGGAGCTCTGGAGATCATCCAGCCCAACCCCCCTGCCAGAGCAGGGTCACCTACAGCAGGTTGCACAGGATGACCTCCAGGCGGGTTTTGAATGTCTCTGGGGTGGGAGACTCTACCGCCTCCCTGGGCAGCCTGTTCCAGCGCTCTGCCACCCTCAAAGTAAAGAAGTTCCTCCTCATGCTTTGATAGAAGTTCCTAGGTTCCAGTTTGTACCCGTTACCTCTTGTCCTGGATCATCTTTGATGATCCAGGACAAGAGGTAACGGGCACCAATTGGAACGTAGGAACTTGAACTTGAACTGGAACGTAGGAACTTGAACATAGGATTATCCTTGATGATTCAGGATAGCTGTGTGTCTGACCAGTCTGTCTTTCGAAGGAGGTCCTGGGCCAGCTCCAGCCATGCTGTGCTGAGCAGAGCCCCTGGCAGCAGCCCCACAGCTCACTCCCAGTGTGCCTGAATGGAAAAGGTACCAAAGTTGCTCCAACACTTTCTGAAAAACTCTACAGTGTTACCCCACAAACGCAAAGCGACGGCAAAGCCCGTGAAATGACACCGGTGCTTCCAGAAAATGTCAAGCTTCCTGCCCAAGGGTGACATGCCATGCGGTGGGGTCAGGGCCACACGCTGAGCACCCGGTGCGCTGGGGTTGCCCCAGCGGTTCCTGAGCAGCTCCTGCAGTGCTGACGCCGGTACCGTTCTGGCGGCTGTAGTTGTTTAAAAAGCCGTTGTTGTTTCCGGCGTAATCTGACGGCAGTTTTCTCGGGCATTTGGGCCTCTTCTAATAAGTGTGCTGTGAGTACATCTGCAAGCATTCACCTGTCGAGGTCAAATGACTGTTGGTGCTCATCTGCCCCCGTGCTACTGCTGCTGCTGCCTCCCGTGAATGCTCATGTGCCTGCGTGCCCCTGTACAGGCACAGAAGCACGCGCGCAACACCTGATCCCGCATCCTAATTATTTTTCGCCCGGTTCTCTGAGTTGTTCTGCTTCCGGCTGATGAACGGGAAAGTGTAGTAGTGCTGTTTCATTTCACCAGCCTCTCAAGTGTGGAAATTATGGTAAATTTGAGTACGAGCGAGATTAGATTGATAGTTACACCTCCTCCTTTAATTAGCCAACCACAGGATCTGTGGAGGCAAAGGCCGGGGGGGTGTGTCGGTGTATATAACGTGTATTGTCTATGTGAAAGATTAATCAAAAGGAGTTGCTTGAGGTGGGAAGGCTTTTCCGGAGAGGTTCCACATGTTGTCAGGTAGTCCATCTGAATGGCAGCTTCCGGTTCGGTCCCTTAGCTTTCGGACGTGACATTTAGTCTGATATGTGCCAGCCGTGCAATCTACCTAGCCCTGCAAAGTGCAAATATTAACCTAAATGCATATTAAGATAGTGTGTGTTTGCTCCTGAACTGAAATAGAGAGCGGGTGTTCCAGCGGACGCAAGCAAATCGTGTTGATTTACAGTGGCTTGAGGATTTGGCCCATTACCGCTTCTTTATACACTTTTAAACAGAAATGCCAACTCGATAGTTTAGGCTTTAACTGGAACATGGCAAGTAATTGTATGTTTTGGCGGACCCCTAGTAATGTTGCAGAATCTTTCTCAGAAGTTGTTCCATGGGATAGCCGATTCCTCAGGTAAGAGCTACTTGTTTGTTCAATCCTCCATCTTAGGCCTGCTCCTCAGGTGCATCCTCCTTCTCGCAGCAATTTCCTAGGAACAGATTTCGAAGAACAGCTCTGATCACAGAATCACAGATTGGTTAGGGTTAGAAAGGAGCTCTGGAGATCATCCAGTCCAACCCCCTGCCAGAGCAGGGTCACCTACAGCAGGTTGCACAGGATGACCTCCAGGCGGGTTTTGAATGTCTCTGGGGTGGGAGACTCTACCGCCTCCCTGGGCAGCCTGTTCCAGCGCTCTACCACCCTCTAAGTAAAGAAGTCCCTCCTCATGCTTTGATAGAAGTTCCTACGTTCCAGTTTGTACCCGTTACCTCTTGTCCTGAATCATCTTTGATGATCCAGGACAAGAGGTAACGGGCACCAATTGGAACGTAGGAACTTGAACTTGAACTGGAACGTAGGAACTTGAACATAGGATTATCCTTGATGATTCAGAATAGCTGTGTGTCTGACCAGTCTGTCTTTCGAAGGAGGTCCTGGGCCAGCTCCAGCCATGCTGTGCTGAGCAGAGCCCCTGGCAGCAGCCCCACAGCTCACTCCCAGTGTGCCTGAATGGAAAAGGTACCAAAGTTGCTCCAACACTTTCCGAAAAACTCTATAGTGTTACCCCACAAGCGCAAAGCGACGGCAAAGCCCGTGAAATGACACCGGTGCTTCCAGAAAATGTCAAGCTTCCTGCCCAAGGGTGACATGCCATGCGGTGGGGTCAGGGCCACGCGCTGAGCACCCGGTGCGCTGGGGTTGCCCCAGCGGTTCCTGAGCAGCTCTTGCAGTGCTGCCGCCGGTACCGTTCTGGCGGCTGTAGTTGTTTAAAAAGCCGTTGTTGTTTCCGGCGTAATCTGACGGCAGTTTTCTCGGGCATTTGGGCCTCTTCTAATAAGTGTGCTGTGAGTACATCTGCAAGCATTCACCTGTCGAGGTCAAATGACTGGTGGTGCTCATCTGCCCCCGTGCTACTGCTGCTGCCTCCCATGAATGCTCATATGCCTGCGTGCCCCTGTACAGGCACAGATGCACGCGCGCAACACCTGATCCCGCATCCTAATTATTTTTCGCCCGGTTCTCGGAGTTGTTCTGCTTCCGGCTGATGAATGGGAAAGTGTAGTAGTGCTGTTTCATTTCACCAGCCTCTCAAGTGTGGAAATTATGGTAAATTTGAGAACAAGCCAGATTAGATTGAGAGTTACACCTCCTCCTTTAATTAGCCAACCACAGGATCTGTGGAGGCAAAGGCCGGGGGTGTGTGTCGGTGTATATAACGTGTATTGTCTATGTGAAAGATTAATCAAAAGGAGTTGCTTGAGGTGGGAAGGCTTTTCCGGAGAGGTTCCACATGTTGTCAGGTAGTCCCTCTGAATGGCAGCTTCCGGTTCGGTCCCTTAGCTTTCGGAAGTGACATTTAGTCTGATATGTGCCAGCCGTGCAATCTACCTAGCCCTGCAAAGTGCAAATATTAACCTAAATGCATATTAAGATACTGTGTGTTAGCTCCTGAACTGAAATAGAGAGCGGGTGTTCCAGCGGAGGCAAGCAAATCGTGTTGATTTACAGTGGCTTGCGGATTTGGCCCATTACCGCTTCTTTATACACTTTTAAAAAGAAATGCCAACTCGATAGTTTAGGCTTTAACTGGAACATGGCAAGTAATTGTATGTTTTGGCGGACCCCTAGTAATGTTGCAGAATCTTTCTCAGAAGTTGTTCCATGGGATAGCCGATTCCTCAGGTAAGAGCTACTTGTTTGTTCAATCCTCCATCTTAGGCCTGCTCCTCAGGTGCATCCTCCTTCTCGCAGCGATTTCCTAGGAACAGATTTCGAAGAACAGCTCTGATCACAGAATCACAGATTGGTTAGGGTTGGAAAGGAGCTCTGGAGATCATCCAGCCCAACCCCCCTGCCAGAGCAGGGTCACCTACAGCAGGTTGCACAGGATGACCTCCTGGCGGGTTTTGAATGTCTCTGGGGTGGGAGACTCTACCGCCTCCCTGGGCAGCCTGTTCCAGCGCTCTGCCACCCTCAAAGTAAAGAAGTTCCTCCTCATGCTTTGATAGAAGTTCCTAGGTTCCAGTTTGTACCCGTTACCTCTTGTCCTGGATCATCTTTGATGATCCAGGACAAGAGGTAACGGGCACCAATTGGAACGTAGGAACTTGAACTTGAACTGGAAGGTAGGAACTTGAACTTGAACATAGGATTATCCTTGATGATTCAGGATAGCTGTGTGTCTGACCAGTCTGTCTTTCGAAGGAGGTCCTGGGCCAGCTCCAGCCATGCTGTGCTGAGCAGAGCCCCTGGCAGCAGCCCCACAGCTCACTCCCAGTGTGCCTGAATGGAAAAGGTACCAAAGTTGCTCCAACACTTTCTGAAAAACTCTATAGTGTTACCCCACAAGCGCAAAGCGACGGCAAAGCCCGTGAAATGACACCGGTGCTTCCAGAAAATGTCAAGCTTCCTGCCCAAGGGTGACATGCCATGCGGTGGGGTCAGGGCCACGCGCTGAGCACCCGGTGCGCTGGGGTTGCCCCAGCGGTTCCTGAGCAGCTCCTGCAGTGCTGCCGCCGGTACCGTTCTGGCGGCTGTAGTTGTTTAAAAAGCCGTTGTTGTTTCCGGCGTAATCTGACGGCAGTTTTCTCGGGCATTTGGGCCTCTTCTAATAAGTGTGCTGTGAGTACATCTGCAAGCATTCACCTGTCGAGGTCAAATGACTGGTGGTGCTCATCTCCCCCCGTGCTACTGCTGCTGCCTCCCGTGAATGCTCATGTGCCTGCGTGCCCCTGTACAGGCACAGATGCACGCGCGCAACACCTGATCCCGCATCCTAATTATTTTTCGCCAGGTTCTCGGAGTTGTTCTGCTTCCGGCTGATGAATGGGAAAGTGTAGTAGTGCTGTTTCATTTCACCAGCCTCTCAAGTGTGGAAATTATGGTAAATTTGAGAACGAGCGAGATTAGATTGATAGTTACACCTCCTCCTTTAATTAGCCAACCACAGGATCTGTGGAGGCAAAGGCCGGGGGGGTGTGTCGGTGTATATAAGGTGTATTGTCTATGTGAAAGATGAATCAAAAGGAGTTGCTTGAGGTGGGAAGGCTTTTCCGGAGAGGTTCCACATGTTGTCAGGTAGTCCCTCTGAATGGCAGCTTCCGGTTCGGTCCCTTAGCTTTCGGAAGTGACATTTAGTCTGATATGTGCCAGCCGTGCAATCTACCTAGCCCTGCAAAGTGCAAATATTAAACTAAATGCATATTAAGATACTGTGTGTTAGCTCCTGAACTGAAATAGAGAGCGGGTGTTCCAGCGGAGGCAAGCAAATCGTGTTGATTTACAGTGGCTTGAGGATTTGGCCCATTACCGCTTCTTTATACACTTTTAAAAAGAAATGCCAACTCGATAGTTTAGGCTTTAACTGGAACATGGCAAGTAATTGTATGTTTTGGCGGACCCCTAGTAATGTTGCAGAATCTTTCTCAGAAGTTGTTCCATGGGATAGCCGATTCCTCAGGTAAGAGCTACTTGTTTGTTCAATCCTCCATCTTAGGCCTGCTCCTCAGGTGCATCCTCCTTCTCGCAGCGATTTCCTAGGAACAGATTTCGAAGAACAGCTCTGATCACAGAATCACAGATTGGTTAGGGTTGGAAAGGAGCTCTGGAGATCATCCAGTCCAACCCCCCTGCAAGAGCAGGGTCACCTTCAGCAGGTTGCACAGGATGACCTCCAGGCGGGTTTTGAATGTCTCTGGGGTGGGAGACTCTACCGCCTCCCTGGGCAGCCTGTTCCAGCGCTCTGCCACCCTCAAAGTAAAGAAGTCCCTCCTCATGCTTTGATAGAAGTTCCTAGGTTCCAGTTTGTACCCGTTACCTCTTGTCCTGGATCATCTTTGATGATCCAGGACAAGAGGTAACAGGCACCAATTGGAACGTAGGAACTTGAACTGGAAGGTAGGAACTTGAACTTGAACATAGGATTATCCTTGATGATTCAGGATAGCTGTGTGTCTGACCAGTCTGTCTTTCGAAGGAGGTCCTGGGCCAGCTCCAGCCATGCTGTGCTGAGCAGAGCCCCTGGCAGCAGCCCCACAGCTCACTCCCAGTGTGCCTGAATGGAAAAGGTACCAAAGTTGCTCCAACACTTTCTGAAAAACTCTACAGTGTTACCCCACAAGCGCAAAGCGACGGCAAAGCCCGTGAAATGACACCGGTGCTTCCAGAAAATGTCAAGCTTCCTGCCCAAGGGTGAAATGCCATGCGGTGTGGTCAGGGCCACGTGCTGAGCAGCCGGTGCGCTGGAGTTGCCCCAGCGGTTCCTGAGCAGCTCCTGCAGTGCTGCCGCCGGTACCGTTCTGGCAGCTGTAGTTGTTTAAAAAGCCGTTGTTGTTTCCGGCGTAATCTGACGGCAGTTTTCTCGGGCATTTGGGCCTCTTCTAATAAGTGTGCTGTGAGTACATCTGCAAGCATTCACCTGTCGAGGTCAAATGACTGGTGGTGCTCATCTGCCCCCGTGCTACTGCTGCTGCCTCCCGTGAATGCTCATGTGCCTGCGTGCCCCTGTACAGGCACAGATGCACGCGCGCAACACCTGATCCCGCATCCTAATTATTTTTCGCCCGGTTCTCTGAGTTGTTCTGCTTCCGGCTGATGAATGGGAAAGTGTAGTAGTGCTGTTTCATTTCACCAGCCTCTCAAGTGTGGAAATTATGGTAAATTTGAGAACAAGCCAGATTAGATTGATAGTTACACCTCCTCCTTTAATTAGCCAACCGCAGGGTCTGTGGAGGCAAAGGCCGGGGGGGTGTGTCGGTGTATATAACGTGTATTGTCTATGTGAAAGATGAATCAAAAGGAGTTGCTTGAGGTGGGAAGGCTTTTCCGGAGAGGTTCCACATGTTGTCAGGTAGTCCCTCTGAATGGCAGCTTCCGGTTCGGTCCCTTAGCTTTCGGAAGTGACATTTAGTCTGATATGTGCCAGCCGTGCAATCTACCTAGCCCTGCAAAGTGCAAATATTAACATAAATGCATATTAAGATACTGTGTGTTAGCTCCTGAACTGCAATAGAGAGCGGGTGTTCCAGCGGAGGCAAGCAAATCGTGTTGATTTACAGTGGCTTGAGGATTTGGCCCATTACCGCTTCTTTATACACTTTTAAAAAGAAATGCCAACTCGATAGTTTAGGCTTTAACTGGAACATGGCAAGTAATTGTATGTTTTGGCGGACCCCTAGTAATGTTGCAGAATCTTTCTCAGAAGTTGTTCCATGGGATAGCCGATTCCTCAGGTAAGAGCTACTTGTTTGTTCAATCCTCCATCTTAGGCCTGCTCCTCAGGTGCATCCTCCTTCTCGCAGCGATTTCCTAGGAACAGATTTCGAAGAACAGCTCTGATCACAGAATCACAGATTGGTTAGGGTTGGAAAGGAGCTCTGGAGATCATCCAGTCCAACCCCCCTGCCAGAGCAGGGTCACCTTCAGCAGGTTGCACAGGATGACCTCCAGGCGGGTTTTGAATGTCTCTGGGGTGGGAGACTCTACCGCCTCCCTGGGCAGCCTGTTCCAGCGCTCTGCCACCCTCAAAGTAAAGAAGTTCCTCCTCATGCTTTGATAGAAGTTCCTAGGTTCCAGTTTGTACCCGTTACCTCTTGTCCTGGATCATCTTTGATGATCCAGGACAAGAGGTAACGGGCACCAATTGGAACGTAGGAACTTGAACTGGAAGGTAGGAACTTGAACTTGAACATAGGATTATCCTTGATGATTCAGGATAGCTGTGTGTCTGACCAGTCTGTCTTTCGAAGGAGGTCCTGGGCCAGCTCCAGCCATGCTGTGCTGAGCAGAGCCCCTGGCAGCAGCCCCACACCTCACTCCCAGTGTGCCTGAATGGAAAAGGTACCAAAGTTGCTCCAACACTTTCTGAAAAACTCTATAGTGTTACCCCACAAGCGCAAAGCGACGGCAAAGCCCGTGAAATGACACCGGTGCTTCCAGAAAATGTCAAGCTTCCTGCCCAAGGGTGACATGCCATGCGGTGGGGTCAGGGCCACGCGCTGAGCACCCGGTGCGCTGGGGTTGCCCCAGCGGTTCCTGAGCAGCTCCTGCAGTGCTGCCGCCGGTACCGTTCTGGCGGCTGTAGTTGTTTAAAAAGCCGTTGTTGTTTCCGGCGTAAGCTGACGGCAGTTTTCTCGGGCATTTGGGCCTCTTCTAATAAGTGTGCTGTGAGTACATCTGCAAGCATTCACCTGTCGAGGTCAAATGACTGGTGGTGCTCATCTGCCCCCGTGCTACTGCTGCTGCCTCCCGTGAATGCTCATGTGCCTGCGTGCCCCTGTACAGGCACAGATGCACGCGCGCAACACCTGATCCCGCATCCTAATTATTTTTCGCCCGGTTCTCGGAGTTGTTCTGCTTCCGGCTGATGAATGGGAAAGTGTAGTAGTGCTGTTTCATTTCACCAGCCTCTCAAGTGTGGAAATTATGGTAAATTTGAGAACAAGCCAGATTAGATTGATAGTTACACCTCCTCCTTTAATTAGCCAACCACAGGATCTGTGGAGGCAAAGGCCGGGGGGGTGTGTCGGTGTATATAACGTGTATTGTCTATGTGAAAGATTAATCAAAAGGAGTTGCTTGAGGTGGGAAGGCTTTTCCGGAGAGGTTCCACATGTTGTCAGGTAGTCCCTCTGAATGGCAGCTTCCGGTTCGGTCCCTTAGCTTTCGGAAGTGACATTTAGTCTGATATGTGCCAGCCGTGCAATCTACCTAGCCCTGCAAAGTGCAAATATTAAACTAAATGCATATTAAGATACTGTGTGTTAGCTCCTGAACTGAAATAGAGAGCGGGTGTTCCAGCGGAGGCAAGCAAATCGTGTTGATTTACAGTGGCTTGAGGATTTGGCCCATTACCGCTTCTTTATACACTTTTAAAAAGAAATGCCAACTCGATAGTTTAGGCTTTAACTGGAACATGGCAAGTAATTGTATGTTTTGGCGGACCCCTAGTAATGTTGCAGAATCTTTCTCAGAAGTTGTTCCATGGGATAGCCGATTCCTCAGGTAAGAGCTACTTGTTTGTTCAATCCTCCATCTTAGGCCTGCTCCTCAGGTGCATCCTCCTTCTCGCAGCGATTTCCTAGGAACAGATTTCGAAGAACAGCTCTGATCACAGAATCACAGATTGGTTAGGGTTGGAAAGGAGCTCTGGAGATCATCCAGTCCAACCCCCCTGCCAGAGCAGGGTCACCTTCAGCAGGTTGCACAGGATGACCTCCAGGCGGGTTTTGAATGTCTCTGGGGTGGGAGACTCTACCGCCTCCCTGGGCAGCCTGTTCCAGCGCTCTGCCACCCTCAAAGTAAAGAAGTCCCTCCTCATGCTTTGATAGAAGTTCCTAGGTTCCAGTTTGTACCCGTTACCTCTTGTCCTGGATCATCTTTGATGATCCAGGACAAGAGGTAACGGGCACCAATTGGAACGTAGGAACTTGAACTGGAAGGTAGGAACTTGAACTTGAACATAGGATTATCCTTGATGATTCAGGATAGCTGTGTGTCTGACCAGTCTGTCTTTCGAAGGAGGTCCTGGGCCAGCTCCAGCCATGCTGTGCTGAGCAGAGCCCCTGGCAGCAGCCCCACAGCTCACTCCCAGTGTGCCTGAATGGAAAAGGTACCAAAGTTGCTCCAACACTTTCTGAAAAACTCTATAGTGTTACCCCACAAGCGCAAAGCGACGGCAAAGCCCGTGAAATGACACCGGTGCTTCCAGAAAATGTCAAGCTTCCTGCCCAAGGGTGACATGCCATGCGGTGTGGTCAGGGCCACGTGCTGAGCACCCGGTGCGCTGGAGTTGCCCCAGCGGTTCCTGAGCAGCTCCTGCAGTGCTGCCGCCGGTACCGTTCTGGCAGCTGTAGTTGTTTAAAAAGCCGTTGTTGTTTCCGGCGTAATCTGACGGCAGTTTTCTCGGGCATTTGGGCCTCTTCTAATAAGTGTGCTGTGAGTACATCTGCAAGCATTCACCTGTCGAGGTCAAATGACTGGTGGTGCTCATCTGCCCCCGTGCTACTGCTGCTGCCTCCCGTGAATGCTCATGTGCCTGCGTGCCCCTGTACAGGCACAGATGCACGCGCGCAACAACTGATCCCGCATCCTAATTATTTTTCGCCCGGTTCTCTGAGTTGTTCTGCTTCCGGCTGATGAATGGGAAAGTGTAGTAGTGCTGTTTCATTTCACCAGCCTCTCAAGTGTGGAAATTATGGTAAATTTGAGAACAAGCCAGATTAGATTGATAGTTACACCTCCTCCTTTAATTAGCCAACCACAGGATCTGTGGAGGCAAAGGCCGGGGGGGTGTGTCGGTGTATATAACGTGTATTGTCTATGTGAAAGATTAATCAAAAGGAGTTGCTTGAGGTGGGAAGGCTTTTCCGGAGAGGTTCCACATGTTGTCAGGTAGTCCCTCTGAATGGCAGCTTCCGGTTCGGTCCCTTAGCTTTCGGAAGTGACATTTAGTCTGATATGTGCCAGCCGTGCAATCTACCTAGCCCTGCAAAGTGCAAATATTAACCTAAATGCATATTAAGATACTGTGTGTTAGCTCCTGAACTGAAATAGAGAGCGGGTGTTCCAGCGGAGGCAAGCAAATCGTGTTGATTTACAGTGGCTTGAGGATTTGGCCCATTACCGCTTCTTTATACACTTTTAAAAAGAAATGCCAACTCGATAGTTTAGGCTTTAACTGGAACATGGCAAGTAATTGTATGTTTTGGCGGACCCCTAGTAATGTTGCAGAATCTTTCTCAGAAGTTGTTCCATGGGATAGCCGATTCCTCAGGTAAGAGCTACTTGTTTGTTCAATCCTCCATCTTAGGCCTGCTCCTCAGGTGCATCCTCCTTCTCGCAGCGATTTCCTAGGAACAGATTTCGAAGAACAGCTCTGATCACAGAATCACAGATTGGTTAGGGTTGGAAAGGAGCTCTGGAGATCATCCAGTCCAACCCCCCTGCCAGAGCAGGGTCACCTACAGCAGGTTGCACAGGATGACCTCCAGGCGGGTTTTGAATGTTTCTGGGGTCGGAGACTCTACCGCCTCCCTGGGCAGCCTGTTCCAGCGCTCTGCCACCCTCAAAGTAAAGAAGTTCCTCCTCATGCTTTGATAGAAGTTCCTAGGTTCCAGTTTGTACCCGTTACCTCTTGTCCTGGATCATCTTTGATGATCCAGGACAAGAGGTAACGGGCACCAATTGGAACGTAGGAACTTGAACTTGAACTGGAAGGTAGGAACTTGAACTTGAACATAGGATTATCCTTGATGATTCAGGATAGCTGTGTGTCTGACCAGTCTGTCTTTCGAAGGAGGTCCTGGGCCAGCTCCAGCCATGCTGTGCTGAGCAGAGCCCCTGGCAGCAGCCCCACAGCTCACTCCCAGTGTGCCTGAATGGAAAAGGTACCAAAGTTGCTCCAACACTTTCTGAAAAACTCTATAGTGTTACCCCACAAGCGCAAAGCGACGGCAAAGCCCGTGAAATGACACCGGTGCTTCCAGAAAATGTCAAGCTTCCTGCCCAAGGGTGACATGCCATGCGGTGGGGTCAGGGCCACGCGCTGAGCACCCGGTGCGCTGGGGTTGCCCCAGCGGTTCCTGAGCAGCTCCTGCAGTGCTGCCGCCGGTACCGTTCTGGCGGCTGTAGTTGTTTAAAAAGCCGTTGTTGTTTCCGGCGTAATCTGACGGCAGTTTTCTCGGGCATTTGGGCCTCTTCTAATAAGTGTGCTGTGAGTACATCTGCAAGCATTCACCTGTCGAGGTCAAATGACTGGTGGTGCTCATCTGCCCCCGTGCTACTGCTGCTGCCTCCCGTGAACGCTCATGTGCCTGCGTGCCCCTGTACAGGCACAGATGCACGCGCGCAACACCTGATCCCGCATCCTAATTATTTTTCGCCCGGTTCTTGAGTTGTTCTGCTTCCGGCTGATGAATGGGAAAGTGTAGTAGTGCTGTTTCATTTCACCAGCCTCTCAAGTGTGGAAATTATGGTAAATTTGAGAACAAGCCAGATTAGATTGATAGTTACACCTCCTCCTTTAATTAGCCAACCACAGGATCTGTGGAGGCAAAGGCCGGGGGGGTGTGTCGGTGTATATAACGTGTATTGTCTATGTGAAAGATTAATCAAAAGGAGTTGCTTGAGGTGGGAAGGCTTTTCCGGAGAGGTTCCACATGTTGTCAGGTAGTCCCTCTGAATGGCAGCTTCCGGTTCGGTCCCTTAGCTTTCGGAAGTGACATTTAGTCTGATATGTGCCAGCCGTGCAATCTACCTAGCCCTGCAAAGTGCAAATATTAACCTAAATGCATATTAAGATAGTGTGTGTTAGCTCCTGAACTGAAATAGAGAGCGGGTGTTCCAGCGGAGGCAAGCAAATCGTGTTGATTTACAGTGGCTTGAGGATTTGGCCCATTACCGCTTCTTTATACACTTTTAAAAAGAAATGCCAACTCGATAGTTTAGGCTTTAACTGGAACATGGCAAGTAATTGTATGTTTTGGCGGACCCCTAGTAATGTTGCAGAATCTTTCTCAGAAGTTGTTCCATGGGATAGCCGATTCCTCAGGTAAGAGCTACTTGTTTGTTCAATCCTCCATCTTCGGCCTGCTCCTCAGGTGCATCCTCCTTCTCGCAGCGATTTCCTAGGAACAGATTTCGAAGAACAGCTCTGATCACAGAATCACAGATTGGTTAGGGTTGGAAAGGAGCTCTGGAGATCATCCAGTCCAACCCCCCTGCCAGAGCAGGGTCACCTACAGCAGGTTGCACAGGATGACCTCCAGGCGGGTTTTGAATGTCTCTGGGGTGGGAGACTCTACCGCCTCCCTGGGCAGCCTGTTCCAGCGCTCTGCCACCCTCAAAGTAAAGAAGTTCCTCCTCATGCTTTGATAGAAGTTCCTACGTTCCAGTTTGTACCCGTTACCTCTTGTCCTGGATCATCTTTGATGATCCAGGACAAGAGGTAACGGGCACCAATTGGAACGTAGGAACTTGAACTTGAACTGGAACGTAGGAACTTGAACATAGGATTATCCTTGATGATTCAGGATAGCTGTGTGTCTGACCAGTCTGTCTTTCAAAGGAGGTCCTGGACCAGCTCCAGCCATGCTGTGCTGAGCAGAGCCCCTGGCAGCAGCCCCACAGCTCACTCCCAGTGTGCCTGAATGGAAAAGGTACCAAAGTTGCTCCAACACTTTCTGAAAAACTCTATAGTGTTACCCCACAAGCGCAAAGCGACGGCAAAGCCCGTGAAATGACACCGGTGCTTCCAGAAAACGTCAAGCTTCCTGCCCAAGGGTGACATGCCATGCGGTGGGGTCAGGGCCACGCGCTGAGCACCCGGTGCGCTGGGGTTGCCCCAGCGGTTCCTGAGCAGCTCCTGCAGTGCTGCCGCCGGTACCGTTCTGGCGGCTGTAGTTGTTTAAAAAGCCGTTGTTGTTTCCGGCGTAATCTGACGGCAGTTTTCTCGGGCATTTGGGCCTCTTCTAATAAGTGTGCTGTGAGTACATCTGCAAGCATTCACCTGTCGAGGTCAAATGACTGGTGGTGCTCATCTGCCCCCGTGCTACTGCTGCTGCCTCCCGTGAATGCTCATGTGCCTGCGTGCCCCTGTACAGGCACAGATGCACGCGCGCAACACCTGATCCCGCATCCTAATTATTTTTCGCCCGGTTCTCGGAGTTGTTCTGCTTCCGGCTGATGAATGGGAAAGTGTAGTAGTGCTGTTTCATTTCACCAGCCTCTCAAGTGTGGAAATTATGGTAAATTTGAGAACAAGCCAGATTAGATTGATAGTTACACCTCCTCCTTTAATTAGCCAACCACAGGATCTGTGGAGGCAAAGGCCGGGGGGGTGTGTCGGTGTATATAACGTGTATTGTCTATGTGAAAGATTAATCAAAAGGAGTTGCTTGAGGTGGGAAGGCTTTTCCGGAGAGGTTCCACATGTTGTCAGGTAGTCCCTCTGAATGGCAGCTTCCGGTTCGGTCCCTTAGCTTTCGGAAGTGACATTTAGTCTGATATGTGCCAGCCGTGCAATCTACCTAGCCCTGCAAAGTGCAAATATTAACCTAAATGCATATTAAGATACTGTGTGTTAGCTCCTGAACTGAAATAGAGAGCGGGTGTTCCAGCGGAGGCAAGCAAATCGTGTTGATTTACAGTGGCTTGAGGATTTGGCCCATTACCGCTTCTTTATACACTTTTAAAAAGAAATGCCAACTCGATAGTTTAGGCTTTAACTGGAACATGGCAAGTAATTGTATGTTTTGGCGGACCCCTAGTAATGTTGCAGAATCTTTCTCAGAAGTTGTTCCATGGGATAGCCGATTCCTCAGGTAAGAGCTACTTGTTTGTTCAATCCTCCATCTTAGGCCTGCTCCTCAGGTGCATCCTCCTTCTCGCAGCGATTTCCTAGGAACAGATTTCGAAGAACAGCTCTGATCACAGAATCACAGATTAGTTAGGGTTGGAAAGGAGCTCTGGAGATCATCCAGCCCAACCCCCCTGCCAGAGCAGGGTCACCTACAGCAGGTTGCACCGGATGACCTCCAGGCGGGTTTTGAATGTCTCTGGGGTGGGAGACTCTACTGCCTCCCTGGGCAGCCTGTTCCAGCGCTCTGCCACCCTCAAAGTAAAGAAGTTCCTCCTCATGCTTTGATAGAAGTTCCTAGGTTCCAGTTTGTACCCGTTACCTCTTGTCCTGGATCATCTTTGATGATCCAGGACAAGAGGTAACGGGCACCAATTGGAACGTAGGAACTTGAACTTGAACTGGAACGTAGGAACTTGAACATAGGATTATCCTTGATGATTCAGGATAGCTGTGTGTCTGACCAGTCTGTCTTTCGAAGGAGGTCCTGGGCCAGCTCCAGCCATGCTGTGCTGAGCAGAGCCCCTGGCAGCAGCCCCACACCTCACTCCCAGTGTGCCTGAATGGAAAAGGTACCAAAGTTGCTCCAACACTTTCTGAAAAACTCTATAGTGTTACCCCACAAGCGCAAAGCGACGGCAAAGCCCGTGAAATGACACCGGTGCTTCCAGAAAATGCCAAGCTTCCTGCCCAAGGGTGACATGCCATGCGGTGGGGTCAGGGCCACGCGCTGAGCACCCGGTGCGCTGGGGTTGCCCCAGCGATTCCTGAGCAGCTCCTGCAGTGCTGCCGCCGGTACCGTTCTGGCGGCTGTAGTTGTTTAAAAAGTTGTTGTTGTTTCCGGCGTAATCTGACGGCAGTTTTCTCGGGCATTTGGGCCTCTTCTAATAAGTGTGCTGTGAGTACATCTGCAAGCATTCACCTGTCGAGGTCAAATGACTGGTGGTGCTCATCTCCCCCCGTGCTACTGCTGCTGCCTCCCATGAATGCTCATGTGCCTGCGTGCCCCTGTACAGGCACAGATGCACGCGCGCAACACCTGATCCCGCATCCTAATTATTTTTCGCCCGGTTCTCTGAGTTGTTCTGCTTCCGGCTGATGAATGGGAAAGTGTAGTAGTGCTGTTTCATTTCACCAGCCTCTCAAGTGTGGAAATTATGGTAAATTTGAGAACAAGCCAGATTAGATTGATAGTTACACCTCCTCCTTTAATTAGCCAACCACAGGGTCTGTGGAGGCAAAGGCCGGGGGGGTGTGTCGGTATATATAACGTGTATTGTCTATGTGAAAGATTAATCAAAAGGAGTTGCTTGAGGTGGGAAGGCTTTTCCGGAGAGGTTCCACATGTTGTCAGGTAGTCCCTCTGAATGGCAGCTTCCGGTTCGGTCCCTTAGCTTTCGGAAGTGACATTTAGTCTGATATGTGCCAGCCGTGCAATCTACCTAGCCCTGCAAAGTGCAAATATTAAACTAAATGCATATTAAGATACTGTGTGTTAGCTCCTGAACTGAAATAGAGAGCGGGTGTTCCAGCGGAGGCAAGCAAATCGTGTTGATTTACAGTGGCTTGAGGATTTGGCCCATTACCGCTTCTTTATACACTTTTAAAAAGAAATGCCAACTCGATAGTTTAGGCTTTAACTGGAACATGGCAAGTAATTGTATGTTTTGGCGGACCCCTAGTAATGTTGCAGAATCTTTCTCAGAAGTTGTTCCATGGGATAGCCGATTCCTCAGGTAAGAGCTACTTGTTTGTTCAATCCTCCATCTTAGGCCTGCTCCTCAGGTGCATCCTCCTTCTCGCAGCGATTTCCTAGGAACAGATTTCGAAGAACAGCTCTGATCACAGAATCACAGATTGGTTAGGGTTGGAAAGGACCTCTGGAGATCATGTAGTGCAACCCCCCTGCCAGAGCAGGGTCACCTACAGCAGGTTGCACAGGATGACCTCCAGGCGGGTTTTGAATGTCTCTGGGGTCGGAGACTCTACTGCCTCCCTGGGCAGCCTGTTCCAGCGCTCTGCCACCCTCAAAGTAAAGAAGTTCCTCCTCATGCTTTGATAGAAGTTCCTAGGTTCCAGTTTGTACCCGTTACCTCTTGTCCTGGATCATCTTTGATGATCCAGGACAAGAGGTAACGGGCACCAATTGGAACGTAGGAACTTGAACTTGAACTGGAACGTAGGAACTTGAACATAGGATTATCCTTGATGATTCAGGATAGCTGTGTGTCTGACCAGTCTGTCTTTCGAAGGAGGTCCTGGGCCAGCTCCAGCCATGCTGTGCTGAGCAGAGCCCCTGGCAGCAGCCCCACAGCTCACTCCCAGTGTGCCTGAATGGAAAAGGTACCAAAGTTGCTCCAACACTTTCTGAAAAACTCTAGTGTTACCCCACAAGCGCAAAGCGACGGCAAAGCCCGTGAAATGACACCGGTGCTTCCAGAAAATGCCAAGCTTCCTGCCCAAGGGTGACATGCCATGCGGTGGGGTCAGGGCCACGCGCTGAGCACCCGGTGCGCTGGGGTTGCCCCAGCGGTTCCTGAGCAGCTCCTGCAGTGCTGCCGCCGGTACCGTTCTGGCGGCTGTAGTTGTTTAAAAAGTTGTTGTTGTTTCCGGCGTAATCTGACGGCAGTTTTCTCGGGCATTTGGGCCTCTTCTAATAAGTGTGCTGTGAGTACATATTCAAACATTCACATGTCGAGGTCAAATGACTGGTGGTGCTCATCTCCCCCCGTGCTACTGCTGCTGCCTCCCATGAATGCTCATGTGCCTGCGTGCCCCTGTACAGGCACAGATGCACGCGCGCAACACCTGATCCCGCATCCTAATTATTTTTCGCCCGGTTCTCGGAGTTGTTCTGCTTCCGGCTGATGAATGGGAAAGTGTAGTAGTGCTGTTTCATTTCACCAGCCTCTCAAGTGTGGAAATTATGGTAAATTTGAGAACAAGCCAGATTAGATTGATAGTTACACCTCCTCCTTTAATTAGCCAACCGCAGGGTCTGTGGAGGCAAAGGCCGGGGGGGTGTGTCGGTATATATAACGTGTATTGTCTATGTGAAAGATTAATCAAAAGGAGTTGCTTGAGGTGGGAAGGCTTTTCCGGAGAGGTTCCACATGTTGTCAGGTAGTCCCTCTGAATGGCAGCTTCCGGTTCGGTCCCTTAGCTTTCGGAAGTGACATTTAGTCTGATATGTGCCAGCCGTGCAATCTACCTAGCCCTGCAAAGTGCAAATATTAACCTAAATGCATATTAAGATACTGTGTGTTAGCTCCTGAACTGCAATAGAGAGCGGGTGTTCCAGCGGAGGCAAGCAAATCGTGTTGATTTAGAGTGGCTTGAGGATTTGGCCCATTACCGCTTCTTTATACACTTTTAAAAAGAAATGCCAACTCGATAGTTTAGGCTTTAACTGGAACATGGCAAGTAATTGTACGTTTTGGCGGACCCCTAGTAATGTTGCAGAATCTTTCTCAGAAGTTGTTCCATGGGATAGCCGATTCCTCAGGTAAGAGCTACTTGTTTGTTCAATCCTCCATCTTAGGCCTGCTCCTCAGGTGCATCCTCCTTCTCGCAGCGATTTCCTAGGAACAGATTTCGAAGAACAGCTCTGATCACAGAATCACAGATTGGTTAGGGTTGGAAAGGAGCTCTGGAGATCATCCAGTCCAACCCCCTGCCAGAGCAGGGTCACCTACAGCAGGTTGCACAGGATGACCTCCAGGCGGGTTATGAATGTAGCTGGGGTCGGAGACTCTACTGCCTCCCTGGGCAGCCTGTTCCAGCGCTCTGCCACCCTCAAAGTAAAGAAGTTCCTCCTCATGCTTTGATAGAAGTTCCTAGGTTCCAGTTTGTACCCGTTACCTCTTGTCCTGGATCATCTTTGATGATCCAGGACAAGAGGTAACGGGCACCAATTGGAACGTAGGAACTTGAACTTGAACTGGAAGGTAGGAACTTGAACTTGAACATAGGATTATCCTTGATGATTCAGGATAGCTGTGTGTCTGACCAGTCTGTCTTTCGAAGGAGGTCCTGGGCCAGCTCCAGCCATGCTGTGCTGAGCAGAGCCCCTGGCAGCAGCCCCACACCTCACTCCCAGTGTGCCTGAATGGAAAAGGTACCAAAGTTGCTCCAACACTTTCTGAAAAACTCTATAGTGTTACCCCACAAGCGCAAAGCGACGGCAAAGCCCGTGAAATGACACCGGTGCTTCCAGAAAATGTCAAGCTTCCTGCCCAAGGGTGACATGCCATGCGGTGGGGTCAGGGCCACGTGCTGAGCACCCGGTGCGCTGGGGTTGCCCCAGCGGTTCCTGAGCAGCTCCTGCAGTGCTGCCGCCGGTACCGTTCTGGCGGCTGTAGTTGTTTAAAAAGCCGTTGTTGTTTCCGGCGTAATCTGACGGCAGTTTTCTCGGGCATTTGGGCCTCTTCTAATAAGTGTGCTGTGAGTACATCTGCAAGCATTCACCTGTCGAGGTCAAATGACTGGTGGTGCTCATCTGCCCCCGTGCTACTGCTGCTGCCTCCCGTGAATGCTCATGTGCCTGCGTGCCCCTGTACAGGCACAGATGCACGCGCGCAACACCTGATCCCGCATCCTAATTATTTTTCGCCCGGTTCTCTGAGTTGTTCTGCTTCCGGCTGATGAATGGGAAAGTGTAGTAGTGCTGTTTCATTTCACCAGCCTCTCAAGTGTGGAAATTATGGTAAATTTGAGAACAAGCCAGATTAGATTGATAGTTACACCTCCTCCTTTAATTAGCCAACCACAGGATCTGTGGAGGCAAAGGCCGGGGGGCGTGTCGGTGGGGGGGCATACGATTTTACCATGGCGAGATTGCTGGAGGTTCTTTCTTGTCTGTTCTTTCTTGTCTTGTAAATTGGTATGAGGTTCTGCCAGTCTTCCTCACGTAGCACAATCGCTCTTGATTTCTGGAGGTTGCTCACAGGGTAAGCTGATGTTTAACATCAATAAGGGTTACCGAATCTTGTCCTTGAGAAGCAGGAGTCTGGAAGCTGTTGTCAATCCAACTGCTGTATTCCTGACCAGCAAGCCCGCTCGATTCAGGGTTAATTAACTGATTACTTAGAGCGGAAGTGTTGTGGAAGAGCCCGATCATTACCATTTCTATTCATTCTAATATGATGTATTTCAACTCCCCCTCCCTCACGCCTTCCAGAGAGTGATCTGGTGAAGGAGGATGACAAGTCTTTGTGAAACCATCTCGAGTTCTGCCAGATACTCGTAGTTGAAGTTGTCTAGCGGTGCGAGATTAGACACCGTGTGAAAGGCAATACTGCACAGATTCTTTATTCCAGACCATTTTGTAAGTTCGCATGATACAAAACCTCACGGTTACTGGGCAGCTCTCCCACTTTTCACGTCAACCTTTGCTACCTCGCCCGCTGCAACGTGCAGGAAAGAAACATTGATTTGAATTGCGCCGTGGTGCCGTGCATCTTAATGACACTCTGGAGTGACTGGCAGTGTGTCTGGGTCCTGGGGTTGGACCCGGTCTAGCTGCCAGGAGGCAACATTGCAGAGAGGGGCTACAGCTGTGGTCTCTGAAGGGGCCTGGCTACTCTATGTAGGCCTTCTCTCCCTGCGTCTCAGAGTGCTTGAAGATGCTAATTGGTTCACATTTTCCTCTGTTCGTTAAGGTATTCTGTCCTTAAAAATTCAGCTTTTTAAAATAGTAACGTGTATTGTCTATGTGAAAGATTAATCAAAAGGAGTTGCTTGAGGTGGGAAGGCTTTTCCGGAGAGGTTCCACATGTTGTCAGGTAGTCCCTCTGAATGGCAGCTTCCGGTTCGGTCCCTTAGCTTTCGGAAGTGACATTTAGTCTGATATGTGCCAGCCGTGCAATCTACCTAGCCCTGCAAAGTGCAAATATTAACCTAAATGCATATTAAGATACTGTGTGTTAGCTCCTGAACTGAAATAGAGAGCGGGTGTTCCAGCGGAGGCAAGCAAATCGTGTTGATTTACAGTGGCTTGAGGATTTGGCCCATTACCGCTTCTTTATACACTTTTAAACAGAAATGCCAACTCGATAGTTTAGGCTTTAACTGGAACATGGCAAGTAATTGTATGTTTTGGCGGACCCCTAGTAATGTTGCAGAATCTTTCTCAGAAGTTGTTCCATGGGATAGCCGATTCCTCAGGTAAGAGCTACTTGTTTGTTCAATCCTCCATCTTAGGCCTGCTCCTCAGGTGCATCCTCCTTCTCGCAGCGATTTCCTAGGAACAGATTTCGAAGAACAGCTCTGATCACAGAATCACAGATTAGTTAGGGTTGGAAAGGAGCTCTGGAGATCATCCAGCCCAACCCCACTGCCAGAGCAGGGTCACCTACAGCAGGTTGCACAGGATGACCTCCAGGCGGGTTTTGAATGTTTCTGGGGTCGGAGACTCTACCGCCTCCCTGGGCAGCCTGTTCCAGCGCTCTGCCACCCTCAAAGTAAAGAAGTTCCTCCTCATGCTTTGATAGAAGTTCCTAGGTTCCAGTTTGTACCCGTTACCTCTTGTCCTGGATCATCTTTGATGATCCAGGACAAGAGGTAACGGGCACCAATTGGAACGTAGGAACTTGAACTTGAACTGGAACGTAGGAACTTGAACATAGGATTATCCTTGATGATTCAGGATAGCTGTGTGTCTGACCAGTCTGTCTTTCGAAGGAGGTCCTGGGCCAGCTCCAGCCATGCTGTGCTGAGCAGAGCCCCTGGCAGCAGCCCCACAGCTCACTCCCAGTGTGCCTGAATGGAAAAGGTACCAAAGTTGCTCCAACACTTTGTGAAAAACTCTATAGTGTTACCCCACAAGCGCAAAGCGACGGCAAAGCCCGTGAAATGACACCGGTGCTTCCAGAAAATGTCAAGCTTCCTGCCCAAGGGTGACATGCCATGCGGTGGGGTCAGGGCCACGCGCTGAGCACCCGGTGCGCTGGGGTTGCCCCAGCGGTTCCTGAGCAGCTCCTGCAGTGCTGCCGCCGGTACCGTTCTGGTGGCTGTAGTTGTTTAAAAAGCCGTTGTTGTTTCCGGCGTAATCTGACGGCAGTTTTCTCGGGCATTTGGGCCTCTTCTAATAAGTGTGCTGTGAGTACATCTGCAAGCATTCACCTGTCGAGGTCAAATGACTGGTGGTGCTCATCTGCCCCCGTGCTACTGCTGCTGCCTCCCGTGAATGCTCATGTGCCTGCGTGCCCCTGTACAGGCACAGATGCACGCGCGCAACACCTGATCCCGCATCCTAATTATTTTTCGCCCGGTTCTCTGAGTTGTTCTGCTTCCGGCTGATGAACGGGAAAGTGTAGTAGTGCTGTTTCATTTCACCAGCCTCTCAAGTGTGGAAATTATGGTAAATTTGAGAACAAGCCAGATTAGATTGATAGTTACACCTCCTCCTTTAATTAGCCAACCATAGGATCTGTAGAGGCAAAGGCCGGGGGGGCGTGTCGGTGTGTATAACGTGTATTGTCAATGTGAAAGATTAATCAGAAGGAGTTGCTTGAGGTGGGAAGGCTTTTCCGGAGAGGTTCCACATGTTGTCAGGTAGTCCCTCTGAATGGCAGCTTCCGGTTCGGTCCCTTAGCTTTCGGAAGTGACATTTAGTCTGATATGTGCCAGCCGTGCAATCTACCTAGCCCTGCAAAGTGCAAATATTAACCTAAATGCATATTAAGATACTGTGTGTTAGCTCCTGAACTGAAATAGAGAGCGGGTGTTCCAGCGGAGGCAAGCAAATCGTGTTGACTTACAGTGGCTTGAGGATTTGGCCCATTACCGCTTCTTTATACACTTTTAAAAAGAAATGCCAACTCGATAGTTTAGGCTTTAACTGGAACATGGCAAGTAATTGTATGTTTTGGCGGACCCCTAGTAATGTTGCAGAATCTTTCTCAGAAGTTGTTCCATGGGATAGCCGATTCCTCAGGTAAGAGCTACTTGTTTGTTCAATCCTCCATCTTAGGCCTGCTCCTCAGGTGCATCCTCCTTCTCGCAGCGATTTCCTAGGAACAGATTTCGAAGAACAGCTCTGATCACAGAATCACAGATTGGTTAGGGTTGGAAAGGAGCTCTGGAGATCATCCAGTCCAACCCCCCTGCCAGAGCAGGGTCACCTACAGCAGGTTGCACAGGATGACCTCCAGGCGGGTTTTGAATGTCTCTGGGGTGGGAGACTCTACCGCCTCCCTGGGCAGCCTGTTCCAGCGCTCTGCCACCCTCAAAGTAAAGAAGTTCCTCCTCATGCTTTGATAGAAGTTCCTAGGTTCCAGTTTGTACCCGTTACCTCTTGTCCTGGATCATCTTTGATGATCCAGGACAAGAGGTAACGGGCACCAATTGGAACGTAGGAACTTGAACTTGAACTGGAACGTAGGAACTTGAACATAGGATTATCCTTGATGATTCAGGATAGCTGTGTGTCTGACCAGTCTGTCTTTCGAAGGAGGTCCTGGGCCAGCTCCAGCCATGCTGTGCTGAGCAGAGCCCCTGGCAGCAGCCCCACACCTCACTCCCAGTGTGCCTGAATGGAAAAGGTACCAAAGTTGCTCCAACACTTTCTGAAAAACTCTATAGTGTTACCCCACAAGCGCAAAGCGACGGCAAAGCCCGTGAAATGACACCGGTGCTTCCAGAAAATGTTAAGCTTCCTGCCCAAGGCTGACATGCCATGCGGTGGGGTCAGGGCCACGCGCTGAGCACCCAGTGCGCTGGGGTTGCCCCAGCGGTTCCTGAGCAGCTCCTGCAGTGCTGCCGCCGGTACCGTTCTGGCGGCTGTAGTTGTTTAAAAAGCCGTTGTTGTTTCCGGCGTAATCTGACGGCAGTTTTCTCGGGCATATGGGCCTCTTCTAATAAGTGTGCTGTGAGTACATCTGCAAGCATTCACCTGTCGAGGTCAAATGACTGGTGGTGCTCATCTGCCCCCGTGCTACTGCTGCTGCCTCCCGTGAATGCTCATGTGCCTGCGTGCCCCTGTACAGGCACAGATGCACGCGCGCAACACCTGATCCCGCATCCTAATTATTTTTCGCCCGGTTCTCGGAGTTGTTCTGCTTCCGGCTGATGAATGGGAAAGTGTAGTAGTGCTGTTTCATTTCACCAGCCTCTCAAGTGTGGAAATTATGGTAAATTTGAGAACAAGCGAGATTAGATTGATAGTTACACCTCCTCCTTTAATTAGCCAACCACAGGATCTGTGGAGGCAAAAGCGGGGGGGCGTGTCGGAGGGGGGGCATACGAGTTTACCATGGCGAGAGTGCTGGAGGTTCTTTCTTGTCTGTTCTTTCTTGTCTTGTAAATTGGTATGAGATTCTGCCAGTCTTCCTCACGTAGCACAATCCCTCTTGATTTCTGGAGGTTCCTCACAGGGTAAGCTAATGTTTAACATCAATAAGGGTTACCGAATGTTGTCCTTGAGAAGCAGGAGTCTGGAAGCTGTTGTCAATCCAACTGCTGTATTCCTGACCAGCAAGCCCGCTCGATTCAGGGTTAATTAACTGATTACTTAGAGCGGAAGTGTTGTGGAAGAGCCCGATCATTACCATTTCTATTCATTCTAATATGATGTATTTCAACTCCCCCTCCCTCACGCCTTCTAGAGAGTGATCTGGTGAAGGAGGATGACAAGTCTTTGTGAAACCATCTCGAGTTCTGCCAGATACTCGTAGTTGAAGTTGTCTAGCGGTGCGAGATTAGACACCGTGTGAAAGGCAATACTGCACAGATTCTTTATTCCAGACCATTTTCTAAGTTCGCATGATACAAAACCTCACGGTTACTGGGCAGCTCTCCCACTTTTCACGTCAACCTTTGCTACCTCGCCCGCTGCAACGTGCAGGAAAGAAACATTGATTTGAATTGCGCCGTGGTGCCGTGCATCTTAATGACACTCTGGAGTGACTGGCAGTGTGTCTGGGTCCTGGGGTTGGACCCGGTCTAGCTGCCAGGAGGCAACATTGCAGAGAGGGGCTACAGCTGTGGTCTCTGAAGGGACCTGGCTACTCTATGTAGGCCTTCTCTCCCTGCGTCTCAGAGTGCTTGAAGATGCTAATTGGTTCACATTTTCCTCTGTTCGTTAAGGTATTCTGTCCTTAAAAATTCAGCTTTTTAAAATAGTAACGTGTATTGTCTATGTGAAAGATGAATCAAAAGGAGTTGCTTGAGGTGGGAAGGCTTTTCCGGAGAGGTTCCACATGTTGTCAGGTAGTCCCTCTGAATGGCAGCTTCCGGTTCGGTCCCTTAGCTTTCGGAAGTGACATTTAGTCTGATATGTGCCAGCCGTGCAATCTACCTAGCCCTGCAAAGTGCAAATATTAACCTAAATGCATATTAAGATACTGTGTGTTAGCTCCTGAACTGAAATAGAGAGCGGGTGTTCCAGCGGAGGCAAGCAAATCGTGTTGATTTACAGTGGCTTGAGGATTTGGCCCATTACCGCTTCTTTATATACTTTTAAAAAGAAATGCCAACTCGATAGTTTAGGCTTTAACTGGAACATGACAAGTAATTGTATGTTTTGGCGGACCCCTAGTAATGTTGCAGAATCTTTCTCTGAAGTTGTTCCATGGGATAGCCGATTCCTCAGGTAAGAGCTACTTGTTTGTTCAATCCTCCATCTTAGGCCTGCTCCTCAGGTGCGTCCTCCTTCTCGCAGCGATTTCCTAGGAACAGATTTCGAAGAACAGCTCTGATCACAGAATCACAGATTGGTTAGGGTTGGAAAGGAGCTCTGGAGATCATGTAGTCCAACCCCCCTGCCAGAGCAGGGTCACCTACAGCAGGTTGCACAGGATGACCTCCAGGCGGGTTTTGAATGTCTCTGGGGTGGGAGACTCTACCGCCTCCCTGGGCAGCCTGTTCCAGCGCTCTGCCACCCTCAAAGTAAAGAAGTTCCTCCTCATGCTTTGATAGAAGTTCCTAGGTTCCAGTTTGTACCCGTTACCTCTTGTCCTGGATCATCTTTGATGATCCAGGACAAGAGGTAACGGGCACCAATTGGAACGTAGGAACTTGAACTTGAACTGGAAGGTAGGAACTTGAACTTGAACATAGGATTATCCTTGATGATTCAGGATAGCTGTGTGTCTGACCAGTCTGTCTTTCGAAGGAGGTCCTGGGCCAGCTCCAGCCATGCTGTGCTGAGCAGAGCCCCTGGCAGCAGCCCCACACCTCACTCCCAGTGTGCCTGAATGGAAAAGGTACCAAAGTTGCTCCAACACTTTGTGAAAAACTCTATAGTGTTACCCCACAAGCGCAAAGCGACGGCAAAGCCCGTGAAATGACACCGGTGCTTCCAGAAAATGTCAAGCTTCCTGCCCAAGGGTGACATGCCATGCGGTGGGGTCAGGGCCACGCGCTGAGCACCCGGTGCGCTGGGGTTGCCCCAGCGGTTCCTGAGCAGCTCCTGCAGTGCTGCCGCCGGTACCGTTCTGGCGGCTGTAGTTGTTTAAAAAGCCGTTGTTGTTTCCGGCGTAATCTGACGGCAGTTTTCTCGGGCATATGGGCCTCTTCTAATAAGTGTGCTGTGAGTACATCTGCAAGCATTCACCTGTCGAGGTCAAATGACTGGTGGTGCTCATCTGCCCCCGTGCTACTGCTGCTGCCTCCCGTGAATGCTCATGTGCCTGCGTGCCCCTGTACAGGCACAGATGCACGCGCGCAACACCTGATCCCGCATCCTAATTATTTTTCGCCCGGTTCTCGGAGTTGTTCTGCTTCCGGCTGATGAATGGGAAAGTGTAGTAGTGCTGTTTCATTTCACCAGCCTCTCAAGTGTGGAAATTATGGTAAATTTGAGAACAAGCGAGATTAGATTGATAGTTACACCTCCTCCTTTAATTAGCCAACCACAGGATCTGTGGAGGCAAAAGCGGGGGGGCGTGTCGGAGGGGGGGCATACGAGTTTACCATGGCGAGAGTGCTGGAGGTTCTTTCTTGTCTGTTCTTTCTTGTCTTGTAAATTGGTATGAGATTCTGCCAGTCTTCCTCACGTAGCACAATCCCTCTTGATTTCTGGAGGTTCCTCACAGGGTAAGCTAATGTTTAACATCAATAAGGGTTACCGAATGTTGTCCTTGAGAAGCAGGAGTCTGGAAGCTGTTGTCAATCCAACTGCTGTATTCCTGACCAGCAAGCCCGCTCGATTCAGGGTTAATTAACTGATTACTTAGAGCGGAAGTGTTGTGGAAGAGCCCGATCATTACCATTTCTATTCATTCTAATATGATGTATTTCAACTCCCCCTCCCTCACGCCTTCTAGAGAGTGATCTGGTGAAGGAGGATGACAAGTCTTTGTGAAACCATCTCGAGTTCTGCCAGATACTCGTAGTTGAAGTTGTCTAGCGGTGCGAGATTAGACACCGTGTGAAAGGCAATACTGCACAGATTCTTTATTCCAGACCATTTTCTAAGTTCGCATGATACAAAACCTCACGGTTACTGGGCAGCTCTCCCACTTTTCACGTCAACCTTTGCTACCTCGCCCGCTGCAACGTGCAGGAAAGAAACATTGATTTGAATTGCGCCGTGGTGCCGTGCATCTTAATGACACTCTGGAGTGACTGGCAGTGTGTCTGGGTCCTGGGGTTGGACCCGGTCTAGCTGCCAGGAGGCAACATTGCAGAGAGGGGCTACAGCTGTGGTCTCTGAAGGGACCTGGCTACTCTATGTAGGCCTTCTCTCCCTGCGTCTCAGAGTGCTTGAAGATGCTAATTGGTTCACATTTTCCTCTGTTCGTTAAGGTATTCTGTCCTTAAAAATTCAGCTTTTTAAAATAGTAACGTGTATTGTCTATGTGAAAGATGAATCAAAAGGAGTTGCTTGAGGTGGGAAGGCTTTTCCGGAGAGGTTCCACATGTTGTCAGGTAGTCCCTCTGAATGGCAGCTTCCGGTTCGGTCCCTTAGCTTTCGGAAGTGACATTTAGTCTGATATGTGCCAGCCGTGCAATCTACCTAGCCCTGCAAAGTGCAAATATTAACCTAAATGCATATTAAGATACTGTGTGTTAGCTCCTGAACTGAAATAGAGAGCGGGTGTTCCAGCGGAGGCAAGAAAATCGTGTTGATTTACAGTGGCTTGAGGATTTGGCCCATTACCGCTTCTTTATATACTTTTAAAAAGAAATGCCAACTCGATAGTTTAGGCTTTAACTGGAACATGACAAGTAATTGTATGTTTTGGCGGACCCCTAGTAATGTTGCAGAATCTTTCTCTGAAGTTGTTCCATGGGATAGCCGATTCCTCAGGTAAGAGCTACTTGTTTGTTCAATCCTCCATCTTAGGCCTGCTCCTCAGGTGCGTCCTCCTTCTCGCAGCGATTTCCTAGGAACAGATTTCGAAGAACAGCTCTGATCACAGAATCACAGATTGGTTAGGGTTGGAAAGGAGCTCTGGAGATCATCCAGCCCAACCCCCCTGCCAGAGCAGGGTCACCTACAGCAGGTTGCACAGGATGACCTCCAGGCGGGTTTTGAATGTCTCTGGGGTGGGAGACTCTACCGCCTCCCTGGGCAGCCTGTTCCAGCGCTCTGCCACCCTCAAAGTAAAGAAGTTCCTCCTCATGCTTTGATAGAAGTTCCTAGGTTCCAGTTTGTACCCGTTACCTCTTGTCCTGGATCATCTTTGATGATCCAGGACAAGAGGTAACGGGCACCAATTGGAACGTAGGAACTTGAACTTGAACTGGAAGGTAGGAACTTGAACTTGAACATAGGATTATCCTTGATGATTCAGGATAGCTGTGTGTCTGACCAGTCTGTCTTTCGAAGGAGGTCCTGGGCCAGCTCCAGCCATGCTGTGCTGAGCAGAGCCCCTGGCAGCAGCCCCACAGCTCACTCCCAGTGTGCCTGAATGGAAAAGGTACCAAAGTTGCTCCAACACTTTCTGAAAAACTCTATAGTGTTACCCCACAAGCGCAAAGCGACGGCAAAGCCCGTGAAATGACACCGGTGCTTCCAGAAAATGTCAAGCTTCCTGCCCAAGGGTGACATGCCATGCGGTGGGGTCAGGGCCACGCGCTGAGCACCCGGTGCGCTGGGGTTGCCCCAGCGGTTCCTGAGCAGCTCCTGCAGTGCTGCCGCCGGTACCGTTCTGGCGGCTGTAGTTGTTTAAAAAGCCGTTGTTGTTTCCGGCGTAATCTGACGGCAGTTTTCTCGGGCATTTGGGCCTCTTCTAATAAGTGTGCTGTGAGTACATCTGCAAGCATTCACCTGTCGAGGTCAAATGACTGGTGGTGCTCATCTGCCCCCGTGCTACTGCTGCTGCCTCCCGTGAATGCTCATGTGCCTGCGTGCCCCTGTACAGGCACAGATGCACGCGCGCAACACCTGATCCCGCATCCTAATTATTTTTCGCCCGGTTCTCGGAGTTGTTCTGCTTCCGGCTGATGAATGGGAAAGTGTAGTAGTGCTGTTTCATTTCACCAGCCTCTCAAGTGTGGAAATTATGGTAAATTTGAGAACAAGCCAGATTAGATTGATAGTTACACCTCCTCCTTTAATTAGCCAACCACAGGATCTGTGGAGGCAAAGGCCGGGGGGGTGTGTCGGTGTATATAAGGTGTATTGTCTATGTGAAAGATTAATCAAAAGGAGTTGCTTGAGGTGGGAAGGCTTTTCCGGAGAGGTTCCACATGTTGTCAGGTAGTCCCTCTGAATGGCAGCTTCCGGTTCGGTCCCTTAGCTTTCGGAAGTGACATTTAGTCTGATATGTGCCAGCCGTGCAACCTACCTAGCCCTGCAAAGTGCAAATATTAACATAAATGCATATTAAGATACTGTGTGTTAGCTCCTGAACTGAAATAGAGAGCGGGTGTTCCAGCGGAGGCAAGCAAATCGTGTTGATTTACAGTGGCTTGAGGATTTGGCCCATTACCGCTTCTTTATACACTTTTAAAAAGAAATGCCAACTCGATAGTTTAGGCTTTAACTGGAACATGGCAAGTAATTGTATGTTTTGGCGGACCCCTAGTAATGTTGCAGAATCTTTCTCAGAAGTTGTTCCATGGGATAGCCGATTCCTCAGGTAAGAGCTACTTGTTTGTTCAATCCTCCATCTTAGGCCTGCTCCTCAGGTGCATCCTCCTTCTCGCAGCGATTTCCTAGGAACAGATTTCGAAGAACAGCTCTGATCACAGAATCACAGATTGGTTAGGGTTGGAAAGGAGCTCTGGAGATCATCCAGTCCAACCCCCCTGCCAGAGCAGGGTCACCTACAGCAGGTTGCACAGGATGACTTCCAGGCGGGTTTTGAATGTCTCTGGGGTGGGAGACTCTACCGCCTCCCTGGGCAGCCTGTTCCAGCGCTCTGCCACCCTCAAAGTAAAGAAGTTCCTCCTCATGCTTTGATAGAAGTTCCTAGGTTCCAGTTTGTACCCGTTACCTCTTGTCCTGGATCATCTTTGATGATCCAGGACAAGAGGTAATGGGCACCAATTGGAACGTAGGAACTTGAACTTGAACTGGAAGGTAGGAACTTGAACTTGAACATAGGATTATCCTTGATGATTCAGGATAGCTGTGTGTCTGACCAGTCTGTCTTTCGAAGGAGGTCCTGGGCCAGCTCCAGCCATGCTGTGCTGAGCAGAGCCCCTGGCAGCAGCCCCACAGCTCACTCCCAGTGTGCCTGAATGGAAAAGGTACCAAAGTTGCTCCAACACTTTCTGAAAAACTCTATAGTGTTACCCCACAAGCGCAAAGCGACGGCAAAGCCCGTGAAATGACACCGGTGCTTCCAGAAAATGTCAAGCTTCCTGCCCAAGGGTGACATGCCATGCGGTGGGGTCAGGGCCACGCGCTGAGCACCCGGTGCGCTGGGGTTGCCCCAGCGGTTCCTGAGCAGCTCCTGCAGTGCTGCCGCCGGTACCGTTCTGGCGGCTGTAGTTGTTTAAAAAGCCGTTGTTGTTTCCGGCGTAATCTGACGGCAGTTTTCTCGGGCATTTGGGCCTCTTCTAATAAGTGTGCTGTGAGTACATCTGCAAGCATTCACCTGTCGAGGTCAAATGACTGGTGGTGCTCATCTGCCCCCGTGCTACTGCTGCTGCCTCCCGTGAATGCTCATGTGCCTGCGTGCCCCTGTACAGGCACAGATGCACGCGCGCAACACCTGATCCCGCATCCTAATTATTTTTCGCCCGGTTCTCGGAGTTGTTCTGCTTCCGGCTGATGAATGGGAAAGTGTAGTAGTGCTGTTTCATTTCACCAGCCTCTCAAGTGTGGAAATTATGGTAAATTTGAGAACAAGCCAGATTAGATTGATAGTTACACCTCCTCCTTTAATTAGCCAACCACAGGATCTGTGGAGGCAAAGGCCGGGGGGGTGTGTCGGTGTATATAACGTGTATTGTCTATGTGAAAGATTAATCAAAAGGAGTTGCTTGAGGTGGGAAGGCTTTTCCGGAGAGGTTCCACATGTTGTCAGGTAGTCCCTCTGAATGGCAGCTTCCGGTTCGGTCCCTTAGCTTTCGGAAGTGACATTTAGTCTGATATGTGCCAGCCGTGCAATCTACCTAGCCCTGCAAAGTGCAAATATTAACATAAATGCATATTAAGATACTGTGTGTTAGCTCCTGAACTGAAATAGAGAGCGGGTGTTCCAGCGGAGGCAAGCAAATCGTGTTGATTTACAGTGGCTTGAGGATTTGGCCCATTACCGCTTCTTTATACACTTTTAAAACGAAATGCCAACTCGATAGTTTAGGCTTTAACTGGAACATGGCAAGTAATTGTATGTTTTGGCGGACCCCTAGTAATGTTGCAGAATCTTTCTCAGAAGTTGTTCCATGGGATAGCCGATTCCTCAGGTAAGAGCTACTTGTTTGTTCAATCCTCCATCTTAGGCCTGCTCCTCAGGTGCATCCTCCTTCTCGCAGCGATTTCCTAGGAACAGATTTCGAAGAACAGCTCTGATCACAGAATCACAGATTGGTTAGGGTTGGAAAGGAGCTCTGGAGATCATCCAGTCCAACCCCCCTCCCAGAGCAGGGTCACGTACAGCAGGTTGCACAGGATGACTTCCAGGCGGGTTTTGAATGTCTCTGGGGTGGGAGACTCTACCGCCTCCCTGGGCAGCCTGTTCCAGTGCTCTGCCACCCTCAAAGTAAAGAAGTTCCTCCTCATGCTTTGATAGAAGTTCCTAGGTTCCAGTTTGTACCCGTTACCTCTTGTCCTGGATCATCTTTGATGATCCAGGACAAGAGGTAACGGGCACCAATTGGAACGTAGGAACTTGAACTTGAACTGGAACGTAGGAACTTGAACATAGGATTATCCTTGATGATTCAGGATAGCTGTGTGTCTGACCAGTCTGTCTTTCGAAGGAGGTCCTGGGCCAGCTCCAGCCATGCTGTGCTGAGCAGAGCCCCTGGCAGCAGCCCCACAGCTCACTCCCAGTGTGCCTGAATGGAAAAGGTACCAAAGTTGCTCCAACACTTTCTGAAAAACTCTATAGTGTTACCCCACAAGCGCAAAGCGACGGCAAAGCCCGTGAAATGACACCGGTGCTTCCAGAAAATGTCAAGCTTCCTGCCCAAGGGTGACATGCCATGCGGTGGGGTCAGGGCCACGCGCTGAGCACCCGGTGCGCTGGGGTTGCCCCAGCGGTTCCTGAGCAGCTCCTGCAGTGCTGCCGCCGGTACCGTTCTGGCGGCTGTAGTTGTTTAAAAAGCCGTTGTTGTTTCCGGCGTAATCTGACGGCAGTTTTCTCGGGCATTTGGGCCTCTTCTAATAAGTGTGCTGTGAGTACATCTGCAAGCATTCACCTGTCGAGGTCAAATGACTGGTGGTGCTCATCTGCCCCCGTGCTACTGCTGCTGCCTCCCGTGAATGCTCATGTGCCTGCGTGCCCCTGTACAGGCACAGATACAAGCGCGCAACACCTGATCCCGCATCCTAATTATTTTTCGCCCGGTTCTCGGAGTTGTTCTGCTTCCGGCTGATGAATGGGAAAGTGTAGTAGTGCTGTTTCATTTCACCAGCCTCTCAAGTGTGGAAATTATGGTAAATTTGAGAACAAGCCAGATTAGATTGATAGTTACACCTCCTCCTTTAATTAGCCAACCACAGGATCTGTGGAGGCAAAGGCCGGGGGATGTGTCGGTGTATATAACGTGTATTGTCTATGTGAAAGATGAATCAAAAGGAGTTGCTTGAGGTGGGAAGGCTTTTCCGGAGAGGTTCCACATGTTGTCAGGTAGTCCCTCTGAATGGCAGCTTCCGGTTCGGTCCCTTAGCTTTCGGAAGTGACATTTAGTCTGATATGTGCCAGCCGTGCAATCTACCTAGCCCTGCAAACTGCAAATATTAACATAAATGCATATTAAGATACTGTGTGTTAGCTCCTGAACTGAAATAGAGAGCGGGTGTTCCAGCGGAGGCAAGCAAATCGTGTTGATTTAGAGTGGCTTGAGGATTTGGCCCATTACCGCTTCTTTATACACTTTTAAAAAGAAATGCCAACTCGATAGTTTAGGCTTTAACTGGAACATGGCAAGTAATTGTATGTTTTGGCGGACCCCTAGTAATGTTGCAGAATCTTTCTCAGAAGTTGTTCCATGGGATAGCCGATTCCTCAGGTAAGAGCTACTTGTTTGTTCAATCCTCCATCTTAGGCCTGCTCCTCAGGTGCGTCCTCCTTCTCGCAGCGATTTCCTAGGAACAGATTTCGAAGAAGAGCTCTGATCACAGAATCACAGATTGGTTAGGGTTGGAAAGGAGCTCTGGAGATCATCCAGTCCAACCCCCTGCCAGAGCAGGGTCACCTACAGCAGGTTGCACAGGATGACTTCCAGGCGGGTTTTGAATGTCTCTGGGGTGGGAGACTCTACCGCCTCCCTGGGCAGCCTGTTCCAGTGCTCTGCCACCCTCAAAGTAAAGAAGTTCCTCCTCATGCTTTGATAGAAGTTCCTAGGTTCCAGTTTGTACCCGTTACCTCTTGTCCTGGATCATCTTTGATGATCCAGGACAAGAGGTAACGGGCACCAATTGGAACGTAGGAACTTGAACTTGAACTGGAAGGTAGGAACTTGAACATAGGATTATCCTTGATGATTCAGGATAGCTGTGTGTCTGACCAGTCTGTCTTTCGAAGGAGGTCCTGGGCCAGCTCCAGCCATGCTGTGCTGAGCAGAGCCCCTGGCAGCAGCCCCACAGCTCACTCCCAGTGTGCCTGAATGGAAAAGGTACCAAAGTTGCTCCAACACTTTCTGAAAAACTCTATAGTGTTACCCCACAAGCGCGAAGCGACGGCAAAGCCCGTGAAATGACACCGGTGCTTCCAGAAAATGTCAAGCTTCCTGCCCAAGGGTGACATGCCATGCGGTGGGGTCAGGGCCACGTGCTGAGCACCCGGTGCGCTGGGGTTGCCCCAGCGGTTCCTGAGCAGCTCCTGCAGTGCTGCCGCCGGTACCGTTCTGGCGGCTGTAGTTGTTTAAAAAGCCGTTGTTGTTTCCGGCGTAATCTGACGGCAGTTTTCTCGGGCATTTGGGCCTCTTCTAATAAGTGTGCTGTGAGTACATCTGCAAGCATTCACCTGTCGAGGTCAAATGACTAGTGGTGCTCATCTCCCCCTGTGCTACTGCTGCTGCCTCCCGTGAATGCTCATGTGCCTGCGTGCCCCTGTACAGGCACAGATGCACGCGCGCAACACCTGATCCCGCATCCTAATTATTTTTCGCCCGGTTCTCGGAGTTGTTCTGCTTCCGGCTGATGAATGGGAAAGTGTAGTAGTGCTGTTTCATTTCACCAGCCTCTCAAGTGTGGAAATTATGGTAAATTTGAGAACAAGCCAGATTAGATTGATAGTTACACCTCCTCCTTTAATTAGCCAACCACAGGATCTGTGGAGGCAAAGGCCGGGGGGGTGTGTCGGTGTAATAAGGTGTATTGTCTATGTGAAAGATTAATCAAAAGGAGTTGCTTGAGGTGGGAAGGCTTTTCCGGAGAGGTTCCACATGTTGTCAGGTAGTCCCTCTGAATGGCAGCTTCCGGTTCGGTCCCTTAGCTTTCGGAAGTGACATTTAGTCTGATATGTGCCAGCCGTGCAATCTACCTAGCCCTGCAAACTGCAAATATTAACCTAAATGCATATTAAGATACTGTGTGTTAGCTCCTGAACTGAAATAGAGAGCGGGTGTTCCAGCGGAGGCAAGCCAATCGTGTTGATTTACAGTGGCTTGAGGATTTGGCCCATTACCGCTTCTTTATACACTTTTAAAAAGAAATGCCAACTCGATAGTTTAGGCTTTAACTGGAACATGGCAAGTAATTGTATGTTTTGGCGGACCCCTAGTAATGTTGCAGAATCTTTCTCAGAAGTTGTTCCATGGGATAGCCGATTCCTCAGGTAAGAGCTACTTGTTTGTTCAATCCTCCATCTTAGGCCTGCTCCTCAGGTGCGTCCTCCTTCTCGCAGCGATTTCCTAGGAACAGATTTCGAAGAACAGCTCTGATCACAGAATCACAGATTGGTTAGGGTTGGAAAGGAGCTCTGGAGATCATCCAGTCCAACCCCCTGCCAGAGCAGGGTCACCTACAGCAGGTTGCACAGGATGACCTCCAGGCGGGTTTTGAATGTCTCTGGGGTGGGAGACTCTACCGCCTCCCTGGGCAGCCTGTTCCAGCGCTCTGCCACCCTCAAAGTAAAGAAGTTCCTCCTCATGCTTTGATAGAAGTTCCTAGGTTCCAGTTTGTACCCGTTACCTCTTGTCCTGGATCATCAAAAATCATCTTTGATGATCCAGGACAAGAGGTAACGGGCACCAATTGGAACGTAGGAACTTGAACTTGAACTGGAAGGTAGGAACTTGAACTTGAACATAGGATTATCCTTGATGATTCAGGATAGCTGTGTGTCTGACCAGTCTGTCTTTCGAAGGAGGTCCTGGGCCAGCTCCAGCCATGCTGTGCTGAGCAGAGCCCCTGGCAGCAGCCCCACACCTCACTCCCAGTGTGCCTGAATGGAAAAGGTACAAAAGTTGCTCCAACACTTTCTGAAAAACTCTATAGTGTTACCCCACAAGCGCAAAGCGACGGCAAAGCCCGTGAAATGACACCGGTGCTTCCAGAAAATGTCAAGCTTCCTGCCCAAGGGTGACATGCCATGCGGTGGGGTCAGGGCCACGCGCTGAGCACCCGGTGCGCTGGGGTTGCCCCAGCGGTTCCTGAGCAGCTCCTGCAGTGCTGCCGCCGGTACCGTTCTGGCGGCTGTAGTTGTTTAAAAAGCCGTTGTTGTTTCCGGCGTAATCTGACGGCAGTTTTCTCGGGCATTTGGGCCTCTTCTAATAAGTGTGCTGTGAGTACATCTGCAAGCATTCACCTGTCGAGGTCAAATGACTGGTGGTGCTCATCTGCCCCCGTGCTACTGCTGCTGCCTCCCGTGAATGCTCATGTGCCTGCGTGCCCCTGTACAGGCACAGATGCACACGCGCAACACCTGATCCCGCATCCTAATTATTTTTCGCCCGGTTCTCGGAGTTGTTCTGCTTCCGGCTGATGAATGGGAAAGTGTAGTAGTGCTGTTTCATTTCACCAGCCTCTCAAGTGTGGAAATTATGGTAAATTTGAGAACAAGCCAGATTAGATTGATAGTTACACCTCCTCCTTTAATTAGCCAACCACAGGATCTGTGGAGGCAAAGGCCGGGGGGGTGTGTCGGTGTATATAACGTGTATTGTCTATGTGAAAGATTAATCAAAAGGAGTTGCTTGAGGTGGGAAGGCTTTTCCGGAGAGGTTCCACATGTTGTCAGGTAGTCCCTCTGAATGGCAGCTTCCGGTTTGGTCCCTTAGCTTTCGGAAGTGACATTTAGTCTGATATGTGCCAGCCGTGCAATCTACCTAGCCCTGCAAAGTGCAAATATTAACATAAATGCATATTAAGATACTGTGTGTTAGCTCCTGAATTGAAATAGAGAGCGGGTGTTCCAGCGGAGGCAAGCAAATCGTGTTGATTTACAGTGGCTTGAGGATTTGGCCCATTACCGCTTCTTTATACACTTTTAAACAGAAATGCCAACTCGATAGTTTCGGCTTTAACTGGAACATGGCAAGTAATTGTATGTTTTGGCGGACCCCTAGTAATGTTGCAGAATCTTTCTCAGAAGTTGTTCCATGGGATAGCCGATTCCTCAGGTAAGAGCTACTTGTTTGTTCAATCCTCCATCTTAGGCCTGCTCCTCAGGTGCATCCTCCTTCTCGCAGCGATTTCCTAGGAACAGATTTCGAAGAACAGCTCTGATCACAGAATCACAGATTGGTTAGGGTTGGAAAGGACCTCTGGAGATCATCCAGTCCAACCCCCCTCCCAGAGCAGGGTCACGTACAGCAGGTTGCACAGGATGACCTCCAGGCGGGTTTTGAATGTCTCTGGGGTGGGAGACTCTACCGCCTCCCTGGGCAGCCTGTTCCAGTGCTCTGCCACCCTCAAAGTAAAGAAGATCCTCCTCATGCTTTGATAGAAGTTCCTAGGTTCCAGTTTGTACCCGTTACCTCTTGTCCTGGATCATCTTTGATGATCCAGGACAAGAGGTAACGGGCACCAATTGGAACGTAGGAACTTGAACTTGAACTGGAACGTAGGAACTTGAACTTGAACATAGGATTATCCTTGATGATTCAGGATAGCTGTGTGTCTGACCAGTCTGTCTTTCGAAGGAGGTCCTGGGCCAGCTCCAGCCATGCTGTGCTGAGCAGAGCCCCTGGCAGCAGCCCCACACCTCACTCCCAGTGTGCCTGAATGGAAAAGGTACAAAAGTTGCTCCAACACTTTCTGAAAAACTCTACAGTGTTACCCCACAAGCGCAAAGCGACGGCAAAGCCCGTGAAATGACACCGGTGCTTCCAGAAAATGTCAAGCTTCCTGCCCAAGGGTGACATGCCATGCGGTGGGGTCAGGGCCACGCGCTGAGCACCCGGTGCGCTGGGGTTGCCCCAGCGGTTCCTGAGCAGCTCCTGCAGTGCTGCCGCTGGTACCGTTCTGGCGGCTGTAGTTGTTTAAAAAGCCGTTGTTGTTTCCGGCGTAAGCTGACGGCAGTTTTCTCGGGCATTTGGGCCTCTTCTAATAAGTGTGCTGTGAGTACATCTGCAAGCATTCACCTGTCGAGGTCAAATGACTGGTGGTGCTCATCTGCCCCCGTGCTACTGCTGCTGCCTCCCGTGAATGCTCATGTGCCTGCGTGCCCCTGTACAGGCACAGATGCACGCGCGCAACACCTGATCCCGCATCCTAATTATTTTTCGCCCGGTTCTCGGAGTTGTTCTGCTTCCGGCTGATGAATGGGAAAGTGTAGTAGTGCTGTTTCATTTCACCAGCCTCTCAAGTGTGGAAATTATGGTAAATTTGAGAACAAGCCAGATTAGATTGATAGTTACACCTCCTCCTTTAATTAGCCAACCACAGGATCTGTGGAGGCAAAGGCCGGGGGGGTGTGTCGGTGTATATAACGTGTATTGTCTATGTGAAAGATTAATCAAAAGGAGTTGCTTGAGGTGGGAAGGCTTTTCCGGAGAGGTTCCACATGTTGTCAGGTAGTCCCTCTGAATGGCAGCTTCCGGTTCGGTCCCTTAGCTTTCGGAAGTGACATTTAGTCTGATATGTGCCAGCCGTGCAATCTACCTAGCCCTGCAAAGTGCAAATATTAACATAAATGCATATTAAGATACTGTGTGTTAGCTCCTGAATTGAAATAGAGAGCGGGTGTTCCAGCGGAGGCAAGCAAATCGTGTTGATTTACAGTGGCTTGAGGATTTGGCCCATTACCGCTTCTTTATACACTTTTAAACAGAAATGCCAACTCGATAGTTTAGGCTTTAACTGGAACATGGCAAGTAATTGTATGTTTTGGCAGACCCCTAGTAATGTTGCAGAATCTTTCTCAGAAGTTGTTCCATGGGATAGCCGATTCCTCAGGTAAGAGCTACTTGTTTGTTCAATCCTCCATCTTAGGCCTGCTCCTCAGGTGCATCCTCCTTCTCGCAGCGATTTCCTAGGAACAGATTTCGAAGAACAGCTCTGATCACAGAATCACAGATTGGTTAGGGTTGGAAAGGACCTCTGGAGATCATCCAGTCCAACCCCCCTCCCAGAGCAGGGTCACGTACAGCAGGTTGCACAGGATGACCTCCAGGCGGGTTTTGAATGTCTCTGGGGTGGGAGACTCTACCGCCTCCCTGGGCAGCCTGTTCCAGTGCTCTGCCACCCTCAAAGTAAAGAAGTTCCTCCTCATGCTTTGATAGAAGTTCCTAGGTTCCAGTTTGTACCCGTTACCTCTTGTCCTGGATCATCTTTGATGATCCAGGACAAGAGGTAACGCGCACGAATTGGAACGTAGGAACTTGAACTTGAACTGGAAGGTAGGAACTTGAACTTGAACATAGGATTATCCTTGATGATTCAGGATAGCTGTGTGTCTGACCAGTCTGTCTTTCGAAGGAGGTCCTGGGCCAGCTCCAGCCATGCTGTGCTGAGCAGAGCCCCTGGCAGCAGCCCCACAGCTCACTCCCAGTGTGCCTGAATGGAAAAGGTACCAAAGTTGCTCCAACACTTTCTGAAAAACTCTATAGTGTTACCCCACAAGCGCAAAGCGACGGCAAAGCCCGTGAAATGACACCGGTGCTTCCAGAAAATGTCAAGCTTCCTGCCCAAGGGTGACATGCCATGCGGTGGGGTCAGGGCCACGCGCTGAGCACCCGGTGCGCTGGGGTTGCCCCAGCGGTTCCTGAGCAGCTCCTGCAGTGCTGCCGCCGGTACCGTTCTGGCGGCTGTAGTTGTTTAAAAAGCCGTTGTTGTTTCCGGCGTAATCTGACGGCAGTTTTCTCGGGCATTTGGGCCTCTTCGAATAAGTGTGCTGTGAGTACATCTGCAAGCATTCACCTGTCGAGGTCAAATGACTGGTGGTGCTCATCTCCCCCCGTGCTACTGCTGCTGCCTCCCGTGAATGCTCATGTGCCTGCGTGCCCCTGTACAGGCACAGATGCACGCGCGCAACACCTGATCCCGCATCCTAATTATTTTTCGCCCGGTTCTCTGAGTTGTTCTGCTTCCGGCTGATGAATGGGAAAGTGTAGTAGTGCTGTTTCATTTCACCAGCCTCTCAAGTGTGGAAATTATGGTAAATTTGAGAACAAGCCAGATTAGATTGATAGTTACACCTCCTCCTTTAATTAGCCAACCACAGGATCTGTGGAGGCAAAGGCCGGGGGGGTGTGTCGGTGTATATAACGTGTATTGTCTATGTGAAAGATTAATCAAAAGGAGTTGCTTGAGGTGGGAAGGCTTTTCCGGAGAGGTTCCACATGTTGTCAGGTAGTCCCTCTGAATGGCAGCTTCCGGTTCGGTCCCTTAGCTTTCGGAAGTGACATTTAGTCTGATATGTGCCAGCCGTGCAATCTACCTAGCCCTGCAAAGTGCAAATATTAACATAAATGCATATTAAGATACTGTGTGTTAGCTCCTGAACTGAAATAGAGAGCGGGTGTTCCAGCGGAGGCAAGCAAATCGTGTTGATTTACAGTGGCTTGAGGATTTGGCCCATTACCGCTTCTTTATACACTTTTAAAAAGAAATGCCAACTCGATAGTTTAGGCTTTAACTGGAACATGGCAAGTAATTGTATGTTTTGGCGGACCCCTAGTAATGTTGCAGAATCTTTCTCTGAAGTTGTTCCATGGGATAGCCGATTCCTCAGGTAAGAGCTACTTGTTTGTTCAATCCTCCATCTTAGGCCTGCTCCTCAGGTGCATCCTCCTTCTCGCAGCGATTTCCTAGGAACAGATTTCGAAGAACAGCTCTGATCACAGAATCACAGATTGGTTAGGGTTGGAAAGGAGCTCTGGAGATCATCCAGTCCAACCCCCCTCCCAGAGCAGGGTCACGTACAGCAGGTTGCACAGGATGACCTCCAGGCGGGTTTTGAATGTCTCTGGGGTGGGAGACTCTACCGCCTCCCTGGGCAGCCTGTTCCAGTGCTCTGCCACCCTCAAAGTAAAGAAGATCCTCCTCATGCTTTGATAGAAGTTCCTAGGTTCCAGTTTGTACCCGTTACCTCTTGTCCTGGATCATCTTTGATGATCCAGGACAAGAGGTAACGGGCACCAATTGGAACGTAGGAACTTGAACTTGAACTGGAAGGTAGGAACTTGAACATAGGATTGTCCTTGATGATTCAGGATAGCTGTGTGTCTGACTAGTCTGTCTTTCGAAGGAGGTCCTGGGCCAGCTCCAGCCATGCTGTGCTGAGCAGAGCCCCTGGCAGCAGCCCCACAGCTCACTCCCAGTGTGCCTGAATGGAAAAGGTACCAAAGTTGCTCCAACACTTTCTGAAAAACTCTATAGTGTTACCCCACAAGCGCAAAGCGACGGCAAAGCCCGTGAAATGACACCGGTGCTTCCAGAAAATGTCAAGCTTCCTGCCCAAGGGTGACATGCCATGCGGTGGGGTCAGGGCCACACGCTGAGCACCCGGTGCGCTGGGGTTGCCCCAGCGGTTCCTGAGCAGCTCCTGCAGTGCTGCCGCCGGTACCGTTCTGGCGGCTGTAGTTGTTTAAAAAGCCGTTGTTGTTTCCGGCGTAATCTGACGGCAGTTTTCTCGGGCATTTGGGCCTCTTCTAATAAGTGTGCTGTGAGTACATCTGCAAGCATTCACCTGTCGAGGTCAAATGACTGGTGGTGCTCATCTGCCCCCGTGCTACTGCTGCTGCCTCCCGTGAATGCTCATGTGCCTGCGTGCCCCTGTACAGGCACAGATGCACGCGCGCAACACCTGATCCCGCATCCTAATTATTTTTCGCCCGGTTCTCGGAGTTGTTCTGCTTCCGGCTGATGAATGGGAAAGTGTAGTAGTGCTGTTTCATTTCACCAGCCTCTCAAGTGTGGAAATTATGGTAAATTTGAGAACAAGCCAGATTAGATTGATAGTTACACCTCCTCCTTTAATTAGCCAACCACAGGATCTGTGGAGGCAAAGGCCGGGGGGGTGTGTCGGTGTATATAACGTGTATTGTCTATGTGAAAGATTAATCAAAAGGAGTTGCTTGAGGTGGGAAGGCTTTTCCGGAGAGGTTCCACATGTTGTCAGGTAGTCCCTCTGAATGGCAGCTTCCGGTTCGGTCCCTTAGCTTTCGGAAGTGACATTTAGTCTGATATGTGCCAGCCGTGCAATCTACCTAGCCCTGCAAAGTGCAAATATTAACCTAAATGCATATTAAGATACTGTGTGTTAGCTCCTGAACTGAAATAGAGAGCGGGTGTTCCAGCGGAGGCAAGCAAATCGTGTTGATTTACAGTGGCTTGAGGATTTGGCCCATTACCGCTTCTTTATACACTTTTAAAAAGAAATGCCAACTCGATAGTTTAGGCTTTAACTGGAACATGGCAAGTAATTGTATGTTTTGGCGGACCCCTAGTAATGTTGCAGAATCTTTCTCAGAAGTTGTTCCATGGGATAGCCGATTCCTCAGGTAAGAGCTACTTGTTTGTTCAATCCTCCATCTTAGGCCTGCTCCTCAGGTGCATCCTCCTTCTCGCAGCGATTTCCTAGGAACAGATTTCAAAGAACAGCTCTGATCACAGAATCACAGATTGGTTAGGGTTGGAAAGGAGCTCTGGAGATCATCCAGTCCAACCCTCTGCCAGAGCAGGGTCACCTACAGCAGGTTGCACAGGATGACCTCCAGGCGGGTTTTGAATGTCTCTGGGGTGGGAGACTCTACCGCCTCCCTGGGCAGCCTGTTCCAGCGCTCTGCCACCCTCAAAGTAAAGAAGTTCCTCCTCATGCTTTGATAGAAGTTCCTAGGTTCCAGTTTGTACCCGTTACCTCTTGTCCTGGATCATCTTTGATGATCCAGGACAAGAGATAACGGGCACCAATTGGAAGGAAGGAACATGAACTTGAACTGGAATGTAGGAACTTGAACATAGGATTGTCCTTGATGATTCAGGATAGCTGTGTGTCTGACCAGTCTGTCTTTCGAAGGAGGTCCTGGGCCAGCTCCAGCCATGCTGTGCTGAGCAGAGCCCCTGGCAGCAGCCCCACAGCTCACTCCCAGTGTGCCTGAATGGAAAAGGTACCAAAGTTGCTCCAACACTTTCCGAAAAACTCTATAGTGTTACCCCACAAGCGCAAAGCGACGGCAAAGCCCGTGAAATGACACCGGTGCTTCCAGAAAATGTCAAGCTTCCTGCCCAAGGGTGACATGCCATGCGGTGGGGTCAGGGCCACGCGCTGAGCACCCGGTGCGCTGGGGTTGCCCCAGGGGTTCCTGAGCAGCTCCTGCAGTGCTGCCGCCGGTACCGTTCTGGCGGCTGTAGTTGTTTAAAAAGCCGTTGTTGTTTCCGGCGTAATCTGACGGCAGTTTTCTCGGGCATTTGGGCCTCTTCTAATAAGTGTGCTGTGAGTACATCTGCAAGCATTCACCTGTCGAGGTCAAATGACTGGTGGTGCTCATCTGCCCCCGTGCTACTGCTGCTGCCTCCCGTGAATGCTCATGTGCCTGCGTGCCCCTGTACAGGCACAGGTGCACGCGCGCAACACCTGATCCCGCATCCTAATTATTTTTCGCCCGGTTCTCGGAGTTGTTCTGCTTCCGGCTGATGAATGGGAAAGTGTAGTAGTGCTGTTTCATTTCACCAGCCTCTCAAGTGTGGAAATTATGGTAAATTTGAGAACAAGCCAGATTAGATTGATAGTTACACCTCCTCCTTTAATTAGCCAACCACAGGATCTGTGGAGGCAAAGGCCGGGGGGGTGTGTCGGTGTATATAACGTGTATTGTCTATGTGAAAGATTAATCAAAAGGAGTTGCTTGAGGTGGGAAGGCTTTTCCGGAGAGGTTCCACATGTTGTCAGGTAGTCCCTCTGAATGGCAGCTTCCGGTTCGGTCCCTTAGCTTTCGGAAGTGACATTTAGTCTGATATGTGCCAGCCGTGCAATCTACCTAGCCCTGCAAAGTGCAAATATTAACCTAAATGCATATTAAGATACTGTGTGTTAGCTCCTGAACTGAAATAGAGAGCGGGTGTTCCAGCGGAGGCAAGCAAATCGTGTTGATTTAGAGTGGCTTGAGGATTTGGCCCATTACCGCTTCTTTATACACTTTTAAAAAGAAATGCCAACTCGATAGTTTAGGCTTTAACTGGAACATGGCAAGTAATTGTATGTTTTGGCGGACCCCTAGTAATGTTGCAGAATCTTTCTCAGAAGTTGTTCCATGGGATAGCCGATTCCTCAGGTAAGAGCTACTTGTTTGTTCAATCCTCCATCTTAGGCCTGCTCCTCAGGTGCATCCTCCTTCTCGCAGCGATTTCCTAGGAACAGATTTCGAAGAACAGCTCTGATCACAGAATCACAGATTGGTTAGGGTTGGAAAGGAGCTCTGGAGATCATCCAGCCCAACCCCCCTGCCAGAGCAGGGTCACCTACAGCAGGTTGCACAGGATGACCTCCAGGCGGGTTTTGAATGTCTCTGGGGTGGGAGACTCTACCGCCTCCCTGGGCAGCCTGTTCCAGCGCTCTGCCACCCTCAAAGTAAAGAAGTTCCTCCTCATGCTTTGATAGAAGTTCCTAGGTTCCAGTTTGTACCCGTTACCTCTTGTCCTGGATCATCTTTGATGATCCAGGACAAGAGGTAACGGGCACCAATTGGAACGTAGGAACTTGAACTTGAACTGGAAGGTAGGAACTTGAACTTGAACATAGGATTATCCTTGATGATTCAGGATAGCTGTGTGTCTGACCAGTCTGTCTTTCGAAGGAGGTCCTGGACCAGCTCCAGCCATGCTGTGCTGAGCAGAGCCCCTGGCAGCAGCCCCACAGCTCACTCCCAGTGTGCCTGAATGGAAAAGGTACCAAAGTTGCTCCAACACTTTCTGAAAAACTCTATAGTGTTACCCCACAAGCGCAAAGCGACGGCAAAGCCCGTGAAATGACACCGGTGCTTCCAGAAAATGTCAAGCTTCCTGCCCAAGGGTGACATGCCATGCGGTGGGGTCAGGGCCACGCGCTGAGCACCCGGTGCGCTGGGGTTGCCCCAGCGGTTCCTGAGCAGCTCCTGCAGTGCTGCCGCCGGTACTGTTCTGGCGGCTGTAGTTGTTTAAAAAGCCGTTGTTGTTTCCGGCGTAATCTGACGGCAGTTTTCTCGGGCATTTGGGCCTCTTCGAATAAGTGTGCTGTGAGTACATCTGCAAGCATTCACCTGTCGAGGTCAAATGACTGGTGGTGCTCATCTGCCCCCGTGCTACTGCTGCTGCCTCCCGTGAATGCTCATGTGCCTGCGTGCCCCTGTACAGGCACAGATGCACGCGCGCAACACCTGATCCCGCATCCTAATTATTTTTCGCCCGGTTCTCGGAGTTGTTCTGCTTCCGGCTGATGAATGGGAAAGTGTAGTAGTGCTGTTTCATTTCACCAGCCTCTCAAGTGTGGAAATTATGGTAAATTTGAGAACAAGCCAGATTAGATTGATAGTTACACCTCCTCCTTTAATTAGCCAACCACAGGATCTGTGGAGGCAAAGGCCGGGGGGGTGTGTCGGTGTATATAACGTGTATTGTCTATGTGAAAGATTAATCAAAAGGAGTTGCTTGAGGTGGGAAGGCTTTTCCGGAGAGGTTCCACATGTTGTCAGGTAGTCCCTCTGAATGGCAGCTTCCGGTTCGGTCCCTTAGCTTTCGGAAGTGACATTTAGTCTGATATGTGCCAGCCGTGCAATCTACCTAGCCCCGCAAAGTTCAAATATTAACCTAAATGCATATTAAGATACTGTGTGTTAGCTCCTGAACTGCAATAGAGAGCGGGTGTTCCAGCGGAGGCAAGCAAATCGTGTTGATTTAGAGTGGCTTGAGGATTTGGCCCATTACCGCTTCTTTATACACTTTTAAAAAGAAATGCCAACTCGATAGTTTAGGCTTTAACTGGAACATGGCAAGTAATTGTATGTTTTGGCGGACCCCTAGTAATGTTGCAGAATCTTTCTCAGAAGTTGTTCCATGGGATAGCCGATTCCTCAGGTAAGAGCTACTTGTTTGTTCAATCCTCCATCTTAGGCCTGCTCCTCAGGTGCATCCTCCTTCTCGCAGCGATTTCCTAGGAACAGATTTCGAAGAACAGCTCTGATCACAGAATCACAGATTGGTTAGGGTTGGAAAGGAGCTCTGGAGATCATCCAGCCCAACCCCCCTGCCAGAGCAGGGTCACCTACAGCAGGTTGCACAGGATGACCTCCAGGCGGGTTTTGAATGTTTCTGGGGTGGGAGACTCTACCGCCTCCCTGGGCAGCCTGTTCCAGCGCTCTGCCACCCTCAAAGTAAAGAAGTTCCTCCTCATGCTTTGATAGAAGTTCCTAGGTTCCAGTTTGTACCCGTTACCTCTTGTCCTGGATCATCTTTGATGATCCAGGACAAGAGGTAACGGGCACCAATTGGAACGTAGGAACTTGAACTTGAACTGGAACGTAGGAACTTGAACATAGGATTATCCTTGATGATTCAGGATAGCTGTGTGTCTGACCAGTCTGTCTTTCGAAGGAGGTCCTGGGCCAGCTCCAGCCATGCTGTGCTGAGCAGAGCCCCTGGCAGCAGCCCCACAGCTCACTCCCAGTGTGCCTGAATGGAAAAGGTACCAAAGTTGCTCCAACACTTTCTGAAAAACTCTATAGTGTTACCCCACAAGCGCAAAGCGACGACTAAGCCCGTGAAATGACACCGGTGCTTCCAGGAAATGTCAAGCTTCCTGCCCAAGGGTGACATGCCATGCGGTGGGGTCAGGGCCACGCGCTGAGCACCCGGTGCGCTGGGGTTGCCCCAGCGGTTCCTGAGCAGCTCCTGCAGTGCTGCCGCCGGTACCGTTCTGGCGGCTGTAGTTGTTTAAAAAGCCGTTGTTGTTTCCGGCGTAATCTGACGGCAGTTTTCTCGGGCATTTGGGCCTCTTCTAATAAGTGTGCTGTGAGTACATCTGCAAGCATTCACCTGTCGAGGTCAAATGACTGGTGGTGCTCATCTGCCCCCGTGCTACTGCTGCTGCCTCCCGTGAATGCTCATGTGCCTGCGTGCCCCTGTACAGGCACAGATGCACGCGCGCAACACCTGATCCCGCATCCTAATTATTTTTCGCCCGGTTCTCTGAGTTGTTCTGCTTCCGGCTGATGAATGGGAAAGTGTAGTAGTGCTGTTTCATTTCACCAGCCTCTCAAGTGTGGAAATTATGGTAAATTTGGGAACAAGCCAGATTAGATTGATAGTTACACCTCCTCCTTTAATTAGCCAACCACAGGATCTGTGGAGGCAAAGGCCGGGGGGGTGTGTCGGTGTATATAACGTGTATTGTCTATGTGAAAGATTAATCAAAAGGAGTTGCTTGAGGTGGGAAGGCTTTTCCGGAGAGGTTTCACATGTTGTCAGGTAGTCCCTCTGAATGGCAGCTTCCGGTTCGGTCCCTTAGCTTTCGGAAGTGACATTTAGTCTGATATGTGCCAGCCGTGCAATCTACCTAGCCCTGCAAAGTGCAAATATTAACATAAATGCATATTAAGATACTGTGTGTTAGCTCCTGAACTGCAATAGAGAGCGGGTGTTCCAGCGGAGGCAAGCAAATCGTGTTGATTTAGAGTGGCTTGAGGATTTGGCCCATTACCGCTTCTTTATACACTTTTAAAAAGAAATGCCAACTTGATAGTTTAGGCTTTAACTGGAACATGGCAAGTAATTGTATGTTTTGGCGGACCCCTAGTAATGTTGCAGAATCTTTCTCAGAAGTTGTTCCATGGGATAGCCGATTCCTCAGGTAAGAGCTACTTGTTTGTTCAATCCTCCATCTTAGGCCTGCTCCTCAGGTGCATCCTCCTTCTCGCAGCGATTTCCTAGGAACAGATTTCGAAGAACAGCTCTGATCACAGAATCACAGATTGGTTAGGGTTGGAAAGGACCTCTGGAGATCATCCAGCCCAACCCCCCTGCCAGAGCAGGGTCACCTACAGCAGGTTGCACAGGATGACCTCCAGGCGGGTTTTGAATGTCTCTGGGGTGGGAGACTCTACCGCCTCCCTGGGCAGCCTGTTCCAGCGCTCTGCCACCCTCAAAGTAAAGAAGTTCCTCCTCATGCTTTGATAGAAGTTCCTAGGTTCCAGTTTGTACCCGTTACCTCTTGTCCTGGATCATCTTTGATGATCCAGGACAAGAGGTAACGGGCACCAATTGGAACGTAGGAACTTGAACTTGAACTGGAAGGTAGGAACTTGAACTTGAACATAGGATTATCCTTGATGATTCAGGATAGCTGTGTGTCTGACCAGTCTGTCTTTCGAAGGAGGTCCTGGACCAGCTCCAGCCATGCTGTGCTGAGCAGAGCCCCTGGCAGCAGCCCCACAGCTCACTCCCAGTGTGCCTGAATGGAAAAGGTACCAAAGTTGCTCCAACACTTTCTGAAAAACTCTATAGTGTTACCCCACAAGCGCAAAGCGACGGCAAAGCCCGTGAAATGACACGGGTGCTTCCAGAAAATGTCAAGCTTCCTGCCCAAGGGTGACATGCCATGCGGTGGGGTCAGGGCCACGCGCTGAGCACCCGGTGCGCTGGGGTTGCCCCAGCGGTTCCTGAGCAGCTCCTGCAGTGCTGCCGCCGGTACCGTTCTGGCGGCTGTAGTTGTTTAAAAAGCCGTTGTTGTTTCCGGCGTAATCTGACGGCAGTTTTCTCGGGCATTTGGGCCTCTTCTAATAAGTGTGCTGTGAGTACATCTGCAAGCATTCACCTGTCGAGGTCAAATGACTGGTGGTGCTCATCTGCCCCCGTGCTACTGCTGCTGCCTCCCGTGAATGCTCATGTGCCAGCGTGCCCCTGTACAGGCACAGATGCACGCGCGCAACACCTGATCCCGCATCCTAATTATTTTTCGCCCGGTTCTCGGAGTTGTTCTGCTTCCGGCTGATGAATGGGAAAGTGTAGTAGTGCTGTTTCATTTCACCAGCCTCTCAAGTGTGGAAATTATGGTAAATTTGGGAACAAGCCAGATTAGATTGATAGTTACACCTCCTCCTTTAATTAGCCAACCACAGGATCTGTGGAGGCAAAGGCCGGGGGGGTGTGTCGGTGTATATAACGTGTATTGTCTATGTGAAAGATTAATCAAAAGGAGTTGCTTGAGGTGGGAAGGCTTTTCCGGAGAGGTTCCACATGTTGTCAGGTAGTCCCTCTGAATGGCAGCTTCCGGTTCGGTCCCTTAGCTTTCGGAAGTGACATTTAGTCTGATATGTGCCAGCCGTGCAATCTACCTAGCCCTGCAAAGTGCAAATATTAACATAAATGCATATTAAGATACTGTGTGTTAGCTCCTGAACTGAAATAGAGAGCGGGTGTTCCAGCGGAGGCAAGCAAATCGTGTTGATTTACAGTGGCTTGCGGATTTGGCCCATTACCGCTTCTTTATACACTTTTAAAAAGAAATGCCAACTCGATAGTTTAGGCTTTAACTGGAACATGGCAAGTAATTGTATGTTTTGGCGGACCCCTAGTAATGTTGCAGAATCTTTCTCTGAAGTTGTTCCATGGGATAGCCGATTCCTCAGGTAAGAGCTACTTGTTTGTTCAATCCTCCATCTTAGGCCTGCTCCTCAGGTGCATCCTCCTTCTCGCAGCGATTTCCTAGGAACAGATTTCGAAGAACAGCTCTGATCACAGAATCACAGATTGGTTAGGGTTGGAAAGGACCTCTGGAGATCATCCAGCCCAACCCCCCTGCCAGAGCAGGGTCACCTACAGCAGGTTGCACAGGATGACCTCCAGGCGGGTTTTGAATGTTTCTGGGGTCGGAGACTCTACCGCCTCCCTGGGCAGCCTGTTCCAGCGCTCTGCCACCCTCAAAGTAAAGAAGTTCCTCCTCATGCTTTGATAGAAGTTCCTACGTTCCAGTTTGTACCCGTTACCTCTTGTCCTGGATCATCTTTGATGATCCAGGACAAGAGGTAACGGGCACCAATTGGAACGTAGGAACTTGAACTTGAACTGGAACGTAGGAACTTGAACATAGGATTATCCTTGATGATTCAGGATAGCTGTGTGTCTGACCAGTCTGTCTTTCGAAGGAGGTCCTGGGCCAGCTCCAGCCATGCTGTGCTGAGCAGAGCCCCTGGCAGCAGCCCCACACCTCACTCCCAGTGTGCCTGAATGGAAAAGGTACAAAAGTTGCTCCAACACTTTCTGAAAAAATCTACAGTGTTACCCCACAAGCGCAAAGCGACGGCAAAGCCCGTGAAATGACACCGGTGCTTCCAGAAAATGTCAAGCTTCCTGCCCAAGGGTGACATGCCATGCGGTGGGGTCAGGGCCACGCGCTGAGCACCCGGTGCGCTGGGGTTGCCCCAGCGGTTCCTGAGCAGCTCCTGCAGTGCTGCCGCTGGTACTGTTCTGGCGGCTGTAGTTGTTTAAAAAGCCGTTGTTGTTTCCGGCGTAATCTGACGGCAGTTTTCTCGGGCATTTGGGCCTCTTCTAATAAGTGTGCTGTGAGTACATCTGCAAGCATTCACCTGTCGAGGTCAAATGACTGGTGGTGCTCATCTCCCCCCGTGCTACTGCTGCTGCCTCCCGTGAATGCTCATGTGCCTGCGTGCCCCTGTACAGGCACAGATGCACGCGCGCAACACCTGATCCCGCATCCTAATTATTTTTCGCCCGGTTCTCGGAGTTGTTCTGCTTCCGGCTGATGAATGGGAAAGTGTAGTAGTGCTGTTTCATTTCACCAGCCTCTCAAGTGTGGAAATTATGGTAAATTTGGGAACAAGCCAGATTAGATTGATAGTTACACCTCCTCCTTTAATTAGCCAACCACAGGATCTGTGGAGGCAAAGGCCGGGGGGGTGTGTCGGTGTATATAACGTGTATTGTCTATGTGAAAGATTAATCAAAAGGAGTTGCTTGAGGTGGGAAGGCTTTTCCGGAGAGGTTCCACATGTTGTCAGGTAGTCCCTCTGAATGGCAGCTTCCGGTTCGGTCCCTTAGCTTTCGGAAGTGACATTTAGTCTGATATGTGCCAGCCGTGCAATCTACCTAGCCCTGCAAAGTGCAAATATTAACATAAATGCATATTAAGATACTGTGTGTTAGCTCCTGAACTGAAATAGAGAGCGGGTGTTCCAGCGGAGGCAAGCAAATCGTGTTGATTTACAGTGGCTTGCGGATTTGGCCCATTACCGCTTCTTTATACACTTTTAAAAAGAAATGCCAACTCGATAGTTTAGGCTTTAACTGGAACATGGCAAGTAATTGTATGTTTTGGCGGACCCCTAGTAATGTTGCAGAATCTTTCTCTGAAGTTGTTCCATGGGATAGCCGATTCCTCAGGTAAGAGCTACTTGTTTGTTCAATCCTCCATCTTAGGCCTGCTCCTCAGGTGCATCCTCCTTCTCGCAGCGATTTCCTAGGAACAGATTTCGAAGAACAGCTCTGATCACAGAATCACAGATTGGTTAGGGTTGGAAAGGACCTCTGGAGATCATCCAGCCCAACCCCCCTGCCAGAGCAGGGTCACCTACAGCAGGTTGCACAGGATGACCTCCAGGCGGGTTTTGAATGTTTCTGGGGTCGGAGACTCTACCGCCTCCCTGGGCAGCCTGTTCCAGCGCTCTGCCACCCTCAAAGTAAAGAAGTTCCTCCTCATGCTTTGATAGAAGTTCCTACGTTCCAGTTTGTACCCGTTACCTCTTGTCCTGGATCATCTTTGATGATCCAGGACAAGAGGTAACGGGCACCAATTGGAACGTAGGAACTTGAACTTGAACTGGAACGTAGGAACTTGAACATAGGATTATCCTTGATGATTCAGGATAGCTGTGTGTCTGACCAGTCTGTCTTTCGAAGGAGGTCCTGGGCCAGCTCCAGCCATGCTGTGCTGAGCAGAGCCCCTGGCAGCAGCCCCACACCTCACTCCCAGTGTGCCTGAATGGAAAAGGTACAAAAGTTGCTCCAACACTTTCTGAAAAAATCTACAGTGTTACCCCACAAGCGCAAAGCGACGGCAAAGCCCGTGAAATGACACCGGTGCTTCCAGAAAATGTCAAGCTTCCTGCCCAAGGGTGACATGCCATGCGGTGGGGTCAGGGCCACGCGCTGAGCACCCGGTGCGCTGGGGTTCCCCAGCGGTTCCTGAGCAGCTCCTGCAGTGCTGCCGCTGGTACTGTTCTGGCGGCTGTAGTTGTTTAAAAAGCCGTTGTTGTTTCCGGCGTAATCTGACGGCAGTTTTCTCGGGCATTTGGGCCTCTTCTAATAAGTGTGCTGTGAGTACATCTGCAAGCATTCACCTGTCGAGGTCAAATGACTGGTGGTGCTCATCTGCCCCCGTGCTACTGCTGCTGCCTCCCGTGAATGCTCATGTGCCTGCGTGCCCCTGTACAGGCACAGATGCACGCGCGCAACACCTGATCCCGCATCCTAATTATTTTTCGCCCGGTTCTCGGAGTTGTTCTGCTTCCGGCTGATGAATGGGAAAGTGTAGTAGTGCTGTTTCATTTCACCAGCCTCTCAAGTGTGGAAATTATGGTAAATTTGGGAACAAGCCAGATTAGATTGATAGTTACACCTCCTCCTTTAATTAGCCAACCACAGGATCTGTGGAGGCAAAGGCCGGGGGGGTGTGTCGGTGTATATAACGTGTATTGTCTATGTGAAAGATTAATCAAAAGGAGTTGCTTGAGGTGGGAAGGCTTTTCCGGAGAGGTTCCACATGTTGTCAGGTAGTCCCTCTGAATGGCAGCTTCCGGTTCGGTCCCTTAGCTTTCGGAAGTGACATTTAGTCTGATATGTGCCAGCCGTGCAATCTACCTAGCCCTGCAAAGTGCAAATATTAACCTAAATGCATATTAAGATACTGTGTGTTAGCTCCTGAACTGAAATAGAGAGCGGGTGTTCCAGCAGAGGCAAGCAAATCGTGTTTATTTACAGTGGCTTGAGGATTTGGCCCATTACCGCTTCTTTATACACTTTTAAAAAGAAATGCCAACTCGATAGTTTAGGCTTTAACTGGAACATGGCAAGTAATTGTATGTTTTGGCGGACCCCTAGTAATGTTGCAGAATCTTTCTCAGAAGTTGTTCCATGGGATAGCCGATTCCTCAGGTAAGAGCTACTTGTTTGTTCAATCCTCCATCTTAGGCCTGCTCCTCAGGTGCATCCTCCTTCTCGCAGCGATTTCCTAGGAACAGATTTCGAAGAACAGCTCTGATCACAGAATCACAGATTGGTTAGGGTTGGAAAGGACCTCTGGAGATCATCCAGTCCAACCCCCCTGCCAGAGCAGGGTCACCTACAGCAGGTTGCACAGGATGACCTCCAGGCGGGTTTTGAATGTCTCTGGGGTGGGAGACTCTACCGCCTCCCTGGGCAGCCTATTCCAGCGCTCTGCCACCCTCAAAGTAAAGAAGTTCCTCCTCATGCTTTGATAGAAGTTCCTAGGTTCCAGTTTGTACCCGTTACCTCTTGTCCTGGATCATCTTTGATGATCCAGGACAAGAGGTAACGGGCACCAATTGGAACGTAGGAACTTGAACTTGAACTGGAACGTAGGAACTTGAACATAGGATTATCCTTGATGATTCAGGATAGCTGTGTGTCTGACCAGTCTGTCTTTCGAAGGAGGTCCTGGGCCAGCTCCAGCCATGCTGTGCTGAGCAGAGCCCCTGGCAGCAGCCCCACACCTCACTCCCAGTGTGCCTGAATGGAAAAGGTACAAAAGTTGCTCCAACACTTTCTGAAAAACTCTATAGTGTTACCCCACAAGCGCAAAGCGACGGCAAAGCCCGTGAAATGACACCGGTGCTTCCAGAAAATGCCAAGCTTCCTGCCCAAGGGTGACATGCCATGCGGTGGGGTCAGGGCCACGCGCTGAGCACCCGGTGCGCTGGGGTTGCCCCAGCGGTTCCTGAGCAGCTCCTGCAGTGCTGCCGCCGGTACCGTTCTGGCGGCTGTAGTTGTTTAAAAAGTTGTTGTTGTTTCCGGCGTAATCTGACGGCAGTTTTCTCGGGCATTTGGGCCTCTTCTAATAAGTGTGCTGTGAGTACATCTGCAAGCATTCACCTGTCGAGGTCAAATGACTGGTGGTGCTCATCTGCCCCCGTGCTACTGCTGCTGCCTCCCGTGAATGCTCATGTGCCTGCGTGCCCCTGTACAGGCACAGATGCACGCGCGCAACACCTGATCCCGCATCCTAATTATTTTTCGCCCGGTTCTCGGAGTTGTTCTGCTTCCGGCTGATGAATGGGAAAGTGTAGTAGTGCTGTTTCATTTCACCAGCCTCTCAAGTGTGGAAATTATGGTAAATTTGAGAACAAGCCAGATTAGATTGATAGTTACACCTCCTCCTTTAATTAGCCAACCACAGGATCTGTGGAGGCAAAGGCCGGGGGGGTGTGTCGGTGTATATAACGTGTATTGTCTATGTGAAAGATGAATCAAAAGGAGTTGCTTGAGGTGGGAAGGCTTTTCCGGAGAGGTTCCACATGTTGTCAGGTAGTCCCTCTGAATGGCAGCTTCCGGTTCGGTCCCTTAGCTTTCGGAAGTGACATTTAGTCTGATATGTGCCAGCCGTGCAATCTACCTAGCCCTGCAAAGTGCAAATATTAACCTAAATGCATATTAAGATAGTGTGTGTTAGCTCCTGAACTGAAATAGAGAGCGGGTGTTCCAGCGGAGGCAAGCAAATCGTGTTGATTTACAGTGGCTTGCGGATTTGGCCCATTACCGCTTCTTTATACACTTTTAAAAAGAAATGCCAACTCGATAGTTTAGGCTTTAACTGGAACATGGCAAGTAATTGTATGTTTTGGCGGACCCCTAGTAATGTTGCAGAATCTTTCTCAGAAGTTGTTCCATGGGATAGCCGATTCCTCAGGTAAGAGCTACTTGTTTGTTCAATCCTCCATCTTAGGCCTGCTCCTCAGGTGCATCCTCCTTCTCGCAGCGATTTCCTAGGAACAGATTTCGAAGAACAGCTCTGATCACAGAATCACAGATTGGTTAGGGTTGGAAAGGAGCTCTGGAGATCATCCAGTCCAACCCCCTGCCAGAGCAGGGTCACCTACAGCAGGTTGCACAGGATGACCTCCAGGCGGGTTTTGAATGTCTCTGGGGTGGAAGACTCTACTGCCTCCCTGGGCAGCCTGTTCCAGCGCTCTGCCACCCTCAAAGTAAAGAAGTTCCTCCTCATGCTTTGATAGAAGTTCCTAGGTTCCAGTTTGTACCCGTTACCTCTTGTCCTGGATCATCTTTGATGATCCAGGACAAGAGGTAACGGGCACCAATTGGAACGTAGGAACTTGAACTTGAACTGGAACGTAGGAACTTGAACATAGGATTATCCTTGATGATTCAGGATAGCTGTGTGTCTGACCAGTCTGTCTTTCGAAGGAGGTCCTGGACCAGCTCCAGCCATGCTGTGCTGAGCAGAGCCCCTGGCAGCAGCCCCACACCTCACTCCCAGTGTGCCTGAATGGAAAAGGTACCAAAGTTGCTCCAACACTTTCTGAAAAACTCTATAGTGTTACCCTACAAGCGCAAAGCGACGGCAAAGCCCGTGAAATGACACCGGTGCTTCCAGAAAATGTCAAGCTTCCTGCCCAAGGGTGACATGCCATGCGGTGGGGTCAGGGCCACGCGCTGAGCACCCGGTGCGCTGGGGTTGCCCCAGCGGTTCCTGAGCAGCTCCTGCAGTGCTGCCGCCGGTACCGTTCTGGCGGCTGTAGTTGTTTAAAAAGCCGTTGTTGTTTCCGGCGTAATCTGACGGCAGTTTTCTCGGGCATTTGGGCCTCTTCTAATAAGTGTGCTGTGAGTACATCTGCAAGCATTCACCTGTCGAGGTCAAATGACTGGTGGTGCTCATCTGCCCCCGTGCTACTGCTGCTGCCTCCCGTGAATGCTCATGTGCCAGCGTGCCCCTGTACAGGCACAGATGCACGCACGCAACACCTGATCCCGCATCCTAATTATTTTTCGCCCGGTTCTCGGAGTTGTTCTGCTTCCGGCTGATGAATGGGAAAGTGTAGTAGTGCTGTTTCATTTCACCAGCCTCTCAAGTGTGGAAATTATGGTAAATTTGGGAACAAGCCAGATTAGATTGATAGTTACACCTCCTCCTTTAATTAGCCAACCACAGGATCTGTGGAGGCAAAGGCCGGGGGGGTGTGTCGGTGTATATAACGTGTATTGTCTATGTGAAAGATTAATCAAAAGGAGTTGCTTGAGGTGGGAAGGCTTTTCCGGAGAGGTTCCACATGTTGTCAGGTAGTCCCTCTGAATGGCAGCTTCCGGTTCGGTCCCTTAGCTTTCGGAAGTGACATTTAGTCTGATATGTGCCAGCCGTGCAATCTACCTAGCCCTGCAAAGTGCAAATATTAACATAAATGCATATTAAGATACTGTGTGTTAGCTCCTGAACTGAAATAGAGAGCGGGTGTTCCAGCGGAGGCAAGCAAATCGTGTTGATTTACAGTGGCTTGCGGATTTGGCCCATTACCGCTTCTTTATACACTTTTAAAAAGAAATGCCAACTCGATAGTTTAGGCTTTAACTGGAACATGGCAAGTAATTGTATGTTTTGGCGGACCCCTAGTAATGTTGCAGAATCTTTCTCAGAAGTTGTTCCATGGGATAGCCGATTCCTCAGGTAAGAGCTACTTGTTTGTTCAATCCTCCATCTTAGGCCTGCTCCTCAGGTGCATCCTCCTTCTCGCAGCGATTTCCTAGGAACAGATTTCGAAGAACAGCTCTGATCACAGAATCACAGATTGGTTAGGGTTGGAAAGGACCTCTGGAGATCATCCAGCCCAACCCCCCTGCCAGAGCAGGGTCACCTACAGCAGGTTGCACAGGATGACCTCCAGGCGGGTTTTGAATGTTTCTGGGGTCGGAGACTCTACCGCCTCCCTGGGCAGCCTGTTCCAGCGCTCTGCCACCCTCAAAGTAAAGAAGTTCCTCCTCATGCTTTGATAGAAGTTCCTACGTTCCAGTTTGTACCCGTTACCTCTTGTCCTGGATCATCTTTGATGATCCAGGACAAGAGGTAACGGGCACCAATTGGAACGTAGGAACTTGAACTTGAACTGGAAGGTAGGAACTTGAACTTGAACATAGGATTATCCTTGATGATTCAGGATAGCTGTGTGTCTGACCAGTCTGTCTTTCGAAGGAGGTCCTGGGCCAGCTCCAGCCATGCTGTGCTGAGCAGAGCCCCTGGCAGCAGCCCCACACCTCACTCCCAGTGTGCCTGAATGGAAAAGGTACAAAAGTTGCTCCAACACTTTCTGAAAAAATCTACAGTGTTACCCCACAAGCGCAAAGCGACGGCAAAGCCCGTGAAATGACACCGGTGCTTCCAGAAAATGTCAAGCTTCCTGCCCAAGGGTGACATGCCATGCGGTGGGGTCAGGGCCACGCGCTGAGCACCCGGTGCGCTGGGGTTCCCCAGCGGTTCCTGAGCAGCTCCTGCAGTGCTGCCGCTGGTACTGTTCTGGCGGCTGTAGTTGTTTAAAAAGCCGTTGTTGTTTCCGGCGTAATCTGACGGCAGTTTTCTCGGGCATTTGGGCCTCTTCTAATAAGTGTGCTGTGAGTACATCTGCAAGCATTCACCTGTCGAGGTCAAATGACTGGTGGTGCTCATCTGCCCCCGTGCTACTGCTGCTGCCTCCCGTGAATGCTCATGTGCCTGCGTGCCCCTGTACAGGCACAGATGCACGCGCGCAACACCTGATCCCGCATCCTAATTATTTTTCGCCCGGTTCTCTGAGTTGTTCTGCTTCCGGCTGATGAATGGGAAAGTGTAGTAGTGCTGTTTCATTTCACCAGCCTCTCAAGTGTGGAAATTATGGTAAATTTGAGAACAAGCCAGATTAGATTGATAGTTACACCTCCTCCTTTAATTAGCCAACCACAGGATCTGTGGAGGCAAAGGCCGGGGGGGTGTGTCGGTGTATATAACGTGTATTGTCTATGTGAAAGATGAATCAAAAGGAGTTGCTTGAGGTGGGAAGGCTTTTCCGGAGAGGTTCCACATGTTGTCAGGTAGTCCCTCTGAATGGCAGCTTCCGGTTCGGTCCCTTAGCTTTCGGAAGTGACATTTAGTCTGATATGTGCCAGCCGTGCAATCTACCTAGCCCTGCAAAGTGCAAATATTAACCTAAATGCATATTAAGATAGTGTGTGTTAGCTCCTGAACTGAAATAGAGAGCGGGTGTTCCAGCGGAGGCAAGCAAATCGTGTTGATTTAGAGTGGCTTGCGGATTTGGCCCATTACCGCTTCTTTATACACTTTTAAAAAGAAATGCCAACTCGATAGTTTAGGCTTTAACTGGAACATGGCAAGTAATTGTATGTTTTGGCGGACCCCTAGTAATGTTGCAGAATCTTTCTCAGAAGTTGTTCCATGGGATAGCCGATTCCTCAGGTAAGAGCTACTTGTTTGTTCAATCCTCCATCTTAGGCCTGCTCCTCAGGTGCATCCTCCTTCTCGCAGCGATTTCCTAGGAACAGATTTCGAAGAACAGCTCTGATCACAGAATCACAGATTGGTTAGGGTTGGAAAGGAGCTCTGGAGATCATCCAGTCCAACCCCCTGCCAGAGCAGGGTCACCTACAGCAGGTTGCACAGGATGACCTCCAGGCGGGTTTTGAATGTCTCTGGGGTGGAAGACTCTACTGCCTCCCTGGGCAGCCTGTTCCAGCGCTCTGCCACCCTCAAAGTAAAGAAGTTCCTCCTCATGCTTTGATAGAAGTTCCTAGGTTCCAGTTTGTACCCGTTACCTCTTGTCCTGGATCATCTTTGATGATCCAGGACAAGAGGTAACGGGCACCAATTGGAACGTAGGAACTTGAACTTGAACTGGAACGTAGGAACTTGAACATAGGATTATCCTTGATGATTCAGGATAGCTGTGTGTCTGACCAGTCTGTCTTTCGAAGGAGGTCCTGGACCAGCTCCAGCCATGCTGTGCTGAGCAGAGCCCCTGGCAGCAGCCCCACACCTCACTCCCAGTGTGCCTGAATGGAAAAGGTACCAAAGTTGCTCCAACACTTTCTGAAAAACTCTATAGTGTTACCCCACAAGCGCAAAGCGACGGCAAAGCCCGTGAAATGACACCGGTGCTTCCAGAAAATGTCAAGCTTCCTGCCCAAGGGTGACATGCCATGCGGTGGGGTCAGGGCCACGCGCTGAGCACCCGGTGCGCTGGGGTTGCCCCAGCGGTTCCTGAGCAGCTCCTGCAGTGCTGCCGCCGGTACTGTTCTGGCGGCTGTAGTTGTTTAAAAAGCCGTTGTTGTTTCCGGCGTAATCTGACGGCAGTTTTCTCGGGCATTTGGGCCTCTTCTAATAAGTGTGCTGTGAGTATATCTGCAAGCACATCTGCAAGCATTCACCTGTCGAGGTCAAATGACTGGTGGTGCTCATCTGCCCCCGTGCTACTGCTGCTGCCTCCCGTGAATGCTCATGTGCCTGCGTGCCCCTGTACAGGCACAGATGCACGCGCGCAACACCTGATCCCGCATCCTAATTATTTTTCGCCCGGTTCTCTGAGTTGTTCTGCTTCCGGCTGATGAATGGGAAAGTGTAGTAGTGCTGTTTCATTTCACCAGCCTCTCAAGTGTGGAAATTATGGTAAATTTGAGAACAAGCCAGATTAGATTGATAGTTACACCTCCTCCTTTAATTAGCCAACCACAGGATCTGTGGAGGCAAAGGCCGGGGGGGTGTGTCGGTGTATATAACGTGTATTGTCTATGTGAAAGATGAATCAAAAGGAGTTGCTTGAGGTGGGAAGGCTTTTCCGGAGAGGTTCCACATGTTGTCAGGTAGTCCCTCTGAATGGCAGCTTCCGGTTCGGTCCCTTAGCTTTCGGAAGTGACATTTAGTCTGATATGTGCCAGCCGTGCAATCTACCTAGCCCTGCAAAGTGCAAATATTAACCTAAATGCATATTAAGATAGTGTGTGTTAGCTCCTGAACTGAAATAGAGAGCGGGTGTTCCAGCGGAGGCAAGCAAATCGTGTTGATTTACAGTGGCTTGAGGATTTGGCCCATTACCGCTTCTTTATACACTTTTAAAAAGAAATGCCAACTCGATAGTTTAGGCTTTAACTGGAACATAGCAAGTAATTGTATGTTTTGGCGGACCCCTAGTAATGTTGCAGAATCTTTCTCAGAAGTTGTTCCATGGGATAGCCGATTCCTCAGGTAAGAGCTACTTGTTTGTTCAATCCTCCATCTTAGGCCTGCTCCTCAGGTGCATCCTCCTTCTCGCAGCGATTTCCTAGGAACAGATTTCGAAGAACAGCTCTGATCACAGAATCACAGATTGGTTAGGGTTGGAAAGGAGCTCTGGAGATCATCCAGTCCAACCCCCTGCCAGAGCAGGGTCACCTACAGCAGGTTGCACAGGATGACCTCCAGGCGGGTTTTGAATGTCTCTGGGGTGGGAGACTCTACTGCCTCCCTGGGCAGCCTGTTCCAGCGCTCTGCCACCCTCAAAGTAAAGAAGTTCCTCCTCATGCTTTGATAGAAGTTCCTAGGTTCCAGTTTGTACCCGTTACCTCTTGTCCTGGATCATCTTTGATGATCCAGGACAAGAGGTAACGGGCACCAATTGGAACGTAGGAACTTGAACTTGAACTGGAACGTAGGAACTTGAACATAGGATTATCCTTGATGATTCAGGATAGCTGTGTGTCTGACCAGCCTGTCTTTCGAAGGAGGTCCTGGGCCAGCTCCAGCCATGCTGTGCTGAGCAGAGCCCCTGGCAGCAGCCCCACACCTCACTCCCAGTGTGCCTGAATGGAAAAGGTACAAAAGTTGCTCCAACACTTTCTGAAAAACTCTATAGTGTTACCCCACAAGCGCAAAGCGACGGCAAAGCCCGTGAAATGACACCGGTGCTTCCAGAAAATGCCAAGCTTCCTGCCCAAGGGTGACATGCCATGCGGTGGGGTCAGGGTCACGCGCTGAGCACCCGGTGCGCTGGGGTTGCCCCAGCGGTTCCTGAGCAGCTCCTGCAGTGCTGCCGCCGGTACCGTTCTGGCGGCTGTAGTTGTTTAAAAAGTTGTTGTTGTTTCCGGCGTAATCTGACGGCAGTTTTCTCGGGCATTTGGGCCTCTTCTAATAAGTGTGCTGTGAGTACATCTGCAAGCATTCACCTGTCGAGGTCAAATGACTGGTGGTGCTCATCTCCCCCCGTGCTACTGCTGCTGCCTCCCGTGAATGCTCATGTGCCTGCGTGCCCCTGTACAGGCACAGATGCACGCGCGCAACACCTGATCCCGCATCCTAATTATTTTTCGCCCGGTTCTCTGAGTTGTTCTGCTTCCGGCTGATGAATGGGAAAGTGTAGTAGTGCTGTTTCATTTCACCAGCCTCTCAAGTGTGGAAATTATGGTAAATTTGAGAACAAGCCAGATTAGATTGATAGTTACACCTCCTCCTTTAATTAGCCAACCACAGGATCTGTGGAGGCAAAGGCCGGGGGGGTGTGTCGGTGTATATAAGGTGTATTGTTAATGTGAAAGATTAATCAAAAGGAGTTGCTTGAGGTGGGAAGGCTTTTCCGGAGAGGTTCCACATGTTGTCAGGTAGTCCCTCTGAATGGCAGCTTCCGGTTCGGTCCCTTAGCTTTCGGAAGTGACATTTAGTCTGATATGTGCCAGCCGTGCAATCTACCTAGCCCTGCAAAGTGCAAATATTAACTTAAATGCATATTAAGATACTGTGTGTTAGCTCCTGAACTGAAATAGAGAGCGGGTGTTCCAGCGGAGGCAAGCAAATCGTGTTGATTTAGAGTGGCTTGAGGATTTGGCCCATTACCGCTTCTTTATACACTTTTAAAAAGAAATGCCAACTCGATAGTTTAGGCTTTAACTGGAACATGGCAAGTAATTGTATGTTTTGGCGGACCCCTAGTAATGTTGCAGAATCTTTCTCAGAAGTTGTTCCATGGGATAGCCGATTCCTCAGGTAAGAGCTACTTGTTTGTTCAATCCTCCATCTTAGGCCTGCTCCTCAGGTGCATCCTCCTTCTCGCAGCGATTTCCTAGGAACAGATTTCGAAGAACAGCTCTGATCACAGAATCACAGATTGGTTAGGGTTGGAAAGGACCTCTGGAGATCATCCAGTCCAACCCCGTGCCAGAGCAGGGTCACCTACAGCAGGATGCACAGGATGACTTCCAGGCGGGTTTTGAATGTCTCTGGGGTGGGAGACTCTACCGCCTCCCTGGGCAGCCTGTTCCAGCGCTCTGCCACCCTCAAAGTAAAGAAGTTCCTCCTCATGCTTTGATAGAAGTTCCTAGGTTCCAGTTTGTACCCGTTACCTCTTGTCCTGGATCATCTTTGATGATCCAGGACAAGAGGTAACGGGCACCAATTGGAACGTAGGAACTTGAACTTGAACTGGAACGTAGGAACTTGAACATAGGATTATCCTTGATGATTCAGGATAGCTGTGTGTCTGACCAGTCTGTCTTTCGAAGGAGGTCCTGGACCAGCTCCAGCCATGCTGTGCTGAGCAGAGCCCCTGGCAGCAGCCCCACACCTCACTCCCAGTGTGCCTGAATGGAAAAGGTACAAAAGTTGCTCCAACACTTTCTGAAAAACTCTATAGTGTTACCCCACAAGCGCAAAGCGACGGCAAAGCCCGTGAAATGACACCGGTGCTTCCAGAAAATGCCAAGCTTCCTGCCCAAGGGTGACATGCCATGCGGTGGGGTCAGGGCCACGCGCTGAGCACCCGGTGCGCTGGGGTTGCCCCAGCGGTTCCTGAGCAGCTCCTGCAGTGCTGCCGCCGGTACCGTTCTGGCGGCTGTAGTTGTTTAAAAAGTTGTTGTTGTTTCCGGCGTAATCTGACGGCAGTTTTCTCGGGCATTTGGGCCTCTTCTAATAAGTGTGCTGTGAGTACATCTGCAAGCATTCACCTGTCGAGGTCAAATGACTGGTGGTGCTCATCTCCCCCCGTGCTACTGCTGCTGCCTCCCATGAATGCTCATGTGCCTGCGTGCCCCTGTACAGGCACAGATGCACGCGCGCAACACCTGATCCCGCATCCTAATTATTTTTCGCCCGGTTCTCTGAGTTGTTCTGCTTCCGGCTGATGAATGGGAAAGTGTAGTAGTGCTGTTTCATTTCACCAGCCTCTCAAGTGTGGAAATTATGGTAAATTTGAGAACAAGCCAGATTAGATTGATAGTTACACCTCCTCCTTTAATTAGCCAACCACAGGATCTGTGGAGGCAAAGGCCGGGGGGGTGTGTCGGTGTATATAACGTGTATTGTCTATGTGAAAGATTAATCAAAAGGAGTTGCTTGAGGTGGGAAGGCTTTTCCGGAGAGGTTCCACATGTTGTCAGGTAGTCCCTCTGAATGGCAGCTTCCGGTTCGGTCCCTTAGCTTTCGGAAGTGACATTTAGTCTGATATGTGCCAGCCGTGCAATCTACCTAGCCCTGCAAAGTGCAAATATTAACCTAAATGCATATTAAGATACTGTGTGTTAGCTCCTGAACTGAAATAGAGAGCGGGTGTTCCAGCGGAGGCAAGCAAATCGTGTTGATTTAGAGTGGCTTGAGGATTTGGCCCATTACCGCTTCTTTATACACTTTTAAAAAGAAATGCCAACTCGATAGTTTAGGCTTTAACTGGAACATGGCAAGTAATTGTATGTTTTGGCGGACCCCTAGTAATGTTGCAGAATCTTTCTCAGAAGTTGTTCCATGGGATAGCCGATTCCTCAGGTAAGAGCTACTTGTTTGTTCAATCCTCCATCTTAGGCCTGCTCCTCAGGTGCATCCTCCTTCTCGCAGCGATTTCCTAGGAACAGATTTCGAAGAACAGCTCTGATCACAGAATCACAGATTGGTTAGGGTTGGAAAGGACCTCTGGAGATCATCCAGTCCAACCCCGTGCCAGAGCAGGGTCACCTACAGCAGGATGCACAGGATGACTTCCAGGCGGGTTTTGAATGTCTCTGGGGTGGGAGACTCTACCGCCTCCCTGGGCAGCCTGTTCCAGCGCTCTGCCACCCTCAAAGTAAAGAAGTTCCTCCTCATGCTTTGATAGAAGTTCCTAGGTTCCAGTTTGTACCCGTTACCTCTTGTCCTGGATCATCTTTGATGATCCAGGACAAGAGGTAACGGGCACCAATTGGAACGTAGGAACTTGAACTTGAACTGGAACGTAGGAACTTGAACATAGGATTATCCTTGATGATTCAGGATAGCTGTGTGTCTGACCAGTCTGTCTTTCGAAGGAGGTCCTGGACCAGCTCCAGCCATGCTGTGCTGAGCAGAGCCCCTGGCAGCAGCCCCACACCTCACTCCCAGTGTGCCTGAATGGAAAAGGTACAAAAGTTGCTCCAACACTTTCTGAAAAACTCTATAGTGTTACCCCACAAGCGCAAAGCGACGGCAAAGCCCGTGAAATGACACCGGTGCTTCCAGAAAATGCCAAGCTTCCTGCCCAAGGGTGACATGCCATGCGGTGGGGTCAGGGCCACGCGCTGAGCACCCGGTGCGCTGGGGTTGCCCCAGCGGTTCCTGAGCAGCTCCTGCAGTGCTGCCGCCGGTACCGTTCTGGCGGCTGTAGTTGTTTAAAAAGTTGTTGTTGTTTCCGGCGTAATCTGACGGCAGTTTTCTCGGGCATTTGGGCCTCTTCTAATAAGTGTGCTGTGAGTACATCTGCAAGCATTCACCTGTCGAGGTCAAATGACTGGTGGTGCTCATCTCCCCCCGTGCTACTGCTGCTGCCTCCCATGAATGCTCATGTGCCTGCGTGCCCCTGTACAGGCACAGATGCACGCGCGCAACACCTGATCCCGCATCCTAATTATTTTTCGCCCGGTTCTCTGAGTTGTTCTGCTTCCGGCTGATGAATGGGAAAGTGTAGTAGTGCTGTTTCATTTCACCAGCCTCTCAAGTGTGGAAATTATGGTAAATTTGAGAACAAGCCAGATTAGATTGATAGTTACACCTCCTCCTTTAATTAGCCAACCACAGGATCTGTGGAGGCAAAGGCCGGGGGGGTGTGTCGGTGTATATAACGTGTATTGTCTATGTGAAAGATTAATCAAAAGGAGTTGCTTGAGGTGGGAAGGCTTTTCCGGAGAGGTTCCACATGTTGTCAGGTAGTCCCTCTGAATGGCAGCTTCCGGTTCGGTCCCTTAGCTTTCGGAAGTGACATTTAGTCTGATATGTGCCAGCCGTGCAATCTACCTAGCCCTGCAAAGTGCAAATATTAACCTAAATGCATATTAAGATACTGTGTGTTAGCTCCTGAACTGAAATAGAGAGCGGGTGTTCCAGCGGAGGCAAGCAAATCGTGTTGATTTAGAGTGGCTTGAGGATTTGGCCCATTACCGCTTCTTTATACACTTTTAAAAAGAAATGCCAACTCGATAGTTTAGGCTTTAACTGGAACATGGCAAGTAATTGTATGTTTTGGCGGACCCCTAGTAATGTTGCAGAATCTTTCTCAGAAGTTGTTCCATGGGATAGCCGATTCCTCAGGTAAGAGCTACTTGTTTGTTCAATCCTCCATCTTAGGCCTGCTCCTCAGGTGCATCCTCCTTCTCGCAGCGATTTCCTAGGAACAGATTTCGAAGAACAGCTCTGATCACAGAATCACAGATTGGTTAGGGTTGGAAAGGAGCTCTGGACATCATCCAGTCCAACCCCCTGCCAGAGCAGGGTCACCTACAGCAGGTTGCACAGGATGACCTCCAGGCGGGTTTTGAATGTCTCTGGGGTGGGAGACTCTACTGCCTCCCTGGGCAGCCTGTTCCAGTGCTCTGCCACCCTCAAAGTAAAGAAGTTCCTCCTCATGCTTTGATAGAAGTTCCTAGGTTCCAGTTTGTACCCGTTACCTCTTGTCCTGGATCATCTTTGATGATCCAGGCCAAGAGGTAACGGGCACCAATTGGAACGTAGGAACTTGAACTTGAACTGGAACGTAGGAACTTGAACATAGGATTATCCTTGATGATTCAGGATAGCTGTGTGTCTGACCAGCCTGTCTTTCGAAGGAGGTCCTGGGCCAGCTCCAGCCATGCTGTGTTGAGCAGAGCCCCTGGCAGCAGCCCCACAGCTCACTCCCAGTGTGCCTGAATGGAAAAGGTACCAAAGTTGCTCCAACACTTTCTGAAAAACTCTATAGTGTTACCCCACAAGCGCAAAGCGACGGCAAAGCCCGTGAAATGACACCGGTGCTTCCAGAAAATGTCAAGCTTCCTGCCCAAGGGTGACATGCCATGCGGTGGGGTCAGGGCCACACGCTGAGCACCCGGTGCGCTGGGGTTGCCCCAGCGGTTCCTGAGCAGCTCCTGCAGTGCTGCCGCCGGTACCGTTCTGGCGGCTGTAGTTGTTTAAAAAGCCGTTGTTGTTTCCGGCGTAATCTGACGGCAGTTTTCTCGGGCATTTGGGCCTCTTCTAATAAGTGTGCTGTGAGTACATCTGCAAGCATTCACCTGTCGAGGTCAAATGACTGGTGGTGCTCATCTCCCCCCGTGCTACTGCTGCTGCCTCCCGTGAATGCTCATGTGCCTGCGTGCCCCTGTACAGGCACAGATGCACGCGCGCAACACCTGATCCCGCATCCTAATTATTTTTCGCCCGGTTCTCGGAGTTGTTCTGCTTCCGGCTGATGAATGGGAAAGTGTAGTAGTGCTGTTTCATTTCACCAGCCTCTCAAGTGTGGAAATTATGGTAAATTTGAGAACAAGCCAGATTAGATTGATAGTTACACCTCCTCCTTTAATTAGCCAACCACAGGATCTGTGGAGGCAAAGGCCGGGGGGGTGTGTCGGTGTATATAACGTGTATTGTCTATGTGAAAGATTAATCAAAAGGAGTTGCTTGAGGTGGGAAGGCTTTTCCGGAGAGGTTCCACATGTTGTCAGGTAGTCCCTCTGAATGGCAGCTTCCGGTTCGGTCCCTTAGCTTTCGGAAGTGACATTTAGTCTGATATGTGCCAGCCGTGCAATCTACCTAGCCCTGCAAAGTGCAAATATTAACCTAAATGCATATTAAGATACTGTGTGTTAGCTCCTGAACTGAAATAGAGAGCGGGTGTTCCAGCGGAGGCAAGCAAATCGTGTTGATTTACAGTGGCTTGAGGATTTGGCCCATTACCGCTTCTTTATACACTTTTAAAAAGAAATGCCAACTCGATAGTTTAGGCTTTAACTGGAACATGGCAAGTAATTGTATGTTTTGGCGGACCCCTAGTAATGTTGCAGAATCTTTCTCAGAAGTTGTTCCATGGGATAGCCGATTCCTCAGGTAAGAGCTACTTGTTTGTTCAATCCTCCATCTTAGGCCTGCTCCTCAGGTGCATCCTCCTTCTCGCAGCGATTTCCTAGGAACAGATTTCAAAGAACAGCTCTGATCACAGAATCACAGATTGGTTAGGGTTGGAAAGGAGCTCTGGAGATCATCCAGTCCAACCCCCCTCCCAGAGCAGGGTCACCTACAGCAGGTTGCACAGGATGACCTCCAGGCGGGTTTTGAATGTCTCTGGGGTGGGAGACTCTACCGCCTCCCTGGGCAGCCTGTTCCAGCGCTCTGCCACCCTCAAAGTAAAGAAGTTCCTCCTCATGCTTTGATAGAAGTTCCTAGGTTCCAGTTTGTACCCGTTACCTCTTGTCCTGGATCATCTTTGATGATCCAGGACAAGAGGTAACGGGCACCAATTGGAACGTAGGAAATTGAACTTGAACTGGAACGTAGGAACTTGAACATAGGATTATCCTTGATGATTCAGGATAGCTGTGTGTCTGACCAGTCTGTCTTTCGAAGGAGGTCCTGGGCCAGCTCCAGCCATGCTGTGTTGAGCAGAGCCCCTGGCAGCAGCCCCACAGCTCACTCCCAGTGTGCCTGAATGGAAAAGGTACCAAAGTTGCTCCAACACTTTCTGAAAAACTCTATAGTGTTACCCCACAAGCGCAAAGCGACGGCAAAGCCCGTGAAATGACACCGGTGCTTCCAGAAAATGTCAAGCTTCCTGCCCAAGGGTGACATGCCATGCGGTGGTGTCAGGGCCACGCGCTGAGCACCCGGTGCGCTGCAGTTGCCCCAGTGGTTCCTGAGCAGCTCCTGCAGTGCTGCCGCCGGTACCGTTCTGGCGGCTGTAGTTGTTTAAAAAGCCGTTGTTGTTTCCGGCGTAATCTGACGGCAGTTTTCTCGGGCATTTGGGCCTCTTCTAATAAGTGTGCTGTGAGTACATCTGCAAGCATTCACCTGTCGAGGTCAAATGACTGGTGGTGCTCATCTGCCCCCGTGCTACTGCTGCTGCCTCCCGTGAATGCTCATGTGCCTGCGTGCCCCTGTACAGGCACAGATGCACGCGCGCAACACCTGATCCCGCATCCTAATTATTTTTCGCCCGGTTCTCGGAGTTGTTCTGCTTCCGGCTGATGAATGGGAAAGTGTAGTAGTGCTGTTTCATTTCACCAGCCTCTCAAGTGTGGAAATTATGGTAAATTTGAGAACAAGCCAGATTAGATTGATAGTTACACCTCCTCCTTTAATTAGCCAACCACAGGATCTGTGGAGGCAAAGGCCGGGGGGGTGTGTCGGTGTATATAACGTGTATTGTCTATGTGAAAGATTAATCAAAAGGAGTTGCTTGAGGTGGGAAGGCTTTTCCGGAGAGGTTCCACATGTTGTCAGGTAGTCCCTCTGAATGGCAGCTTCCGGTTCGGTCCCTTAGCTTTCGGAAGTGACATTTAGTCTGATATGTGCCAGCCGTGCAATCTACCTAGCCCCGCAAAGTTCAAATATTAACCTAAATGCATATTAAGATACTGTGTGTTAGCTCCTGAACTGCAATAGAGAGCGGGTGTTCCAGCGGAGGCAAGCAAATCGTGTTGATTTAGAGTGGCTTGAGGATTTGGCCCATTACCGCTTCTTTATACACTTTTAAAAAGAAATGCCAACTCGATAGTTTAGGCTTTAACTGGAACATGGCAAGTAATTGTATGTTTTGGCGGACCCCTAGTAATGTTGCAGAATCTTTCTCAGAAGTTGTTCCATGGGATAGCCGATTCCTCAGGTAAGAGCTACTTGTTTGTTCAATCCTCCATCTTAGGCCTGCTCCTCAGGTGCATCCTCCTTCTCGCAGCGATTTCCTAGGAACAGATTTCGAAGAACAGCTCTGATCACAGAATCACAGATTGGTTAGGGTTGGAAAGGACCTCTGGAGATCATCCAGCCCAACCCCCCTGCCAGAGCAGGGTCACCTACAGCAGGTTGCACAGGATGACCTCCAGGCGGGTTTTGAATGTTTCTGGGGTGGGAGACTCTACCGCCTCCCTGGGCAGCCTGTTCCAGCGCTCTGCCACCCTCAAAGTAAAGAAGTTCCTCCTCATGCTTTGATAGAAGTTCCTAGGTTCCAGTTTGTACCCGTTACCTCTTGTCCTGGATCATCTTTGATGATCCAGGACAAGAGGTAACGGGCACCAATTGGAACGTAGGAAATTGAACTTGAACTGGAACGTAGGAACTTGAACATAGGATTATCCTTGATGATTCAGGATAGCTGTGTGTCTGACCAGTCTGTCTTTCGAAGGAGGTCCTGGGCCAGCTCCAGCCATGCTGTGCTGAGCAGAGCCCCTGGCAGCAGCCCCACAGCTCACTCCCAGTGTGCCTGAATGGAAAAGGTACCAAAGTTGCTCCAACACTTTCTGAAAAACTCTATAGTGTTACCCCACAAGCGCAAAGCGACGGCAAAGCCCGTGAAATGACACCGGTGCTTCCAGAAAATGTCAAGCTTCCTGCCCAAGGGTGACATGCCATGCGGTGGGGTCAGGGCCACGCGCTGAGCACCCGGTGCGCTGGGGTTGCCCCAGTGGTTCCTGAGCAGCTCCTGCAGTGCTGCCGCCGGTACCGTTCTGGCGGCTGTAGTTGTTTAAAAAGCCGTTGTTGTTTCCGGCGTAATCTGACGGCAGTTTTCTCGGGCATTTGGGCCTCTTCTAATAAGTGTGCTGTGAGTACATCTGCAAGCATTCACCTGTCGAGGTCAAATGACTGGTGGTGCTCATCTGCCCCCGTGCTACTGCTGCTGCCTCCCGTGAATGCTCATGTGCCTGCGTGCCCCTGTACAGGCACAGATGCACGCGCGCAACACCTGATCCCGCATCCTAATTATTTTTCGCCCGGTTCTCGGAGTTGTTCTGCTTCCGGCTGATGAATGGGAAAGTGTAGTAGTGCTGTTTCATTTCACCAGCCTCTCAAGTGTGGAAATTATGGTAAATTTGAGAACAAGCCAGATTAGATTGATAGTTACACCTCCTCCTTTAATTAGCCAACCACAGGATCTGTGGAGGCAAAGGCCGGGGGGGTGTGTCGGTGTATATAACGTGTATTGTCTATGTGAAAGATTAATCAAAAGGAGTTGCTTGAGGTGGGAAGGCTTTTCCGGAGAGGTTCCACATGTTGTCAGGTAGTCCCTCTGAATGGCAGCTTCCGGTTCGGTCCCTTAGCTTTCGGAAGTGACATTTAGTCTGATATGTGCCAGCCGTGCAATCTACCTAGCCCCGCAAAGTTCAAATATTAACCTAAATGCATATTAAGATACTGTGTGTTAGCTCCTGAACTGCAATAGAGAGCGGGTGTTCCAGCGGAGGCAAGCAAATCGTGTTGATTTAGAGTGGCTTGAGGATTTGGCCCATTACCGCTTCTTTATACACTTTTAAAAAGAAATGCCAACTCGATAGTTTAGGCTTTAACTGGAACATGGCAAGTAATTGTATGTTTTGGCGGACCCCTAGTAATGTTGCAGAATCTTTCTCAGAAGTTGTTCCATGGGATAGCCGATTCCTCAGGTAAGAGCTACTTGTTTGTTCAATCCTCCATCTTAGGCCTGCTCCTCAGGTGCATCCTCCTTCTCGCAGCGATTTCCTAGGAACAGATTTCGAAGAACAGCTCTGATCACAGAATCACAGATTGGTTAGGGTTGGAAAGGACCTCTGGAGATCATCCAGCCCAACCCCCCTGCCAGAGCAGGGTCACCTACAGCAGGTTGCACAGGATGACCTCCAGGCGGGTTTTGAATGTTTCTGGGGTCGGAGACTCTACCGCCTCCCTGGGCAGCCTGTTCCAGCGCTCTGCCACCCTCAAAGTAAAGAAGTTCCTCCTCATGCTTTGATAGAAGTTCCTAGGTTCCAGTTTGTACCCGTTACCTCTTGTCCTGGATCATCTTTGATGATCCAGGACAAGAGGTAACGGGCACCAATTGGAACGTAGGAACTTGAACTTGAACTGGAACGTAGGAACTTGAACATAGGATTATCCTTGATGATTCAGGATAGCTGTGTTTCTGACCAGTCTGTCTTTCGAAGGAGGTCCTGGGCCAGCTCCAGCCATGCTGTGCTGAGCAGAGCCCCTGGCAGCAGCCCCACAGCTCACTCCCAGTGTGCCTGAATAGAAAAGGTACCAAAGTTGCTCCAACACTTTCTGAAAAACTCTATAGTGTTACCCCACAAGCGCAAAGCGACGACTAAGCCCGTGAAATGACACCGGTGCTTCCAGGAAATGTCAAGCTTCCTGCCCAAGGGTGACATGCCATGCGGTGGTGTCAGGGCCACGCGCTGAGCACCCGGTGCGCTGCAGTTGCCCCAGTGGTTCCTGAGCAGCTCCTGCAGTGCTGCCGCCGGTACCGTTCTGGCGGCTGTAGTTGTTTAAAAAGCCGTTGTTGTTTCCGGCGTAATCTGACGGCAGTTTTCTCGGGCATTTGGGCCTCTTCTAATAAGTGTGCTGTGAGTACATCTGCAAGCATTCACCTGTCGAGGTCAAATGACTGGTGGTGCTCATCTGCCCCCGTGCTACTGCTGCTGCCTCCCGTGAATGCTCATGTGCCTGCGTGCCCCTGTACAGGCACAGATGCACGCGCGCAACACCTGATCCCGCATCCTAATTATTTTTCGCCCGGTTCTCGGAGTTGTTCTGCTTCCGGCTGATGAATGGGAAAGTGTAGTAGTGCTGTTTCATTTCACCAGCCTCTCAAGTGTGGAAATTATGGTAAATTTGAGAACAAGCCAGATTAGATTGATAGTTACACCTCCTCCTTTAATTAGCCAACCACAGGATCTGTGGAGGCAAAGGCCGGGGGGGTGTGTCGGTGTATATAACGTGTATTGTCTATGTGAAAGATTAATCAAAAGGAGTTGCTTGAGGTGGGAAGGCTTTTCCGGAGAGGTTCCACATGTTGTCAGGTAGTCCCTCTGAATGGCAGCTTCCGGTTCGGTCCCTTAGCTTTCGGAAGTGACATTTAGTCTGATATGTGCCAGCCGTGCAATCTACCTAGCCCCGCAAAGTTCAAATATTAACCTAAATGCATATTAAGATACTGTGTGTTAGCTCCTGAACTGCAATAGAGAGCGGGTGTTCCAGCGGAGGCAAGCAAATCGTGTTGATTTAGAGTGGCTTGAGGATTTGGCCCATTACCGCTTCTTTATACACTTTTAAAAAGAAATGCCAACTCGATAGTTTAGGCTTTAACTGGAACATGGCAAGTAATTGTATGTTTTGGCGGACCCCTAGTAATGTTGCAGAATCTTTCTCAGAAGTTGTTCCATGGGATAGCCGATTCCTCAGGTAAGAGCTACTTGTTTGTTCAATCCTCCATCTTAGGCCTGCTCCTCAGGTGCATCCTCCTTCTCGCAGCGATTTCCTAGGAACAGATTTCGAAGAACAGCTCTGATCACAGAATCACAGATTGGTTAGGGTTGGAAAGGACCTCTGGAGATCATCCAGCCCAACCCCCCTGCCAGAGCAGGGTCACCTACAGCAGGTTGCACAGGATGACCTCCAGGCGGGTTTTGAATGTTTCTGGGGTGGGAGACTCTACCGCCTCCCTGGGCAGCCTGTTCCAGCGCTCTGCCACCCTCAAAGTAAAGAAGTTCCTCCTCATGCTTTGATAGAAGTTCCTAGGTTCCAGTTTGTACCCGTTACCTCTTGTCCTGGATCATCTTTGATGATCCAGGACAAGAGGTAACGGGCACCAATTGGAACGTAGGAAATTGAACTTGAACTGGAACGTAGGAACTTGAACATAGGATTATCCTTGATGATTCAGGATAGCTGTGTGTCTGACCAGTCTGTCTTTCGAAGGAGGTCCTGGGCCAGCTCCAGCCATGCTGTGCTGAGCAGAGCCCCTGGCAGCAGCCCCACAGCTCACTCCCAGTGTGCCTGAATGGAAAAGGTACCAAAGTTGCTCCAACACTTTCTGAAAAACTCTATAGTGTTACCCCACAAGCGCAAAGCGACGGCAAAGCCCGTGAAATGACACCGGTGCTTCCAGAAAATGTCAAGCTTCCTGCCCAAGGGTGACATGCCATGCGGTGGGGTCAGGGCCACGCGCTGAGCACCCGGTGCGCTGGGGTTGCCCCAGTGGTTCCTGAGCAGCTCCTGCAGTGCTGCCGCCGGTACCGTTCTGGCGGCTGTAGTTGTTTAAAAAGCCGTTGTTGTTTCCGGCGTAATCTGACGGCAGTTTTCTCGGGCATTTGGGCCTCTTCTAATAAGTGTGCTGTGAGTACATCTGCAAGCATTCACCTGTCGAGGTCAAATGACTGGTGGTGCTCATCTGCCCCCGTGCTACTGCTGCTGCCTCCCGTGAATGCTCATGTGCCTGCGTGCCCCTGTACAGGCACAGATGCACGCGCGCAACACCTGATCCCGCATCCTAATTATTTTTCGCCCGGTTCTCGGAGTTGTTCTGCTTCCGGCTGATGAATGGGAAAGTGTAGTAGTGCTGTTTCATTTCACCAGCCTCTCAAGTGTGGAAATTATGGTAAATTTGAGAACAAGCCAGATTAGATTGATAGTTACACCTCCTCCTTTAATTAGCCAACCACAGGATCTGTGGAGGCAAAGGCCGGGGGGGTGTGTCGGTGTATATAACGTGTATTGTCTATGTGAAAGATTAATCAAAAGGAGTTGCTTGAGGTGGGAAGGCTTTTCCGGAGAGGTTCCACATGTTGTCAGGTAGTCCCTCTGAATGGCAGCTTCCGGTTCGGTCCCTTAGCTTTCGGAAGTGACATTTAGTCTGATATGTGCCAGCCGTGCAATCTACCTAGCCCCGCAAAGTTCAAATATTAACCTAAATGCATATTAAGATACTGTGTGTTAGCTCCTGAACTGCAATAGAGAGCGGGTGTTCCAGCGGAGGCAAGCAAATCGTGTTGATTTAGAGTGGCTTGAGGATTTGGCCCATTACCGCTTCTTTATACACTTTTAAAAAGAAATGCCAACTCGATAGTTTAGGCTTTAACTGGAACATGGCAAGTAATTGTATGTTTTGGCGGACCCCTAGTAATGTTGCAGAATCTTTCTCAGAAGTTGTTCCATGGGATAGCCGATTCCTCAGGTAAGAGCTACTTGTTTGTTCAATCCTCCATCTTAGGCCTGCTCCTCAGGTGCATCCTCCTTCTCGCAGCGATTTCCTAGGAACAGATTTCGAAGAACAGCTCTGATCACAGAATCACAGATTGGTTAGGGTTGGAAAGGACCTCTGGAGATCATCCAGCCCAACCCCCCTGCCAGAGCAGGGTCACCTACAGCAGGTTGCACAGGATGACCTCCAGGCGGGTTTTGAATGTTTCTGGGGTCGGAGACTCTACCGCCTCCCTGGGCAGCCTGTTCCAGCGCTCTGCCACCCTCAAAGTAAAGAAGTTCCTCCTCATGCTTTGATAGAAGTTCCTAGGTTCCAGTTTGTACCCGTTACCTCTTGTCCTGGATCATCTTTGATGATCCAGGACAAGAGGTAACGGGCACCAATTGGAACGTAGGAACTTGAACTTGAACTGGAACGTAGGAACTTGAACATAGGATTATCCTTGATGATTCAGGATAGCTGTGTTTCTGACCAGTCTGTCTTTCGAAGGAGGTCCTGGGCCAGCTCCAGCCATGCTGTGCTGAGCAGAGCCCCTGGCAGCAGCCCCACAGCTCACTCCCAGTGTGCCTGAATAGAAAAGGTACCAAAGTTGCTCCAACACTTTCTGAAAAACTCTATAGTGTTACCCCACAAGCGCAAAGCGACGACTAAGCCCGTGAAATGACACCGGTGCTTCCAGGAAATGTCAAGCTTCCTGCCCAAGGGTGACATGCCATGCGGTGGGGTCAGGGCCACGCGCTGAGCACCCGGTGCGCTGGGGTTGCCCCAGCGGTTCCTGAGCAGCTCCTGCAGTGCTGCCGCCGGTACCGTTCTGGCGGCTGTAGTTGTTTAAAAAGCCGTTGTTGTTTCCGGCGTAATCTGACGGCAGTTTTCTCGGGCATTTGGGCCTCTTCTAATAAGTGTGCTGTGAGTACATCTGCAAGCATTCACCTGTCGAGGTCAAATGACTGGTGGTGCTCATCTGCCCCCGTGCTACTGCTGCTGCCTCCCGTGAATGCTCATGTGCCTGCGTGCCCCTGTACAGGCACAGATGCACGCGCGCAACACCTGATCCCGCATCCTAATTATTTTTCGCCCGGTTCTCTGAGTTGTTCTGCTTCCGGCTGATGAATGGGAAAGTGTAGTAGTGCTGTTTCATTTCACCAGCCTCTCAAGTGTGGAAATTATGGTAAATTTGGGAACAAGCCAGATTAGATTGATAGTTACACCTCCTCCTTTAATTAGCCAACCACAGGATCTGTGGAGGCAAAGGCCGGGGGGGTGTGTCGGTGTATATAACGTGTATTGTCTATGTGAAAGATTAATCAAAAGGAGTTGCTTGAGGTGGGAAGGCTTTTCCGGAGAGGTTCCACATGTTGTCAGGTAGTCCCTCTGAATGGCAGCTTCCGGTTCGGTCCCTTAGCTTTCGGAAGTGACATTTAGTCTGATATGTGCCAGCCGTGCAATCTACCTAGCCCTGCAAAGTGCAAATATTAACATAAATGCATATTAAGATACTGTGTGTTAGCTCCTGAACTGCAATAGAGAGCGGGTGTTCCAGCGGAGGCAAGCAAATCGTGTTGATTTACAGTGGCTTGAGGATTTGGCCCATTACCGCTTCTTTATACACTTTTAAAAAGAAATGCCAACTCGATAGTTTAGGCTTTAACTGGAACATGGCAAGTAATTGTATGTTTTGGCGGACCCCTAGTAATGTTGCAGAATCTTTCTCAGAAGTTGTTCCATGGGATAGCCGATTCCTCAGGTAAGAGCTACTTGTTTGTTCAATCCTCCATCTTAGGCCTGCTCCTCAGGTGCATCCTCCTTCTCGCAGCGATTTCCTAGGAACAGATTTCGAAGAACAGCTCTGATCACAGAATCACAGATTGGTTAGGGTTGGAAAGGAGCTCTGGAGATCATCCAGCCCAACCCCCCTGCCAGAGCAGGGTCACCTACAGCAGGTTGCACAGGATGACCTCCAGGCGGGTTTTGAATGTCTCTGGGGTGGGAGACTCTACCGCCTCCCTGGGCAGCCTGTTCCAGCGCTCTGCCACCCTCAAAGTAAAGAAGTTCCTCCTCATGCTTTGATAGAAGTTCCTACGTTCCAGTTTGTACCCGTTACCTCTTGTCCTGGATCATCTTTGATGATCCAGGACAAGAGGTAACGGGCACCAATTGGAACGTAGGAACTTGAACTTGAACTGGAAGGTAGGAACTTGAACATAGGATTATCCTTGATGATTCAGGATAGCTGTGTGTCTGACCAGTCTGTCTTTCGAAGGAGGTCCTGGACCAGCTCCAGCCATGCTGTGCTGAGCAGAGCCCCTGGCAGCAGCCCCACACCTCACTCCCAGTGTGCCTGAATGGAAAAGGTACCAAAGTTGCTCCAACACTTTCTGAAAAACTCTATAGTGTTACCCCACAAGCGCAAAGCGACGGCAAAGCCCGTGAAATGACACCGGTGCTTCCAGAAAATGCCAAGCTTCCTGCCCAAGGGTGACATGCCATGCGGTGGGGTCAGGGCCACGCGCTGAGCACCCGGTGCGCTGGGGTTGCCCCAGCGGTTCCTGAGCAGCTCCTGCAGTGCTGCCGCCGGTACCGTTCTGGCGGCTGTAGTTGTTTAAAAAGTTGTTGTTGTTTCCGGCGTAATCTGACGGCAGTTTTCTCGGGCATTTGGGCCTCTTCTAATAAGTGTGCTGTGAGTACATCTGCAAGCATTCACCTGTCGAGGTCAAATGACTGGTGGTGCTCATCTGCCCCCGTGCTACTGCTGCTGCCTCCCATGAATGCTCATGTGCCTGCGTGCCCCTGTACAGGCACAGATGCACGCGCGCAACACCTGATCCCGCATCCTAATTATTTTTCGCCCGGTTCTCGGAGTTGTTCTGCTTCCGGCTGATGAATGGGAAAGTGTAGTAGTGCTGTTTCATTTCACCAGCCTCTCAAGTGTGGAAATTATGGTAAATTTGAGAACAAGCCAGATTAGATTGATAGTTACACCTCCTCCTTTAATTAGCCAACCGCAGGGTCTGTGGAGGCAAAGGCCGGGGGGGTGTGTCGGTATATATAACGTGTATTGTCTATGTGAAAGATTAATCAAAAGGAGTTGCTTGAGGTGGGAAGGCTTTTCCGGAGAGGTTCCACATGTTGTCAGGTAGTCCCTCTGAATGGCAGCTTCCGGTTCGGTCCCTTAGCTTTCGGAAGTGACATTTAGTCTGATATGTGCCAGCCGTGCAATCTACCTAGCCCTGCAAAGTGCAAATATTAACCTAAATGCATATTAAGATACTGTGTGTTAGCTCCTGAACTGCAATAGAGAGCGGGTGTTCCAGCGGAGGCAAGCAAATCGTGTTGATTTACAGTGGCTTGAGGATTTGGCCCATTACCGCTTCTTTATACACTTTTAAAAAGAAATGCCAACTCGATAGTTTAGGCTTTAACTGGAACATGGCAAGTAATTGTATGTTTTGGCGGACCCCTAGTAATGTTGCAGAATCTTTCTCAGAAGTTGTTCCATGGGATAGCCGATTCCTCAGGTAAGAGCTACTTGTTTGTTCAATCCTCCATCTTAGGCCTGCTCCTCAGGTGCATCCTCCTTCTCGCAGCGATTTCCTAGGAACAGATTTCGAAGAACAGCTCTGATCACAGAATCACAGATTGGTTAGGGTTGGAAAGGAGCTCTGGAGATCATCCAGTCCAACCCCCTGCCAGAGCAGGGTCACCTACAGCAGGTTGCACAGGATGACCTCCAGGCGGGTTTTGAATGTCTCTGGGGTGGGAGACTCTACTGCCTCCCTGGGCAGCCTGTTCCAGCGCTCTGCCACCCTCAAAGTAAAGAAGTTCCTCCTCATGCTTTGATAGAAGTTCCTAGGTTCCAGTTTGTACCCGTTACCTCTTGTCCTGGATCATCTTTGATGATCCAGGACAAGAGGTAACGGGCACCAATTGGAACGTAGGAACTTGAACTTGAACTGGAACGTAGGAACTTGAACATAGGATTGTCCTTGATGATTCAGGATAGCTGTGTGTCTGACCAGTCTGTCTTTCGAAGGAGGTCCTGGGCCAGCTCCAGCCATGCTGTGCTGAGCAGAGCCCCTGGCAGCAGCCCCACACCTCACTCCCAGTGTGCCTGAATGGAAAAGGTACAAAAGTTGCTCCAACACTTTCTGAAAAACTCTATAGTGTTACCCCACAAGCGCAAAGCGACGGCAAAGCCCGTGAAATGACACCGGTGCTTCCAGAAAATGCCAAGCTTCCTGCCCAAGGGTGACATGCCATGCGGTGGGGTCAGGGCCACGCGCTGAGCACCCGGTGCGCTGGGGTTGCCCCAGCGGTTCCTGAGCAGCTCCTGCAGTGCTGCCGCCGGTACCGTTCTGGCGGCTGTAGTTGTTTAAAAAGTTGTTGTTGTTTCCGGCGTAATCTGACGGCAGTTTTCTCGGGCATTTGGGCCTCTTCTAATAAGTGTGCTGTGAGTACATCTGCAAGCATTCACCTGTCGAGGTCAAATGACTGGTGGTGCTCATCTCCCCCCGTGCTACTGCTGCTGCCTCCCGTGAATGCTCATGTGCCTGCGTGCCCCTGTACAGGCACAGATGCACGCGCGCAACACCTGATCCCGCATCCTAATTATTTTTCGCCCGGTTCTCGGAGTTGTTCTGCTTCTGGCTGATGAATGGGAAAGTGTAGTAGTGCTGTTTCATTTCACCAGCCTCTCAAGTGTGGAAATTATGGTAAATTTGAGAACAAGCCAGATTAGATTGATAGTTACACCTCCTCCTTTAATTAGCCAACCACAGGATCTGTGGAGGCAAAGGCCGGGGGGGTGTGTCGGTGTATATAACGTGTATTGTCTATGTGAAAGATTAATCAAAAGGAGTTGCTTGAGGTGGGAAGGCTTTTCCGGAGAGGTTCCACATGTTGTCAGGTAGTCCCTCTGAATGGCAGCTTCCGGTTCGGTCCCTTAGCTTTCGGAAGTGACATTTAGTCTGATATGTGCCAGCCGTGCAATCTACCTAGCCCTGCAAAGTGCAAATATTAACCTAAATGCATATTAAGATAGTGTGTGTTAGCTCCTGAACTGAAATAGAGAGCGGGTGTTCCAGCGGAGGCAAGCAAATCGTGTTGATTTACAGTGGCTTGAGGATTTGGCCCATTACCGCTTCTTTATACACTTTTAAAAAGAAATGCCAACTCGATAGTTTAGGCTTTAACTGGAACATGGCAAGTAATTGTATGTTTTTGCGGACCCCTAGTAATGTTGCAGAATCTTTCTCAGAAGTTGTTCCATGGGATAGCCGATTCCTCAGGTAAGAGCTACTTGTTTGTTCAATCCTCCATCTTAGGCCTGCTCCTCAGGTGCATCCTCCTTCTCGCAGCGATTTCCTAGGAACAGATTTCGAAGAACAGCTCTGATCACAGAATCACAGATTGGTTAGGGTTGGAAAGGAGCTCTGGAGATCATCCAGTCCAACCCCCCTGCCAGAGCAGGGTCACCTACAGCAGGTTGCACAGGATGACTTCCAGGCGGGTTTTGAATGTCTCTGGGGTGGGAGACTCTACCGCCTCCCTGGGCAGCCTGTTCCAGCGCTCTGCCACCCTCAAAGTAAAGAAGTTCCTCCTCATGCTTTGATAGAAGTTCCTAGGTTCCAGTTTGTACCCGTTACCTCTTGTCCTGGATCATCTTTGATGATCCAGGACAAGAGGTAACGGGCACCAATTGGAACGTAGGAACTTGAACTTGAACTGGAACGTAGGAACTTGAACATAGGATTGTCCTTGATGATTCAGGATAGCTGTGTGTCTGACCAGTCTGTCTTTCGAAGGAGGTCCTGGGCCAGCTCCAGCCATGCTGTGCTGAGCAGAGCCCCTGGCAGCAGCCCCACACCTCACTCCCAGTGTGCCTGAATGGAAAAGGTACAAAAGTTGCTCCAACACTTTCTGAAAAACTCTATAGTGTTACCCCACAAGCGCAAAGCGACGGCAAAGCCCGTGAAATGACACCGGTGCTTCCAGAAAATGCCAAGCTTCCTGCCCAAGGGTGACATGCCATGCGGTGGGGTCAGGGCCACGCGCTGAGCACCCGGTGCGCTGGGGTTGCCCCAGCGGTTCCTGAGCAGCTCCTGCAGTGCTGCCGCCGGTACCGTTCTGGCGGCTGTAGTTGTTTAAAAAGTTGTTGTTGTTTCCGGCGTAATCTGACGGCAGTTTTCTCGGGCATTTGGGCCTCTTCTAATAAGTGTGCTGTGAGTACATCTGCAAGCATTCACCTGTCGAGGTCAAATGACTGGTGGTGCTCATCTCCCCCCGTGCTACTGCTGCTGCCTCCCGTGAATGCTCATGTGCCTGCGTGCCCCTGTACAGGCACAGATGCACGCGCGCAACACCTGATCCCGCATCCTAATTATTTTTCGCCCGGTTCTCGGAGTTGTTCTGCTTCTGGCTGATGAATGGGAAAGTGTAGTAGTGCTGTTTCATTTCACCAGCCTCTCAAGTGTGGAAATTATGGTAAATTTGAGAACAAGCCAGATTAGATTGATAGTTACACCTCCTCCTTTAATTAGCCAACCACAGGATCTGTGGAGGCAAAGGCCGGGGGGGTGTGTCGGTGTATATAACGTGTATTGTCTATGTGAAAGATTAATCAAAAGGAGTTGCTTGAGGTGGGAAGGCTTTTCCGGAGAGGTTCCACATGTTGTCAGGTAGTCCCTCTGAATGGCAGCTTCCGGTTCGGTCCCTTAGCTTTCGGAAGTGACATTTAGTCTGATATGTGCCAGCCGTGCAATCTACCTAGCCCTGCAAAGTGCAAATATTAACCTAAATGCATATTAAGATAGTGTGTGTTAGCTCCTGAACTGAAATAGAGAGCGGGTGTTCCAGCGGAGGCAAGCAAATCGTGTTGATTTACAGTGGCTTGAGGATTTGGCCCATTACCGCTTCTTTATACACTTTTAAAAAGAAATGCCAACTCGATAGTTTAGGCTTTAACTGGAACATGGCAAGTAATTGTATGTTTTTGCGGACCCCTAGTAATGTTGCAGAATCTTTCTCAGAAGTTGTTCCATGGGATAGCCGATTCCTCAGGTAAGAGCTACTTGTTTGTTCAATCCTCCATCTTAGGCCTGCTCCTCAGGTGCATCCTCCTTCTCGCAGCGATTTCCTAGGAACAGATTTCGAAGAACAGCTCTGATCACAGAATCACAGATTGGTTAGGGTTGGAAAGGAGCTCTGGAGATCATCCAGTCCAACCCCCCTGCCAGAGCAGGGTCACCTACAGCAGGTTGCACAGGATGACTTCCAGGCGGGTTTTGAATGTCTCTGGGGTGGGAGACTCTACCGCCTCCCTGGGCAGCCTGTTCCAGCGCTCTGCCACCCTCAAAGTAAAGAAGTTCCTCCTCATGCTTTGATAGAAGTTCCTAGGTTCCAGTTTGTACCCGTTACCTCTTGTCCTGGATCATCTTTGATGATCCAGGACAAGAGGTAACGGGCACCAATTGGAACGTAGGAACTTGAACTTGAACTGGAACGTAGGAACTTGAACATAGGATTATCCTTGATGATTCAGGATAGCTGTGTGTCTGACCAGTCTGTCTTTCGAAGGAGGTCCTGGGCCAGCTCCAGCCATGCTGTGCTGAGCAGAGCCCCTGGCAGCAGCCCCACACCTCACTCCCAGTGTGCCTGAATGGAAAAGGTACAAAAGTTGCTCCAACACTTTCTGAAAAACTCTATAGTGTTACCCCACAAGCGCAAAGCGACGGCAAAGCCCGTGAAATGACACCGGTGCTTCCAGAAAATGCCAAGCTTCCTGCCCAAGGGTGACATGCCATGCGGTGGGGTCAGGGCCACGCGCTGAGCACCCGGTGCGCTGGGGTTGCCCCAGCGGTTCCTGAGCAGCTCCTGCAGTGCTGCCGCCGGTACCGTTCTGGCGGCTGTAGTTGTTTAAAAAGTTGTTGTTGTTTCCGGCGTAATCTGACGGCAGTTTTCTCGGGCATTTGGGCCTCTTCTAATAAGTGTGCTGTGAGTACATCTGCAAGCATTCACCTGTCGAGGTCAAATGACTGGTGGTGCTCATCTCCCCCTGTGCTACTGCTGCTGCCTCCCATGAATGCTCATGTGCCTGCGTGCCCCTGTACAGGCACAGATGCACGCGCGCAACACCTGATCCCGCATCCTAATTATTTTTCGCCCGGTTCTCGGAGTTGTTCTGCTTCCGGCTGATGAATGGGAAAGTGTAGTAGTGCTGTTTCATTTCACCAGCCTCTCAAGTGTGGAAATTATGGTAAATTTGAGAACAAGCCAGATTAGATTGATAGTTACACCTCCTCCTTTAATTAGCCAACCACAGGATCTGTGGAGGCAAAGGCCGGGGGGCGTGTCGGTGGGGGGGCATACGATTTTACCATGGCGAGATTGCTGGAGGTTCTTTCTTGTCTGTTCTTTCTTGTCTTGTAAATTGGTATGAGGTTCTGCCAGTCTTCCTCACGTAGCACAATCGCTCTTGATTTCTGGAGGTTGCTCACAGGGTAAGCTAATGTTTAACATCAATAAGGGTTACCGAATCTTGTCCTTGAGAAGCAGGAGTCTGGAAGCTGTTGTCAATCCAACTGCTGTATTCCTGACCAGCAAGCCCGCTCGATTCAGGGTTAATTAACTGATTACTTAGAGCGGAAGTGTTATGGAAGAGCCCGATCATTACCATTTCTATTCATTCTAATATGATGTATTTCAACTCCCCCTCCCTCACGCCTTCCAGAGAGTGATCTGGTGAAGGAGGATGACAAGTCTTTGTGAAACCATCTCGAGTTCTCCCAGATACTCGTAGTTGAAGTTGTCTAGCGGTGCGAGATTAGACACCGTGTGAAAGGCAATACTGCACAGATTCTTTATTCCAGACCATTTTGTAAGTTCGCATGATACAAAACCTCACGGTTACTGGGCAGCTCTCCCACTTTTCACGTCAACCTTTGCTACCTCGCCCGCTGCAACGTGCAGGAAAGAAACATTGATTTGAATTGCGCCGTGGTGCCGTGCATCTTAATGACACTCTGGAGTGACTGGCAGTGTGTCTGGGTCCTGGGGTTGGACCCGGTCTAGCTGCCAGGAGGCAACATTGCAGAGAGGGGCTACAGCTGTGGTCTCTGAAGGGGCCTGGCTACTCTATGTAGGCCTTCTCTCCCTGCGTCTCAGAGTGCTTGAAGATGCTAATTGGTTCACATTTTCCTCTGTTCGTTAAGGTATTCTGTCCTTAAAAATTCAGCTTTTTAAAATATTAACGTGTATTGTCTATGTGAAAGATTAATCAAAAGGAGTTGCTTGAGGTGGGAAGGCTTTTCCGGAGAGGTTCCACATGTTGTCAGGTAGTCCCTCTGAATGGCAGCTTCCGGTTCGGTCCCTTAGCTTTCGGAAGTGACATTTAGTCTGATATGTGCCAGCCGTGCAATCTACCTAGCCCTGCAAAGTGCAAATATTAACTTAAATGCATATTAAGATACTGTGTGTTAGCTCCTGAACTGAAATAGAGAGCGGGTGTTCCAGCGGAGGCAAGCAAATCGTGTTGATTTACAGTGGCTTGAGGATTTGGCCCATTACCGCTTCTTTATACACTTTTAAAAAGAAATGCCAACTCGATAGTTTAGGCTTTAACTGGAACATGGCAAGTAATTGTATGTTTTGGCGGACCCCTAGTAATGTTGCAGAATCTTTCTCAGAAGTTGTTCCATGGGATAGCCGATTCCTCAGGTAAGAGCTACTTGTTTGTTCAATCCTCCATCTTAGGCCTGCTCCTCAGGTGCATCCTCCTTCTCGCAGCGATTTCCTAGGAACAGATTTCGAAGAACAGCTCTGATCACAGAATCACAGATTGGTTAGGGTTGGAAAGGAGCTCTGGAGATCATCCAGTCCAACCCCCTGCCAGAGCAGGGTCACCTACAGCAGGTTGCACAGGATGACTTCCAGGCGGGTTTTGAATGTCTCTGGGGTGGGAGACTCTACCGCCTCCCTGGGCAGCCTGTTCCAGCGCTCTGCCACCCTCAAAGTAAAGAAGTTCCTCCTCATGCTTTGATAGAAGTTCCTAGGTTCCAGTTTGTACCCGTTACCTCTTGTCCTGGATCATCTTTGATGATCCAGGACAAGAGGTAACGGGCACCAATTGGAACGTAGGAACTTGAACTTGAACTGGAACGTAGGAACTTGAACATAGGATTATCCTTGATGATTCAGGATAGCTGTGTGTCTGACCAGTCTGTCTTTCGAAGGAGGTCCTGGGCCAGCTCCAGCCATGCTGTGCTGAGCAGAGCCCCTGGCAGCAGCCCCACACCTCACTCCCAGTGTGCCTGAATGGAAAAGGTACAAAAGTTGCTCCAACACTTTCTGAAAAACTCTATAGTGTTACCCCACAAGCGCAAAGCGACGGCAAAGCCCGTGAAATGACACCGGTGCTTCCAGAAAATGCCAAGCTTCCTGCCCAAGGGTGACATGCCATGCGGTGGGGTCAGGGCCACGCGCTGAGCACCCGGTGCGCTGGGGTTGCCCCAGCGGTTCCTGAGCAGCTCCTGCAGTGCTGCCGCCGGTACCGTTCTGGCGGCTGTAGTTGTTTAAAAAGTTGTTGTTGTTTCCGGCGTAATCTGACGGCAGTTTTCTCGGGCATTTGGGCCTCTTCTAATAAGTGTGCTGTGAGTACATCTGCAAGCATTCACCTGTCGAGGTCAAATGACTGGTGGTGCTCATCTCCCCCTGTGCTACTGCTGCTGCCTCCCATGAATGCTCATGTGCCTGCGTGCCCCTGTACAGGCACAGATGCACGCGCGCAACACCTGATCCCGCATCCTAATTATTTTTCGCCCGGTTCTCGGAGTTGTTCTGCTTCCGGCTGATGAATGGGAAAGTGTAGTAGTGCTGTTTCATTTCACCAGCCTCTCAAGTGTGGAAATTATGGTAAATTTGAGAACAAGCCAGATTAGATTGATAGTTACACCTCCTCCTTTAATTAGCCAACCACAGGATCTGTGGAGGCAAAGGCCGGGGGGCGTGTCGGTGGGGGGGCATACGATTTTACCATGGCGAGATTGCTGGAGGTTCTTTCTTGTCTGTTCTTTCTTGTCTTGTAAATTGGTATGAGGTTCTGCCAGTCTTCCTCACGTAGCACAATCGCTCTTGATTTCTGGAGGTTGCTCACAGGGTAAGCTAATGTTTAACATCAATAAGGGTTACCGAATCTTGTCCTTGAGAAGCAGGAGTCTGGAAGCTGTTGTCAATCCAACTGCTGTATTCCTGACCAGCAAGCCCGCTCGATTCAGGGTTAATTAACTGATTACTTAGAGCAGAAGTGTTGTGGAAGAGCCCGATCATTACCATTTCTATTCATTCTAATATGATGTATTTCAACTCCCCCTCCCTCACGCCTTCCAGAGAGTGATCTGGTGAAGGAGGATGACAAGTCTTTGTGAAACCATCTCGAGTTCTCCCAGATACTCGTAGTTGAAGTTGTCTAGCGGTGCGAGATTAGACACCGTGTGAAAGGCAATACTGCACAGATTCTTTATTCCAGACCATTTTGTAAGTTCGCATGATACAAAACCTCACGGTTACTGGGCAGCTCTCCCACTTTTCACGTCAACCTTTGCTACCTCGCCCGCTGCAACGTGCAGGAAAGAAACATTGATTTGAATTGCGCCGTGGTGCCGTGCATCTTAATGACACTCTGGAGTGACTGGCAGTGTGTCTGGGTCCTGGGGTTGGACCCGGTCTAGCTGCCAGGAGGCAACATTGCAGAGAGGGGCTACAGCTGTGGTCTCTGAAGGGGCCTGGCTACTCTATGTAGGCCTTCTCTCCCTGCGTCTCAGAGTGCTTGAAGATGCTAATTGGTTCACATTTTCCTCTGTTCGTTAAGGTATTCTGTCCTTAAAAATTCAGCTTTTTAAAATATTAACGTGTATTGTCTATGTGAAAGATTAATCAAAAGGAGTTGCTTGAGGTGGGAAGGCTTTTCCGGAGAGGTTCCACATGTTGTCAGGTAGTCCCTCTGAATGGCAGCTTCCGGTTCGGTCCCTTAGCTTTCGGAAGTGACATTTAGTCTGATATGTGCCAGCCGTGCAATCTACCTAGCCCTGCAAAGTGCAAATATTAACCTAAATGCATATTAAGATACTTTGTGTTAGCTCCTGAACTGAAATAGAGAGCGGGTGTTCCAGCGGAGGCAAGCAAATCGTGTTGATTTACAGTGGCTTGAGGATTTGGCCCATTACCGCTTCTTTATACACTTTTAAAAAGAAATGCCAACTCGATAGTTTAGGCTTTAACTGGAACATGGCAAGTAATTGTATGTTTTGGCGGACCCCTAGTAATGTTGCAGAATCTTTCTCAGAAGTTGTTCCATGGGATAGCCGATTCCTCAGGTAAGAGCTACTTGTTTGTTCAATCCTCCATCTTAGGCCTGCTCCTCAGGTGCATCCTCCTTCTCGCAGCGATTTCCTAGGAACAGATTTCGAAGAACAGCTCTGATCACAGAATCACAGATTGGTTAGGCTTGGAAAGGAGCTCTGGAGATCATCCAGCCCAACCCCCCTGCCAGAGCAAGGTCACCTACAGCAGGTTGCACAGGATGACCTCCAGGCGGGTTTTGAATGTTTCTGGGGTCGGAGACTCTACCGCCTCCCTGGGCAGCCTGTTCCAGCGCTCTGCCACCCTCAAAGTAAAGAAGTTCCTCATCATGCTTTGATAGAAGTTCCTAGGTTCCAGTTTGTACCCGTTACCTCTTGTCCTGGATCATCTTTGATGATCCAGGACAAGAGGTAACGGGCACCAATTGGAACGTAGGAACTTGAACTTGAACTGGAACGTAGGAGCTTGAACATAGGATTATCCTTGATGATTCAGGATAGCTGTGTGTCTGACCAGTCTGTCTTTCGAAGGAGGTCCTGGACCAGCTCCAGCCATGCTGTGCTGAGCAGAGCCCCTGGCAGCAGCCCCACAGCTCACTCCCAGTGTGCCTGAATGGAAAAGGTACCAAAGTTGCTCCAACACTTTCTGAAAAACTCTATAGTGTTACCCCACAAGCGCAAAGCGACGGCAAAGCCCGTGAAATGACACCGGTGCTTCCAGAAAATGTCAAGCTTCCTGCCCAAGGGTGACATGCCATGCGGTGGGGTCAGGGCCACGCGCTGAGCACCCAGTGCGCTGGGGTTGCCCCAGCGGTTCCTGAGCAGCTCCTGCAGTGCTGCCGCCGGTACCGTTCTGGCGGCTGTAGTTGTTTAAAAAGTTGTTGTTGTTTCCGGCGTAATCTGACGGCAGTTTTCTCGGGCATTTGGGCCTCTTCTAATAAGTGTGCTGTGAGTACATCTGCAAGCATTCACCTGTCGAGGTCAAATGACTGGTGGTGCTCATCTCCCCCCGTGCTACTGCTGCTGCCTCCCATGAATGCTCATGTGCCTGCGTGCCCCTGTACAGGCACAGATGCACGCGCGCAACACCTGATCCCGCATCCTAATTATTTTTCGCCCGGTTCTCTGAGTTGTTCTGCTTCCGGCTGATGAATGGGAAAGTGTAGTAGTGCTGTTTCATTTCACCAGCCTCTCAAGTGTGGAAATTATGGTAAATTTGAGAACAAGCCAGATTAGATTGATAGTTACACCTCCTCCTTTAATTAGCCAACCACAGGATCTGTGGAGGCAAAGGCCGGGGGGCGTGTCGGTGGGGGGGCATACGATTTTACCATGGCGAGATTGCTGGAGGTTCTTTCTTGTCTGTTCTTTCTTGTCTTGTAAATTGGTATGAGGTTCTGCCAGTCTTCCTCACGTAGCACAATCGCTCTTGATTTCTGGAGGTTGCTCACAGGGTAAGCTAATGTTTAACATCAATAAGGGTTACCGAATCTTGTCCTTGAGAAGCAGGAGTCTGGAAGCTGTTGTCAATCCAACTGCTGTATTCCTGACCAGCAAGCCCGCTCGATTCAGGGTTAATTAACTGATTACTTAGAGCGGAAGTGTTGTGGAAGAGCCCGATCATTACCATTTCTATTCATTCTAATATGATGTATTTCAACTCCCCCTCCCTCACGCCTTCCAGAGAGTGATCTGGTAAAGGAGGATGACAAGTCTTTGTGAAACCATCTCGAGTTCTCCCAGATACTCGTAGTTGAAGTTGTCTAGCGGTGCGAGATTAGACACCGTGTGAAAGGCAATACTGCACAGATTCTTTATTCCAGACCATTTTGTAAGTTCGCATGATACAAAACCTCACGGTTACTGGGCAGCTCTCCCACTTTTCACGTCAACCTTTGCTACCTCGCCCGCTGCAACGTGCAGGAAAGAAACATTGATTTGAATTGCGCCGTGGTGCCGTGCATCTTAATGACACTCTGGAGTGACTGGCAGTGTGTCTGGGTCCTGGGGTTGGACCCGGTCTAGCTGCCAGGAGGCAACATTGCAGAGAGGGGCTACAGCTGTGGTCTCTGAAGGGGCCTGGCTACTCTATGTAGGCCTTCTCTCCCTGCGTCTCAGAGTGCTTGAAGATGCTAATTGGTTCACATTTTCCTCTGTTCGTTAAGGTATTCTGTCCTTAAAAATTCAGCTTTTTAAAATATTAACGTGTATTGTCTATGTGAAAGATTAATCAAAAGGAGTTGCTTGAGGTGGGAAGGCTTTTCCGGAGAGGTTCCACATGTTGTCAGGTAGTCCCTCTGAATGGCAGCTTCCGGTTCGGTCCCTTAGCTTTCGGAAGTGACATTTAGTCTGATATGTGCCAGCCGTGCAATCTACCTAGCCCTGCAAAGTGCAAATATTAACCTAAATGCATATTAAGATACTTTGTGTTAGCTCCTGAACTGAAATAGAGAGCGGGTGTTCCAGCGGAGGCAAGCAAATCGTGTTGATTTACAGTGGCTTGAGGATTTGGCCCATTACCGCTTCTTTATACACTTTTAAAAAGAAATGCCAACTCGATAGTTTAGGCTTTAACTGGAACATGGCAAGTAATTGTATGTTTTGGCGGACCCCTAGTAATGTTGCAGAATCTTTCTCAGAAGTTGTTCCATGGGATAGCCGATTCCTCAGGTAAGAGCTACTTGTTTGTTCAATCCTCCATCTTAGGCCTGCTCCTCAGGTGCATCCTCCTTCTCGCAGCGATTTCCTAGGAACAGATTTCGAAGAACAGCTCTGATCACAGAATCACAGATTGGTTAGGCTTGGAAAGGACCTCTGGAGATCATCCAGCCCAACCCCCCTGCCAGAGCAAGGTCACCTACAGCAGGTTGCACAGGATGACCTCCAGGCGGGTTTTGAATGTTTCTGGGGTCGGAGACTCTACCGCCTCCCTGGGCAGCCTGTTCCAGCGCTCTGCCACCCTCAAAGTAAAGAAGTTCCTCCTCATGCTTTGATAGAAGTTCCTAGGTTCCAGTTTGTACCCGTTACCTCTTGTCCTGGATCATCTTTGATGATCCAGGACAAGAGGTAACGGGCACCAATTGGAACGTAGGAACTTGAACTTGAACTGGAACGTAGGAGCTTGAACATAGGATTATCCTTGATGATTCAGGATAGCTGTGTGTCTGACCAGTCTGTCTTTCGAAGGAGGTCCTGGACCAGCTCCAGCCATGCTGTGCTGAGCAGAGCCCCTGGCAGCAGCCCCACAGCTCACTCCCAGTGTGCCTGAATGGAAAAGGTACCAAAGTTGCTCCAACACTTTCTGAAAAACTCTATAGTGTTACCCCACAAGCGCAAAGCGACGGCAAAGCCCGTGAAATGACACCGGTGCTTCCAGAAAATGTCAAGCTTCCTGCCCAAGGGTGACATGCCATGCGGTGGGGTCAGGGCCACGCGCTGAGCACCCAGTGCGCTGGGGTTGCCCCAGCGGTTCCTGAGCAGCTCCTGCAGTGCTGCCGCCGGTACCGTTCTGGCGGCTGTAGTTGTTTAAAAAGTTGTTGTTGTTTCCGGCGTAATCTGACGGCAGTTTTCTCGGGCATTTGGGCCTCTTCTAATAAGTGTGCTGTGAGTACATCTGCAAGCATTCACCTGTCGAGGTCAAATGACTGGTGGTGCTCATCTGCCCCCGTGCTACTGCTGCTGCCTCCCGTGAATGCTCATGTGCCTGCGTGACCCTGTACAGGCACAGATGCACGCGCGCAACACCTGATCCCGCATCCTAATTATTTTTCGCCCGGTTCTCGGAGTTGTTCTGCTTCCGGCTGATGAATGGGAAAGTGTAGTAGTGCTGTTTCATTTCACCAGCCTCTCAAGTGTGGAAATTATGGTAAATTTGAGAACAAGCCAGATTAGATTGATAGTTACACCTCCTCCTTTAATTAGCTACCACAGGATCTGTGGAGGCAAAGGCCGGGGGGGTGTGTCGGTGTATATAACGTGTATTGTCTATGTGAAAGATTAATCAAAAGGAGTTGCTTGAGGTGGGAAGGCTTTTCCGGAGAGGTTCCACATGTTGTCAGGTAGTCCCTCTGAATGGCAGCTTCCGGTTCGGTCCCTTAGCTTTCGGAAGTGACATTTAGTCTGATATGTGCCAGCCGTGCAATCTACCTAGCCCTGCAAAGTGCAAATATTAACATAAATGCATATTAAGATACTGTGTGTTAGCTCCTGAACTGAAATAGAGAGCGGGTGTTCCAGCGGAGGCAAGCAAATCGTGTTGATTTACAGTGGCTTGAGGATTTGGCCCATTACCGCTTCTTTATACACTTTTAAACAGAAATGCCAACTCGATAGTTTAGGCTTTAACTGGAACATGGCAAGTAATTGTATGTTTTGGCGGACCCCTAGTAATGTTGCAGAATCTTTCTCAGAAGTTGTTCCATGGGATAGCCGATTCCTCAGGTAAGAGCTACTTGTTTGTTCAATCCTCCATCTTAGGCCTGCTCCTCAGGTGCATCCTCCTTCTCGCAGCGATTTCCTAGGAACAGATTTCGAAGAACAGCTCTGATCACAGAATCACAGATTGGTTAGGGTTGGAAAGGACCTCTGGAGATCATCCAGCCCAACCCCCCTGCCAGAGCAGGGTCACCTACAGCAGGTTGCACAGGATGACCTCCAGGCGGGTTTTGAATGTTTCTGGGGTCGGAGACTCTACCGCCTCCCTGGGCAGCCTGTTCCAGCGCTCTGCCACCCTCAAAGTAAAGAAGTTCCTCCTCATGCTTTGATAGAAGTTCCTAGGTTCCAGTTTGTACCCGTTACCTCTTGTCCTGGATCATCTTTGATGATCCAGGCCAAGAGGTAACGGGCACCAATTGGAACGTAGGAACTTGAACTTGAACTGGAACGTAGGAACTTGAACATAGGATTATCCTTGATGATTCAGGATAGCTGTGTGTCTGACCAGTCTGTCTTTCGAAGGAGGTCCTGGACCAGCTCCAGCCATGCTGTGCTGAGCAGAGCCCCTGGCAGCAGCCCCACAGCTCACTCCCAGTGTGCCTGAATGGAAAAGGTACCAAAGTTGCTCCAACACTTTCTGAAAAACTCTATAGTGTTACCCCACAAGCGCAAAGCGACGGCAAAGCCCGTGAAATGACACCGGTGCTTCCAGAAAATGTCAAGCTTCCTGCCCAAGGGTGACATGCCATGCGGTGGGGTCAGGGCCACGCGCTGAGCACCCGGTGCGCTGGGGTTGCCCCAGCGGTTCCTGAGCAGCTCCTGCAGTGCTGCCGCCGGTACCGTTCTGGCGGCTGTAGTTGTTTAAAAAGCCGTTGTTGTTTCCGGCGTAATCTGACGGCAGTTTTCTCGGGCATTTGGGCCTCTTCTAATAAGTGTGCTGTGAGTACATCTGCAAGCATTCACCTGTCGAGGTCAAATGACTGGTGGTGCTCATCTCCCCCCGTGCTACTGCTGCTGCCTCCTGTGAATGCTCATGTGCCTGCGTGCCCCTGTACAGGCACAGATGCACGCGCGCAACACCTGATCCCGCATCCTAATTATTTTTCGCCCGGTTCTCTGAGTTGTTCTGCTTCCGGCTGATGAATGGGAAAGTGTAGTAGTGCTGTTTCATTTCACCAGCCTCTCAAGTGTGGAAATTATGGTAAATTTGAGAACAAGCCAGATTAGATTGATAGTTACACCTCCTTCTTTAATTAGCCAACCACAGGATCTGTGGAGGCAAAGGCCGGGGGGGTGTGTCGGTGTATATAACGTGTATTGTCTATGTGAAAGATTAATCAAAAGGAGTTGCTTGAGGTGGGAAGGCTTTTCCGGAGAGGTTCCACATGTTGTCAGGTAGTCCCTCTGAATGGCAGCTTCCGGTTCGGTCCCTTAGCTTTCGGAAGTGACATTTAGTCTGATATGTGCCAGCCGTGCAATCTACCTAGCCCTGCAAAGTGCAAATATTAACCTAAATGCGTATTAAGATACTGTGTGTTAGCTCCTGAACTGAAATAGAGAGCGGGTGTTCCAGCGGAGGCAAGCAAATCGTGTTGATTTACAGTGGCTTGCGGATTTGGCCCATTACCGCTTCTTTATACACTTTTAAAAAGAAATGCCAACTCGATAGTTTAGGCTTTAACTGGAACATGGCAAGTAATTCTGTGTTTTGGCGGACCCCTAGTAATGTTGCAGAATCTTTCTCAGAAGTTGTTCCATGGGATAGCCGATTCCTCAGGTAAGAGCTACTTGTTTGTTCAATCCTCCATCTTAGGCCTGCTCCTCAGGTGCATCCTCCTTCTCGCAGCGATTTTCTAGGAACAGATTTCGAAGAACAGCTCTGATCACAGAATCACAGATTTGTTAGGGTTGGAAAGGAGCTCTGGAGATCATGTAGTCCAACCCCCCTGCCAGAGCAGGGTCACCTACAGCAGGTTGCACAGGATGACCTCCAGGCGGGTTTTGAATGTCTCTGGGGTGGGAGACTCTACCGCCTCCCTGGGCAGCCTGTTCCAGCGCTCTGCCACCCTCAAAGTAAAGAAGTTCCTCCTCATGCTTTGATAGAAGTTCCTAGGTTCCAGTTTGTACCCGTTACCTCTTGTCCTGGATCATCAAAAATCATCTTTGATGATCCAGGACAAGAGGTAACGGGCACCAATTGGAACGTAGGAACTTGAACTTGAACTGGAAGGTAGGAACTTGAACTTGAACATAGGATTATCCTTGATGATTCAGGATAGCTGTGTGTCTGACCAGTCTGTCTTTCGAAGGAGGTCCTGGGCCAGCTCCAGCCATGCTGTGCTGAGCAGAGCCCCTGGCAGCAGCCCCACAGCTCACTCCCAGTGTGCCTGAATGGAAAAGGTACCAAAGTTGCTCCAACACTTTCTGAAAAACTCTATAGTGTTACCCCACAAGCGCAAAGCGACGGCAAAGCCCGTGAAATGACACCGGTGCTTCCAGAAAATGTCAAGCTTCCTGCCCAAGGGTGACATGCCATGCGGTGGGGTCAGGGCCACGCGCTGAGCACCCGGTGCGCTGGGGTTGCCCCAGCGGTTCCTGAGCAGCTCCTGCAGTGCTGCCGCCGGTACCGTTCTGGCGGCTGTAGTTATTTAAAAAGCCGTTGTTGTTTCCGGCGTAATCTGACGGCAGTTTTCTCGGGCATTTGGGCCTCTTCTAATAAGTGTGCTGTGAGTACATCTGCAAGCATTCACCTGTCGAGGTCAAATGACTGGTGGTGCTCATCTGCCCCCGTGCTACTGCTGCTGCCTCCCGTGAATGCTCATGTGCCTGCGTGCCCCTGTACAGGCACAGATGCACGCGCGCAACACCTGATCCCGCATCCTAATTATTTTTCGCCCGGTTCTCGGAGTTGTTCTGCTTCCGGCTGATGAATGGGAAAGTGTAGTAGTGCTGTTTCATTTCACCAGCCTCTCAAGTGTGGAAATTATGGTAAATTTGAGAACAAGCCAGTTTAGATTGATAGTTACACCTCCTCCTTTAATTAGCCAATCACAGGATCTGTGGAGGCAAAGGCCGGGGGGGTGTGTCGGTGTATATAAGGTGTATTGTCTATGTGAAAGATTAATCAAAAGGAGTTGCTTGAGGTGGGAAGGCTTTTCCGGAGAGGTTCCACATGTTGTCAGGTAGTCCCTCTGAATGGCAGCTTCCGGTTCGGTCCCTTAGCTTTCGGAAGTGACATTTAGTCTGATATGTGCCAGCCGTGCAATCTACCTAGCCCTGCAAAGTGCAAATATTAACATAAATGCATATTAAGATACTGTGTGTTAGCTCCTGAACTGCAATAGAGAGCGGGTGTTCCAGCGGAGGCAAGCAAATCGTGTTGATTTACAGTGGCTTGAGGATTTGGCCCATTACCGCTTCTTTATACACTTTTAAACAGAAATGCCAACTCGATAGTTTAGGCTTTAACTGGAACATGGCAAGTAATTGTATGTTTTGGCGGACCCCTAGTAATGTTGCAGAATCTTTCTCAGAAGTTGTTCCATGGGATAGCCGATTCCTCAGGTAAGAGCTACTTGTTTGTTCAATCCTCCATCTTAGGCCTGCTCCTCAGGTGCATCCTCCTTCTCGCAGCGATTTCCTAGGAACAGATTTCGAAGAACAGCTCTGATCACAGAATCACAGATTGGTTAGGGTTGGAAAGGACCTCTGGAGATCATCCAGCCCAACCCCCCTGCCAGAGCAGGGTCACCTACAGCAGGTTGCACAGGATGACCTCCAGGCGGGTTTTGAATGTTTCTGGGGTCGGAGACTCTACCGCCTCCCTGGGCAGCCTGTTCCAGCGCTCTGCCACCCTCAAAGTAAAGAAGTTCCTCCTCATGCTTTGATAGAAGTTCCTACGTTCCAGTTTGTACCCGTTACCTCTTGTCCTGGATCATCTTTGATGATCCAGGACAAGAGGTAACGGGCACCAATTGGAACGTAGGAACTTGAACTTGAACTGGAACGTAGGAACTTGAACATAGGATTATCCTTGATGATTCAGGATAGCTGTGTGTCTGACCAGTCTGTCTTTCGAAGGAGGTCCTGGACCAGCTCCAGCCATGCTGTGCTGAGCAGAGCCCCTGGCAGCAGCCCCACAGCTCACTCCCAGTGTGCCTGAATGGAAAAGGTACCAAAGTTGCTCCAACACTTTCTGAAAAACTCTATAGTGTTACCCCACAAGCGCAAAGCGACGGCAAAGCCCGTGAAATGACACCGGTGCTTCCAGAAAATGTCAAGCTTCCTGCCCAAGGGTGACATGCCATGCGGTGGGGTCAGGGCCACGCGCTGAGCACCCGGTGCGCTGGGGTTGCCCCAGCGGTTCCTGAGCAGCTCCTGCAGTGCTGCCGCCGGTACCGTTCTGGCGGCTGTAGTTGTTTAAAAAGCCGTTGTTGTTTCCGGCGTAATCTGACGGCAGTTTTCTCGGGCATTTGGGCCTCTTCTAATAAGTGTGCTGTGAGTACATCTGCAAGCATTCACCTGTCGAGGTCAAATGACTGGTGGTGCTCATCTCCCCCCGTGCTACTGCTGCTGCCTCCTGTGAATGCTCATGTGCCTGCGTGCCCCTGTACAGGCACAGATGCACGCGCGCAACACCTGATCCCGCATCCTAATTATTTTTCGCCCGGTTCTCTGAGTTGTTCTGCTTCCGGCTGATGAATGGGAAAGTGTAGTAGTGCTGTTTCATTTCACCAGCCTCTCAAGTGTGGAAATTATGGTAAATTTGAGAACAAGCCAGATTAGATTGATAGTTACACCTCCTTCTTTAATTAGCCAACCACAGGATCTGTGGAGGCAAAGGCCGGGGGGGTGTGTCGGTGTATATAACGTGTATTGTCTATGTGAAAGATTAATCAAAAGGAGTTGCTTGAGGTGGGAAGGCTTTTCCGGAGAGGTTCCACATGTTGTCAGGTAGTCCCTCTGAATGGCAGCTTCCGGTTCGGTCCCTTAGCTTTCGGAAGTGACATTTAGTCTGATATGTGCCAGCCGTGCAATCTACCTAGCCCTGCAAAGTGCAAATATTAACCTAAATGCGTATTAAGATACTGTGTGTTAGCTCCTGAACTGAAATAGAGAGCGGGTGTTCCAGCGGAGGCAAGCAAATCGTGTTGATTTACAGTGGCTTGCGGATTTGGCCCATTACCGCTTCTTTATACACTTTTAAAAAGAAATGCCAACTCGATAGTTTAGGCTTTAACTGGAACATGGCAAGTAATTCTGTGTTTTGGCGGACCCCTAGTAATGTTGCAGAATCTTTCTCAGAAGTTGTTCCATGGGATAGCCGATTCCTCAGGTAAGAGCTACTTGTTTGTTCAATCCTCCATCTTAGGCCTGCTCCTCAGGTGCATCCTCCTTCTCGCAGCGATTTTCTAGGAACAGATTTCGAAGAACAGCTCTGATCACAGAATCACAGATTTGTTAGGGTTGGAAAGGAGCTCTGGAGATCATGTAGTCCAACCCCCCTGCCAGAGCAGGGTCACCTACAGCAGGTTGCACAGGATGACCTCCAGGCGGGTTTTGAATGTCTCTGGGGTGGGAGACTCTACCGCCTCCCTGGGCAGCCTGTTCCAGCGCTCTGCCACCCTCAAAGTAAAGAAGTTCCTCCTCATGCTTTGATAGAAGTTCCTAGGTTCCAGTTTGTACCCGTTACCTCTTGTCCTGGATCATCAAAAATCATCTTTGATGATCCAGGACAAGAGGTAACGGGCACCAATTGGAACGTAGGAACTTGAACTTGAACTGGAAGGTAGGAACTTGAACTTGAACATAGGATTATCCTTGATGATTCAGGATAGCTGTGTGTCTGACCAGTCTGTCTTTCGAAGGAGGTCCTGGGCCAGCTCCAGCCATGCTGTGCTGAGCAGAGCCCCTGGCAGCAGCCCCACAGCTCACTCCCAGTGTGCCTGAATGGAAAAGGTACCAAAGTTGCTCCAACACTTTCTGAAAAACTCTATAGTGTTACCCCACAAGCGCAAAGCGACGGCAAAGCCCGTGAAATGACACCGGTGCTTCCAGAAAATGTCAAGCTTCCTGCCCAAGGGTGACATGCCATGCGGTGGGGTCAGGGCCACGCGCTGAGCACCCGGTGCGCTGGGGTTGCCCCAGCGGTTCCTGAGCAGCTCCTGCAGTGCTGCCGCCGGTACCGTTCTGGCGGCTGTAGTTATTTAAAAAGCCGTTGTTGTTTCCGGCGTAATCTGACGGCAGTTTTCTCGGGCATTTGGGCCTCTTCTAATAAGTGTGCTGTGAGTACATCTGCAAGCATTCACCTGTCGAGGTCAAATGACTGGTGGTGCTCATCTGCCCCCGTGCTACTGCTGCTGCCTCCCGTGAATGCTCATGTGCCTGCGTGCCCCTGTACAGGCACAGATGCACGCGCGCAACACCTGATCCCGCATCCTAATTATTTTTCGCCCGGTTCTCGGAGTTGTTCTGCTTCCGGCTGATGAATGGGAAAGTGTAGTAGTGCTGTTTCATTTCACCAGCCTCTCAAGTGTGGAAATTATGGTAAATTTGAGAACAAGCCAGTTTAGATTGATAGTTACACCTCCTCCTTTAATTAGCCAATCACAGGATCTGTGGAGGCAAAGGCCGGGGGGGTGTGTCGGTGTATATAAGGTGTATTGTCTATGTGAAAGATTAATCAAAAGGAGTTGCTTGAGGTGGGAAGGCTTTTCCGGAGAGGTTCCACATGTTGTCAGGTAGTCCCTCTGAATGGCAGCTTCCGGTTCGGTCCCTTAGCTTTCGGAAGTGACATTTAGTCTGATATGTGCCAGCTGTGCAATCTACCTAGCCCTGCAAAGTGCAAATATTAACATAAATGCATATTAAGATACTGTGTGTTAGCTCCTGAACTGCAATAGAGAGCGGGTGTTCCAGCGGAGGCAAGCAAATCGTGTTGATTTACAGTGGCTTGCGGATTTGGCCCATTACCGCTTCTTTATACACTTTTAAAAAGAAATGCCAACTCGATAGTTTAGGCTTTAACTGGAACATGGCAAGTAATTGTATGTTTTGGCGGACCCCTAGTAATGTTGCAGAATCTTTCTCAGAAGTTGTTCCATGGGATAGCCGATTCCTCAGGTAAGAGCTACTTGTTTGTTCAATCCTCCATCTTAGGCCTGCTCCTCAGGTGCATCCTCCTTCTCGCAGCGATTTCCTAGGAACAGATTTCGAAGAACAGCTCTGATCACAGAATCACAGATTGGTTAGGGTTGGAAAGGACCTCTGGAGATCATCCAGCCCAACCCCCCTGCCAGAGCAGGGTCACCTACAGCAGGTTGCACAGGATGACCTCCAGGCGGGTTTTGAATGTTTCTGGGGTGGGAGACTCTACCGCCTCCCTGGGCAGCCTGTTCCAGCGCTCTGCCACCCTCAAAGTAAAGAAGTTCCTCCTCATGCTTTGATAGAAGTTCCTACGTTCCAGTTTGTACCCGTTACCTCTTGTCCTGGATCATCTTTGATGATCCAGGACAAGAGGTAACGGGCACCAATTGGAACGTAGGAACTTGAACTTCAACTGGAAGGTAGGAACTTGAACATAGGATTATCCTTGATGATTCAGGATAGCTGTGTGTCTGACCAGTCTGTCTTTCGAAGGAGGTCCTTGACCAGCTCCAGCCATGCTGTGCTGAGCAGAGCCCCTGGCAGCAGCCCCACAGCTCACTCCCAGTGTGCCTGAATGGAAAAGGTACCAAAGTTGCTCCAACACTTTCTGAAAAACTCTATAGTGTTACCCCACAAGCGCAAAGCGACGGCAAAGCCCGTGAAATGACACCGGTGCTTCCAGAAAATGTCAAGCTTCCTGCCCAAGGGTGACATGCCATGCGGTGGGGTCAGGGCCACGCGCTGAGCACCCGGTGCGCTGGGGTTGCCCCAGCGGTTCCTGAGCAGCTCCTGCAGTGCTGCCGCCGGTACCGTTCTGGCGGCTGTAGTTGTTTAAAAAGCCGTTGTTGTTTCCGGCGTAATCTGACGGCAGTTTTCTCGGGCATTTGGGCCTCTTCTAATAAGTGTGCTGTGAGTACATCTGCAAGCATTCACCTGTCGAGGTCAAATGACTGGTGGTGCTCATCTCCCCCCGTGCTACTGCTGCTGCCTCCCGTGAATGCTCATGTGCCTGCGTGCCCCTGTACAGGCACAGATGCACGCGCGCAACACCTGATCCCGCATCCTAATTATTTTTCGCCCGGTTCTCTGAGTTGTTCTGCTTCCGGCTGATGAATGGGAAAGTGTAGTAGTGCTGTTTCATTTCACCAGCCTCTCAAGTGTGGAAATTATGGTAAATTTGAGAACAAGCCAGATTAGATTGATAGTTACACCTCCTCCTTTAATTAGCCAACCACAGGATCTGTGGAGGCAAAGGCCGGGGGGGTGTGTCGGTGTATATAACGTGTATTGTCTATGTGAAAGATGAATCAAAAGGAGTTGCTTGAGGTGGGAAGGCTTTTCCGGAGAGGTTCCACATGTTGTCAGGTAGTCCCTCTGAATGGCAGCTTCCGGTTCGGTCCCTTAGCTTTCGGAAGTGACATTTAGTCTATTATGTGCCAGCCGTGCAATCTACCTAGCCCTGCAAAGTGCAAATATTAACATAAATGCATATTAAGATACTGTGTGTTAGCTCCTGAACTGAAATAGAGAGCGGGTGTTCCAGCGGAGGCAAGCAAATCGTGTTGATTTAGAGTGGCTTGAGGATTTGGCCCATTACCGCTTCTTTATACACTTTTAAAAAGAAATGCCAACTCGATAGTTTAGGCTTTAACTGGAACATGGCAAGTAATTGTATGTTTTGGCGGACCCCTAGTAATGTTGCAGAATCTTTCTCAGAAGTTGTTCCATGGGATAGCCGATTCCTCAGGTAAGAGCTACTTGTTTGTTCAATCCTCCATCTTAGGCCTGCTCCTCAGGTGCATCCTCCTTCTCGCAGCGATTTCCTAGGAACAGATTTCGAAGAACAGCTCTGATCACAGAATCACAGATTGGTTAGGGTTGGAAAGGAGCTCTGGAGATCATCCAGCCCAACCCCCCTGCCAGAGCAGGGTCACCTACAGCAGGTTGCACAGGATGACCTCCAGGCGGGTTTTGAATGTTTCTGGGGTCGGAGACTCTACCGCCTCCCTGGGCAGCCTGTTCCAGCGCTCCGCCACCCTCAAAGTAAAGAAGTTCCTCCTCATGCTTTGATAGAAGTTCCTAGGTTCCAGTTTGTACCCGTTACCTCTTGTCCTGGATCATCTTTGATGATCCAGGCCAAGAGGTAACGGGCACCAATTGGAACGTAGGAACTTGAACTTGAACTGGAACGTAGGAACTTGAACATAGGATTATCCTTGATGATTCAGGATAGCTGTGTGTCTGACCAGTCTGTCTTTCGAAGGAGGTCCTGGGCCAGCTCCAGCCATGCTGTGTTGAGCAGAGCCCCTGGCAGCAGCCCCACAGCTCACTCCCAGTGTGCCTGAATGGAAAAGGTACCAAAGTTGCTCCAACACTTTCTGAAAAACTCTATAGTGTTACCCCACAAGCGCAAAGCGACGGCAAAGCCCGTGAAATGACACCGGTGCTTCCAGAAAATGTCAAGCTTCCTGCCCAAGGGTGACATGCCATGCGGTGGGGTCAGGGCCACGCGCTGAGCACCCGGTGCGCTGGGGTTGCCCCAGCGGTTCCTGAGCAGCTCCTGCAGTGCTGCCGCCGGTACCGTTCTGGCGGCTGTAGTTGTTTAAAAAGCCGTTGTTGTTTCCGGCGTAATCTGACGGCAGTTTTCTCGGGCATTTGGGCCTCTTCTAATAAGTGTGCTGTGAGTACATCTGCAAGCATTCACCTGTCGAGGTCAAATGACTGGTGGTGCTCATCTCCCCCCGTGCTACTGCTGCTGCCTCCCGTGAATGCTCATGTGCCTGCGTGCCCCTGTACAGGCACAGATGCACGCGCGCAACACCTGATCCCGCATCCTAATTATTTTTCGCCGGTTCTCGGAGTTGTTCTGCTTCCGGCTGATGAATGGGAAAGTGTAGTAGTGCTGTTTCATTTCACCAGCCTCTCAAGTGTGGAAATTATGGTAAATTTGAGAACAAGCCAGATTAGATTGATAGTTACACCTCCTCCTTTAATTAGCCAACCACAGGATCTGTGGAGGCAAAGGCCGGGGGGGTGTGTCGGTGTATATAACGTGTATTGTCTATGTGAAAGATGAATCAAAAGGAGTTGCTTGAGGTGGGAAGGCTTTTCCGGAGAGGTTCCACATGTTGTCAGGTAGTCCCTCTGAATGGCAGCTTCCGGTTCGGTCCCTTAGCTTTCGGAAGTGACATTTAGTCTGATATGTGCCAGCCGTGCAATCTACCTAGACCTGCAAAGTGAAAATATTAACATAAATGCATATTAAGATACTGTGTGTTAGCTCCTGAACTGAAATAGAGAGCGGGTGTTCCAGCGGAGGCAAGCAAATCGTGTTGATTTACAGTGGCTTGCGGATTTGGCCCATTACCGCTTCTTTATACACTTTTAAAAAGAAATGCCAACTCGATAGTTTAGGCTTTAACTGGAACATGGCAAGTAATTGTATGTTTTGGCGGACCCCTAGTAATGTTGCAGAATCTTTCTCAGAAGTTGTTCCATGGGATAGCCGATTCCTCAGGTAAGAGCTACTTGTTTGTTCAATCCTCCATCTTAGGCCTGCTCCTCAGGTGCATCCTCCTTCTCGCAGCGATTTCCTAGGAACAGATTTCGAAGAACAGCTCTGATCACAGAATCACAGATTGGTTAGGGTTGGAAAGGAGCTCTGGAGATCATCCAGCCCAACCCCCCTGCCAGAGCAGGGTCACCTACAGCAGGTTGCACAGGATGACCTCCAGGCGGGTTTTGAATGTTTCTGGGGTCGGAGACTCTACCGCCTCCCTGGGCAGCCTGTTCCAGCGCTCTGCCACCCTCAAAGTAAAGAAGTTCCTCCTCATGCTTTGATAGAAGTTCCTACGTTCCAGTTTGTACCCGTTACCTCTTGTCCTGGATCATCTTTGATGATCCAGGCCAAGAGGTAACGGGCACCAATTGGAACGTAGGAACTTGAACTTGAACTGGAACGTAGGAACTTGAACATAGGATTATCCTTGATGATTCAGGATAGCTGTGTGTCTGACCAGTCTGTCTTTCGAAGGAGGTCCTGGACCAGCTCCAGCCATGCTGTGCTGAGCAGAGCCCCTGGCAGCAGCCCCACAGCTCACTCCCAGTGTGCCTGAATGGAAAAGGTACCAAAGTTGCTCCAACACTTTCTGAAAAACTCTATAGTGTTACCCCACAAGCGCAAAGCGACGGCAAAGCCCGTGAAATGACACCGGTGCTTCCAGAAAATGTCAAGCTTCCTGCTCAAGGGTGACATGCCATGCGGTGGGGTCAGGGCCACGCGCTGAGCACCCGGTGCGCTGGGGTTGCCCCAGCGTTTCCTGAGCAGCTCCTGCAGTGCTGCCGCCGGTACCGTTCTGGCGGCTGTAGTTGTTTAAAAAGCCGTTGTTGTTTCCGGCGTAATCTGACGGCAGTTTTCTCGGGCATTTGGGCCTCTTCTAATAAGTGTGCTGTGAGTACATCTGCAAGCATTCACCTGTCGAGGTCAAATGACTGGTGGTGCTCATCTGCCCCCGTGCTACTGCTGCTGCCTCCCGTGAATGCTCATGTGCCTGCGTGCCCCTGTACAGGCACAGATGCACGCGCGCAACACCTGATCCCGCATCCTAATTATTTTTTGCCCAGTTCTCTGAGTTGTTCTGCTTCCGGCTGATGAATGGGAAAGTGTAGTAGTGCTGTTTCATTTCACCAGCCTCTCAAGTGTGGAAATTATGGTAAATTTGAGAACAAGCCAGATTAGATTGATAGTTACACCTCCTCCTTTAATTAGACAACCACAGGATCTGTGGAGGCAAAGGCCGGGGGGGTGTGTCGGTGTATATAATGTGTATTGTCTATGTGAAAGATTAATCAAAAGGAGTTGCTTGAGGTGGGAAGGCTTTTCCGGAGAGGTTCCACATGTTGTCAGGTAGACCCTCTGAATGGCAGCTTCCGGTTCGGTCCCTTAGCTTTCGGAAGTGACATTTAGTCTGATATGTGCCAGCCGTGCAATCTACCTAGCCCCGCAAAGTGCAAATATTAACATAAATGCATATTAAGATACTGTGTGTTAGCTCCTGAACTGAAATAGAGAGCGGGTGTTCCAGCGGAGGCAAGCAAATCGTGTTGATTTACAGTGGCTTGCGGATTTGGCCCATTACCGCTTCTTTATACACTTTTAAAAAGAAATGCCAACTCGATAGTTTAGGCTTTAACTGGAACATGGCAAGTAATTGTATGTTTTGGCGGACCCCTAGTAATGTTGCAGAATCTTTCTCAGAAGTTGTTCCATGGGATAGCCGATTCCTCAGGTAAGAGCTACTTGTTTGTTCAATCCTCCATCTTAGGCCTGCTCCTCAGGTGCATCCTCCTTCTCGCAGCGATTTCCTAGGAACAGATTTCGAAGAACAGCTCTGATCACAGAATCACAGATTGGTTAGGGTTGGAAAGGACCTCTGGAGATCATCCAGCCCAACCCCCCTGCCAGAGCAGGGTCACCTACAGCAGGTTGCACAGGATGACCTCCAGGCGGGTTTTGAATGTTTCTGGGGTCGGAGACTCTACCGCCTCCCTGGGCAGCCTGTTCCAGCGCTCTGCCACCCTCAAAGTAAAGAAGTTCCTCCTCATGCTTTGATAGAAGTTCCTAGGTTCCAGTTTGTACCCGTTACCTCTTGTCCTGGATCATCTTTGATGATCCAGGCCAAGAGGTAACGGGCACCAATTGGAACGTAGGAACTTGAACTTCAACTGGAACGTAGGAACTTGAACATAGGATTATCCTTGATGATTCAGGATAGCTGTGTGTCTGACCAGTCTGTCTTTCGAAGGAGGTCCTGGGCCAGCTCCAGCCATGCTGTGCTGAGCAGAGCCCCTGGCAGCAGCCCCACAGCTCACTCCCAGTGTGCCTGAATGGAAAAGGTACCAAAGTTGCTCCAACACTTTCTGAAAAACTCTATAGTGTTACCCCACAAGCGCAAAGCGACGGCAAAGCCCGTGAAATGACACCGGTGCTTCCAGAAAATGTCAAGCTTCCTGCCCAAGGGTGACATGCCATGCGGTGGGGTCAGGGCCACGCGCTGAGCACCCGGTGCGCTGGGGTTGCCCCAGCGGTTCCTGAGCAGCTCCTGCAGTGCTGCCGCCGGTACCGTTCTGGCGGCTGTAGTTGTTTAAAAAGCCGTTGTTGTTTCCGGCGTAATCTGACGGCAGTTTTCTCGGGCATTTGGGCCTCTTCTAATAAGTGTGCTGTGAGTACATCTGCAAGCATTCACCTGTCGAGGTCAAATGACTGGTGGTGCTCATCTGCCCCCGTGCTACTGCTGCTGCCTCCCGTGAATGCTCATGTGCCTGCGTGCCCCTGTACAGGCACAGATGCACGCGCGCAACACCTGATCCCGCATCCTAATTATTTTTCGCCCGGTTCTCTGAGTTGTTCTGCTTCCGGCTGATGAATGGGAAAGTGTAGTAGTGCTGTTTCATTTCACCAGCCTCTCAAGTGTGGAAATTATGGTAAATTTGAGAACAAGCCAGATTAGATTGATAGTTACACCTCCTCCTTTAATTAGCCAACCACAGGATCTGTGGAGGCAAAGGCCGGGGGGGTGTGTTGGTGTATATAACGTGTATTGTCTATGTGAAAGATTAGTCAAAAGGAGTTGCTTGAGGTGGGAAGGCTTTTCCGGAGAGGTTCCACATGTTGTCAGGTAGTCCCTCTGAATGGCAGCTTCCGGTTCGGTCCCTTAGCTTTCGGAAGTGACATTTAGTCTGATATGTGCCAGCAGTGCAATCTACCTAGCCCTGCAAAGTGCAAATATTAACATAAATGCATATTAAGATACTGTGTGTTAGCTCCTGAACTGAAATAGAGAGCGGGTGTTCCAGCGGAGGCAAGCAAATCGTGTTGATTTACAGTGGCTTGCGGATTTGGCCCATTACCGCTTCTTTATACACTTTTAAAAAGAAATGCCAACTCGATAGTTTAGGCTTTAACTGGAACATGGCAAGTAATTGTATGTTTTGGCGGACCCCTAGTAATGTTGCAGAATCTTTCTCAGAAGTTGTTCCATGGGATAGCCGATTCCTCAGGTAAGAGCTACTTGTTTGTTCAATCCTCCATCTTAGGCCTGCTCCTCAGGTGCATCCTCCTTCTCGCAGCGATTTCCTAGGAACAGATTTCGAAGAACAGCTCTGATCACAGAATCACAGATTGGTTAGGGTTGGAAAGGACCTCTGGAGATCATCCAGCCCAACCCCCCTGCCAGAGCAGGGTCACCTACAGCAGGTTGCACAGGATGACCTCCAGGCGGGTTTTGAATGTTTCTGGGGTCGGAGACTCTACCGCCTCCCTGGGCAGCCTGTTCCAGCGCTCTGCCACCCTCAAAGTAAAGAAGTTCCTCCTCATGCTTTGATAGAAGTTCCTAGGTTCCAGTTTGTACCCGTTACCTCTTGGCCTGGATCATCTTTGATGATCCAGGCCAAGAGGTAACGGGCACCAATTGGAACGTAGGAACTTGAACTTCAACTGGAACGTAGGAACTTGAACATAGGATTATCCTTGATGATTCAGGATAGCTGTGTGTCTGACCAGTCTGTCTTTCGAAGGAGGTCCTGGGCCAGCTCCAGCCATGCTGTGCTGAGCAGAGCCCCTGGCAGCAGCCCCACAGCTCACTCCCAGTGTGCCTGAATGGAAAAGGTACCAAAGTTGCTCCAACACTTTCTGAAAAACTCTATAGTGTTACCCCACAAGCGCAAAGCGACGGCAAAGCCCGTGAAATGACACTGGTGCTTCCAGAAAATGTCAAGCTTCCTGCCCAAGGGTGACATGCCATGCGGTGGGGTCAGGGCCACGCGCTGAGCACCCGGTGCGCTGGGGTTGCCCCAGCGGTTCCTGAGCAGCTCCTGCAGTGCTGCCGCCGGTACCGTTCTGGCGGCTGTAGTTGTTTAAAAAGCCGTTGTTGTTTCCGGCGTAATCTGACGGCAGTTTTCTCGGGCATTTGGGCCTCTTCTAATAAGTGTGCTGTGAGTACATCTGCAAGCATTCACCTGTCGAGGTCAAATGACTGGTGGTGCTCATCTGCCCCCGTGCTACTGCTGCTGCCTCCCGTGAATGCTCATGTGCCTGCGTGCCCCTGTACAGGCACAGATGCACGCGCGCAACACCTGATCCCGCATCCTAATTATTTTTCGCCCGGTTCTCTGATTTGTTCTGCTTCCGGCTGATGAATGGGAAAGTGTAGTAGTGCTGTTTCATTTCACCAGCCTCTCAAGTGTGGAAATTATGGTAAATTTGAGAACAAGCCAGATTAGATTGATAGTTACACCTCCTCCTTTAATTAGCCAACCACAGGATCTGTGGAGGCAAAGGCCGGGGGGGTGTGTTGGTGTATATAACGTGTATTGTCTATGTGAAAGATTAATCAAAAGGAGTTGCTTGAGGTGGGAAGGCTTTTCCGGAGAGGTTCCACATGTTGTCAGGTAGTCCCTCTGAATGGCAGCTTCCGGTTCAGTCCCTTAGCTTTCGGAAGTGACATTTAGTCTGATATGTGCCAGCCGTGCAATCTACCTAGCCCTGCAAAGTGCAAATATTAACCTAAATGCATATTAAGATACTGTGTGTTAGCTCCTGAACTGAAATAGAGAGCGGGTGTTCCAGCGGAGGCAAGCAAATCGTGTTGATTTACAGTGGCTTGCGGATTTGGCCCATTACCGCTTCTTTATACACTTTTAAAAAGAAATGCCAACTCGATAGTTTAGGCTTTAACTGGAACATGGCAAGTAATTGTATGTTTTGGCGGACCCCTAGTAATGTTGCAGAATCTTTCTCAGAAGTTGTTCCATGGGATAGCCGATTCCTCAGGTAAGAGCTACTTGTTTGTTCAATCCTCCATCTTAGGCCTGCTCCTCAGGTGCATCCTCCTTCTCGCAGCGATTTCCTAGGAACAGATTTCGAAGAACAGCTCTGATCACAGAATCACAGATTGGTTAGGGTTGGAAAGGACCTCTGGAGATCATCCAGCCCAACCCCCCTGCCAGAGCAGGGTCACCTACAGCAGGTTGCACAGGATGACCTCCAGGCGGGTTTTGAATGTCTCTGGGGTCGGAGACTCTACCGCCTCCCTGGGCAGCCTGTTCCAGTGCTCTGCCACCCTCAAAGTAAAGAAGTTCCTCCTCATGCTTTGATAGAAGTTCCTAGGTTCCAGTTTGTACCCGTTACCTCTTGTCCTGGATCATCTTTGATGATCCAGGACAAGAGGTAACGGGCACCGATTGGAACGTAGGAACTTGAACTTCAACTGGAACG